>NC_080418.1:43245227-43612727 GCF_029873635.1 Malania oleifera
AGCTAATACTTTCTTCTACACCACACCTAATGGAAAGTTCATCAAATTTGCTCATGTATTCGGTCACACTCAGATTTCCTTGCCTATGACTATAGAGTTAATCCATGAGGCGTTCCCTATAAGAGATTGAATCATACTTTTCTTTCATCAATCCCAATGTTCTATAGGCCTATGACCAAGGCAAGCTTCTTGTCTTTCGACATTCACCTAATGAAGCTTACTTGTCTAGTTAACCTCATCTTTGCAAATCTTACTCTATGTAGGTCATTCATCTTATACCAATCAAAGTATGAATCCATTTCAGCCAACCATTCTTGAAAGATTTTTTGGTCCATTTGACCATCATATGTAGGGGCTTCAAGTTTTACTCTCTTCATCACATCCATATCTGAATCATGATTCTCCCTACGATATGGTCTCCTTGGTTGACAATCAACTTCATCATAATCCTCATCATTCCAGTGTGGAACATAAAAATCATGACGTTAGAACCTCCTAGGAGCATGTAGACACTCCAATTTTAACCAGGCTTTTGTGAGAAAATCTGGTGTACTTAAAAGCTGACTTTATATTTCGATTGAATTAAAATGAGTCTTAGCATTTTAAATTGAGTTCCTGTATTTAAACCAAGTCCTGGTTATTTTTAAATTGAGTCCCTATTCTTAAATTGAGTCCCGAGTATTTTAAATTGATTCCCAACATTTTCCAAATTTGAATCTTTTATTTTTGGAGTTCCTATATTTTTAAATTGAGTCCGGATATTTTAGGTTGAGTCTTTCGTTTTTTGAAATTTTGATTGAGTCCCAAAATTTTTTTAGACCGAGTATTTGATTTTTTTTTTTTTTTTGGCTTTATGTTGGCTATAAAATAAAAACGAAAAAAAAAAAAGGGGGGGGGGGGGGGGGCGGCACATGCTTTAGGTTACTAGGGTTTTGAAATTTTTTTATAAAAGCAAGAGGGGCTTTTACACAAGACGGCCGTGAGGGTGGGGACCCCACCATCTCATCTTCCTCTTCTTACACGGCCGCTGGGGTTCTCCATCTTCACACACACACACCAGCCCTCACCCCTCTCTTTTGTCCTTCTCTTTCTCACACAGCAAACGCAGCACCTCACGGGCAGAACTTCCCTTCCTCACTCTCTCTTTTCTCTCTCGTTTCTCTGCTACTCATCTCCTTCACTCCCCCTCTCCATCTCATCTTCCTCCATCCATCTATGGCCTCTCAACCAGCTGCTCCACCACAGAACCCACGCACACCAGCGACCAACAGAGACCACACGCACGGTCATCGCTCCCCTTCTCCATATCCCTACACAGCAGCAGCCTCCCTCAACTCCGGTCATTCCCATTGTCTCCGGCCACAAAAGATCAGCCGAGAACCACTCCTTCAGACAGCCTCTCGGGCACTCGCAGCAACACCCAGCCAGACCAGACTGAATCAGCGCCAGCGGGCCTCTCCACTCCAGTCATCAACTCAGGCAACGGCCCAGCTCCGGCCACCTGATTCCCCCACGGCCACGTTCATCTGGTGAGGTTCTCACTTCGGCCATGCACACACATGCACGTGCTTGTGTTTGTTTTGTTTTATTTATTTACTTTTATTTTATTTTATTTCACCGTGAAGATGTTTTTTTATTTTTTTTATTACCCTTTGTTTTGGTTTTTTTTTTTTTAATTTTATTATTACTATAAATATTAACTGGGTTGTTCTTATTTTTATAGGATTTTTTGTTGGGGCTCGTTTCAATATTTAAAGTTTGAATTTTGTTGTTTTTGTTTTATTGTATATATGTTAAATGAGTAATATTATGGTTGTAGAATTTTTATTGATATTTTATATTTATTATATTAGTATTTTGGTATTAACATTTTAATAATATTGTATATTTATTATCTTGGTAATATTGTATTACATATTTTTAATAACTTAGTGTGTTATTGATATTATATATTTAGTAAATTAATATTTTTAGTTATATGTATATTACATATTAGTATTTTAGTCACATATTTAGTATTAATTATTTTTTGCATATTTGATATTAACTATTTTTAGTATATTAATATATTTAGTATCTTAATATATTTAGTATGAATTATTCTTAGTATATTAATATATCTAGTGTTACTTATTCATAGTATCTTAATATATTTAGTATTAATTATTCTTAGTATATTAATATATCTAGTGTTACTTATTTATAGTATCTTAATATATTTAGTATTAACTATTTTTAGTATATTAATATATTTAGTATTAAACATTCTTAGTATAGTAATATATCTAGCATTATTTAGTTCTAGTATCTTAATATATTTAGTATTAACTATTTTTAGTATATTAATATATTTAGTATGTTGACCTTCTAGGTCACACCCTGGTTTTGATAATGACAAATACTCTTACATTTAATAAATATCTAGTTCATGTGCAGGTCCATATTAGCAGATCATTAATGGCACGTAACAGATCAAAAAGCTTGAAGACAATTTCATATTCCAAATTGTAATATCTCTAAGTGAAATTGGTCTGTAATAGTAATTAGGGCATTTGATTTGTAATAAGCTCACACACATCACATGCATGATTTATTTTGAAAGCTCAAACCGAACCATGAATGAGAAATGACCGTAGAAAGACCTTAGGATGCACCTTCGGTCGACCGACATCAGACTTTTTCGGTGTTTCCAAATTGGACCCCAAGTGACCTTAGGACACACACATATTCACATACATTTGTTAGGCACTTGATTAGGACTTGTTTGATTCAATACAGGACCGAAATGCACACTTGGTGCACTTTCGGTCGACCGAAACCTGTAGTTCAAAAGGCCCTGGTCGACCGAACCAGCCCTGGGTCAACAGTTTGACCAAGGCCCGGTTGACCGAGACCTTATAGTTCATTTGACCCCGGTCGATCGAACCACCAAAGAGTCAACATTTTGACCTCTCGGTCGACCGACCAACTTTGTACTCCAACAACCTGGTCGACCGAAGGGTCTCGGGAAAATTTCCAACGGTCTGGTCGACAGAACCATAGAGTTCAAAAAGGGCCCGGTCGACCGAACCGCGGGAATTTGCAAAATCGCCTTACCTCGGTCGACCAACCACTCAGTTCAAAATGCCCCTAGTCGACCGAGCCATTTAAGTCCTGGTCGACCGAACCATTTCTGGTCGACCGGACCTCTCGAGTTGCTCCTATTTTTTTACCGTGGTTAAATGCTTTAAGCAGGGTTAAATTAATTTAAATGTCATTAAACTTTTCCAATAATCCCTAATAGGTCCCCAACGGTCAAAATTATCAGAATGTCTATATATACTCTTTCATTTGGTAGATTAAGCACGGATTAGCAAAAAGGATTAGGAAAATCTCTCTCAAGCAAAAATACCTTCTTTTGATTCCTCTTTGCTCATATCTTTCCTAAAAGCACTCTAGCTCACTTCTTCAAGTTCAAAATCATTTGTAAGTGCTTTGAGTATATATATTCAAATAGGTTTTGCTCTCATTGTTTAGAGTGTTTGAATCGATTTTTCTCTCGAGAGCATAACCTAAGTTTTCTTAGGAGGCTTTGCTAATAAGCCTACTCTAAGAAGACTTGTGGTAAACTTCTGAGTGTTGCATTATCATTACAATATCTTTGGAAGTTTGTATTTGTTTTGATTTGCAAAAACATATTTCAAGCTTACTCAAATATCTTGTGAAATTTATTGAACCATTTGTGAAAAGATATTTGTGCTTATTACACTAATCTTTGTGGTATTATTTATACAAGTATATATATTATTTGCCGAAAACAAAGATTATCTATTTTGCAATCCAAGCATATACACATTCGTATGATTGACACATTCTATTGATTGATAATGTTGAAGCTTGTTTAATACTCTGTGTGAACACACTTGATTGAATATTTTGAAGTACACAGATTATTATTGACACTCTCACGTACTTGCTACACTGATAGAAAACATTGTTGAGTGTTGACATATTTAGACCACACAGAGCTTACATTATTAAATCATCTGTGGTGCTTTGTGTTTGTGCGCATTTGTGGTACAAATCTGTTTTACTTGAAAGTACTCTTGTATTGTACCTTTGATTGTATATCTGAGAGATTCCAGGCGTGGCCTGAGGGGGAGGTAATCTAGCCCGGTAAGGATTGGTGTAAAGGTTGAGGTCAGCCCTGTGAAAATTTGACCTGGTTTGTATAGGTGCCACTCCACCAGTTTAAGTGAGCAAGTTATCTTGATAATCCTTGTGCTGGTTAGCCAAGGCGGGGACGTAGGCAGTTGGCCGAACCTCGATAACATATCTGCGTGTCATCCTCTCTTTACTGCTTTCTGGTGCTTGTGTGATTGTTTAAACAGCTTTATTCAATTTCTAGTATATTTACATTATTTGCACTAGATTGACCATAGGGTTGTGAACATACTGTTGTTAGGAGGAACACCTAGGAAATAAATTTTAAAAATACCAATTCACCCCCCCTCTTGGGATCACAGTAAAGCTAACATAGTATCTTAATATATTTCGTAGTAATTATTTTTAGCAGACTAATATATCTAATATTATTTATTTTTAAATGTTTACTATTACGTATGTTTAGTATGTTAATATTGTATTATTTATTTTAGTATTTTTCAGTATATATAGAATCATATATTTTATTATTGTTAATATTTTTTTAGTATTTTAGTGTGTATAACATTATTTATTAGGGTATTAATATTTATCCTTATTATTATCATTATTATGATTTTGGTTTATATCATATGTTGTGTTATTTTTAGTATTACATATTTGTATTAACTTAATTATTATTTTATTATGTTTATTAAATACTTTCTTAATTTTCATCCCTATGATTGTAACAAAAGGGTATGAGCTTTTCAAGCTCCTCGTACCTCAGTTATGAGGGAATATATATATTATATATATTTTTGTGCGATTAATTTTTTTGCATGTGTATTTCACAAGTACCCAAAAGGGAGTAATTTTAAAGATTTATTAAATTTAATAGGTGGGATATTTTTTTATTGATTCGGTACTGTTCGTAAGAACGGGCGCATTTGGGGGGAGGGGCTCATATCTTCCCGTCTTGTAATCAAACTCCCGATCCTGATTTTGGTAACACAGACCGATTCTACCCTTAATTGGGTAGTAATTTAGTATTCTAACCACACTAAAAGGTTAGTGGCGACTCCATCACACACCATATTTTTCCTAAAAATAATTAAACCATTTTTCATTCGCCACCCCACAGCACCCTCGCGCTCGGGACGTCGCAACAGAGCATTTGGTCTTTATGGGGGATGAACGGGAGGTCGTTCTTGAGGTGGTGTCCTCTCTCTTAGAGGGTGGTTTTGTTCCTTAGAGTGTTGGGAAGCAATCTCATTATCAACTTCAAGGGGCTGTCCTAGATTTTCTAAAAGTGGGTTTGAAGCTAAACTAGCTTCCAGCCTTTCAATTTGTTAGCCTTGGTGTATTCACAAGAGGAGGGGCAAATTGAGTGTTTTAAAAAATTTCTCTCCTAGGTTCATTTTAACCAGTAGCAGTATTACATAAACCTAGGGTCTTTCTATTTAATCATAAACCCAATTAACACATGTACAACATATAATGAATTAAACAGAATACATACATGTGCTGAAAATGAAAGTGCGGAAAATAAACTGTGGAAATATAAAGTACACACACGATATATTATCAAAGATCGATCGGCCAATACCCCTACGTCCCCGCCTTGGCTCACCAGTACAAGGATTACCACTATAAACTCACTTAGCGGATGAAGCGGCTCCTAAACAACCAGGTCAATTAGTACAGGGCTGACCTTAACCTTTACAAATTCTCCTTGCAAAGCGGAGAAGGCCCTAACAATCCTTACTGACTGGATTATCGCCCTCTTAGGCTACGCCTAGAATGCAACAATATTTTTCACAATATAACCAGTACAATGATTATACTTCTCAGTAAAGCAAATTTGTACCAAATGTAATCAATCACATGTACATAAACTATATAGGAAATGTAAGCTCAGTAATGTGAATATTTGTGCAAACAATACTTAACAAGATGTGATCACTATAATGTTCAAGAGTGTTCTAAACAAGTTATACCTTTAAAACAAGTTATATAAAATCTCAATAACAAATCAGGGTTTCAAAGATGCTAATCAAATAATCAAACTATCTCAAAAATTTCCTTCAATGAAATGAGCACAAAAGTAGTTTGAAAATATTGTAGCTTGTAGAAAAATATTTTGCACAACAAAATCAAGTTATAGGAATCTTGCAATGACAATGTAAAGATCCTTAAGCTTATTAGTTTATCTCAACACAAGATTTATAATGTCCAAATCTGTGGGATAAACTTAACTAAACTCCCCAAAATCAATATCAATAAACAATCAAGGTAATGGGAGTATTAGTAATATTTAACAAGCACTAGCACAATCAATATGCTCTCACAATACTAAAATGTATCAAGGGAATGAAGAAATGAGAGTATTTGGGCAAAATAGGATTTCAAAAATAGAGAGGATTTTTGCTAATGATTTTTGCTAATTTTTTTACTAATCCTCACAAATGAGCTCATATATATAGACCAAGGCCTAATTATGACCATTTAGGACATGTAGGGTATTATTAGGAAAGTTTTAAAATACATTAGAATTTTTAACCCAGTTTAACCCTTTTAACCTTGGTAAATAATTAAGTAACCTGAGAGGATTCCGGTGGCTGAACTTTAGTTCGGTCTCTCAAATAGACTCAGCCCCAAAAGGCTTTTTAAATGGCTCAGGTGCCCAAGTTTAAACTCGGTTAGCTGAACAAAAGTCATAAAGTTTTGGTGCGCGGTTTGGGAGCCCGAAAGTACGATCAGTTAGGCTTGTTTTGAACGGAAAAGTTCGGCAGCCCGAGTTGGTGAAAAGTCACTTTCTAAAGGTTCAATCACCCGGGGAAGATAGGCTCATTTTAGGTTTGGTCGACCAAAGCCTGGTCAAGCCATTGACATCCCAACTATTCGGGCGCTCAAGGTGATTTAAACACTTGGGGTTCGGTCGTCCGACCTCTCTCATTTTATTCCTATTATATTCAATCCGTCAATTTGATCCGACTGTGTTGTGTATATGTATAGGGACCGAAAGTCTTTTCTAAGGTCGTTTTGAGATAGTCCTAAAAATTTGGTATCGGTCGACCGAAGGGTGCCCTAAGGTCCTTTGGCCCCCTATGGTCAAACTACGATCTTGCTAAGTTTACAATTACTTACATGCATAACATGCAGAGATTATTATAGACCAATATAGATTATTATAGACCAATATAGATTATTATAGACCAAATTTAAAACATAAATGCATTTACATTAAGAATCTTCTTCTTCTTTCTTCTACTCTTCGGATTCTCCATGGAATATGCCAAGAGTACGATCTTTAAATCTTTCAGGCTTTCAACAATCCTTTCTCATGTGTGTGTACTGAATTAATGACCTATTCAAGTACTAGACACACATTAGTAATATGCAGTTTATTATAATCAAAACTAGGGATCGGACTCAAAAAGTCAACACAATTCTTACAAAGGCATTGGTCAAGTCTTGGGTCAAGATATGGACTTGTTCTTGGAAGTCATGTAAGATTATGTCCCAGTCCATATCAATTCTACGAACATAATAACAATTCCCAGTTTGGGTTGCCATCAAACACAATTCTCCAACTTGGAGGTTTTCCCCTAAGCCTAACCAAACTAGGTTCCAAATAGCCAAGACTCAAAATCTGCACAAGTTGTACAAGGCCAAATAGTCGACGATTATGTCTGAAACCATAGACGGTTTCAAACAGAACTGAAATCTTGCGAGCTGCTAGTGAAAATGAAACTTAGAGGGTTGGTCTAATTCGATCTAGGCTCTGATACCAAGATAATGTAGGATGAGATTTATTGACTTAAGCCTACAGGTCAACCCTCATACAAGCACATACACTCAAAACACCATGGATTAAGAATTTAATTAACCAATATAAACATCATAAATCATGCTATAGTTCACATGTTGTTTGATTTTTGAAACGGTGCATAATGTTGTTAAGAAATAAGTCCCAAGTGTGTACTGATCAAGAAATCTAGTTTTATGCAGAGGATGTTACTTTCAAAATCAAGATTTCAAGTTCTAAGCTACCAAGCTAACATTCATACAATTGATTTTAGCTAGCAAGCATCAATATTGAAATCGAGTGGTCAAATGTCCTATTCAAACATGGAGTTCAAATTTTTAAGCAAAGGCTTACATAAGATTAAGCTAGGGTTTTAAAAAATTATTGAATTTACCAAGAGATCGATGGATGGTTTGATGTTGTTCAACACATGATAGAGCACACCATGAGTCCTTCGTACAAGTTTTGAAACACCGAGACGAACACAACAATGGAGTAGAGGGGAGGTGGCCATGGGTGTGTATTTTGTGGTGGCCGTGTGGATGTGTTGGGGAGGAGGCCGTGTGGGTTAGAGAGGGGAGGTGGAGATGGAGTCGTTGGATAGAATAGTGGTCTCTCACCACTTGATCTCCGGAGAGAACGACGTAGCCTCACACTACACAATCTAATATTGGACAAAGCTTTCAAGCTTTAGCAAAGAAATTTTTTTTCAATTCAATATCAGCTCTATTAGAGTTCTTACAATGTTAAATATAAATACTTAGCATGGGGAGACAAGGCAATAACAATCTTGCACTCTCCACACAAGCATGTGAGACAAAGGTAATAAATACACCAACTTACTAGACACATTTAATACACTAACAACTTACTAAACGCACATGCCAGCTAATTGACTTAGACTTATTACAACTTAAATATGAAACATATGCCAAAGGAGGGGGCTAGATTCGTGTTCGGCCCATAAGTCTCATGGGGCCCACGTGGGTCTTAAGCTTAAACTTGCTTCAAAACTTCATTTGGGTCTTCAAGCACCTAATAATCTTGAAATATAATATCCAAGCAAATACAAATAAAATATCCAAGCAAATACAAATCCAAAATATCCAAGTCTTCCACCAAAAGTCTTCCAAAAATCCCACGTGTACCTACAAAATGGTTAAGAACAATAGTGGACATCTAGAGGTCGTCCGCGTGTCACCATATTTGCAAATAAACGGGGTAAGACATGTTGATCCCCATCACCTAAGTATTGATAAGGATATTCCCAATTGAGGAATTAAGCATTTGTTGAATCTGCCTGAGAACATTTTCTATGAGTCCTAAGCAAAACAACTTTGATTTGGCTGGGTTTGATCTTTAACCTGAAAGGATGTAGAAAAGTTAGGAGTATATTTGGTACTTGATTTTGATTGGAGGTCTATATGAGCAAAAAATGAGTAGGTCATCTGCTTATGAGAGGTTAGTAATCCTTAACTCTCTACTCTTACTGCCATGAGTAGTAACATGTTGGAAGAGCCTAGTGAGTACTTATATGAATGCTAATGACCTAATTTTGAAGGGCATTGGTAGAGTTCTTCCTTATATGAATGTTGTCTTAGGTGTTTTTGCCTTTGATAAAGGTTGCGTGGTTATGGCTAACAAAGTGATGGAGGAGTTGCTTAAGTCTTGGCATTAGGATCATTGTAATGCACTTATTAGTTTTTCTAATGCACTTATAGATTAAGCTGTGGTAGGATATTGGTCAGAATCACCTAGTTTACAAAGGCTCTAGCTTTTGGGGATGAAAACCAAAAGTGTTGAATTAGCTTGCTTTAGGAGTTTCAAGTTCTTA
The DNA here is from genome assembly GCF_029873635.1 of Malania oleifera. Lineage (NCBI taxonomy): Eukaryota > Viridiplantae > Streptophyta > Magnoliopsida > Santalales > Ximeniaceae > Malania > Malania oleifera. The sequence goes on from NC_080418.1 coordinate 43,254,995, forward strand.
AAGTAAGACATAATGATACTAGATGCATCATTACTAGGACTGCAAACAAGTTGAACCCCTCATAAGCTACTCAATGTTCAACTTGAAAATGGCTCGTGTGGATTTATTTATTAAATTAAACAAGTTCAGGCATGATAGTTTTCCACTCGTTTTTTTTTCTTCATATAATAACAAAATTAACTATGTTGTTTTCTTTTTCTTTTTTTAAATCTATATAAAAAGTAAAAAGAATTTCTTTTTATTTTCTAGACTTCCTATAAATTGAAAACAAAATGACATTTTATAATATATATATATAAGGGTAGCCCGGTGCACAAAGCTCCTGCATGTGGTGTCCAAGGAAGAGGCAGACTACGATAGGTCAATAGCACACATTTTGTAATATGATTATTTAAATTTTTAAAAAACATAAAAACCATTTTCCACTATTAAACATGCCCCAAGGCCCAGTTTGGAATTGAGAAAATATCATGAAAAGAAAAGAAAAATTAGAAAAAGAACATACTTTTTCATTTAAGTTATCAAGAAAAGTGAAAACAAAAAACAAAAAACAAAAAAAAATCAAATTAATTAACAAATTTTAATTTTACCCATCATTTCCATTTACTTTTTGAAATATTTAATTATATTAGAACACATTTTTAATTTTAGTTATGATATCAAGAGAATATATTAAAAAAAAACTCTTTCTATTTTCCTTTCCTTACCTCTCCCTATATAAAAATTCTTGATCCACACATAAATGTGGGTTTTTGAGGTATCCACTTCGGGTTAACTTTCAACAGCATTAGGTTTGCTACCTCTTTTGCAAGGTGTTTCTCTGCAAGTCTAGAACCATTTGCTTTCCAGCTTAGAGGATCATTTGAAACCACTTGTAGACATTTTTTTTTTATATGCAAAAAGTACTTATTTAAAAGAATCACTTTTACTTATTATAAGTATTTTTTTAGATACGTACTTTTTAAAAAAAAATAAATCTTAAAAACAAAATTAATATAAAGAAATAGTGCTTATTTAAGTGTAAATCAAACACTATTTATTGATACAAGTATTTAGTATTTTTCTGAAAGGCACTTATTTTTTAGGACGTTCCAAATGCAGGCTTAAGTTGTTCACCTAAGCTTGAAAAAAAAAAAAAAAAAAAAGCAAAGCAAATAAATGAGTATATATAAATAAAATAAAAGCAAAAGAAGAAAAATAAAAATTATTTATAATATTAATTAAGGTCTTTTTGAAATTTCAAAAATATGGAAAAAATAAATAAATAAACCAATTCTTTTTCATGCTTAGTTATGAAAGTGAGAAAGAAAATAAAAAAAGAATAAATAAATGAGCAAAATTTTAGTTTTGTACAATAATAACATTTTGTTTTTTTAATTTTTGATTATACTTAAACAATTTTTTGTTTTTAATAGTAATTGTAGAGAGAAAATTCAAGTTGGAAGAGAAATTACCTTCTTTTTTTCTTTTTTCTTTCCTTAAAACATAATCCTTGATCTAAATAAAATCTAAGAGAACAGGGAACAATTTTCAATCTGCATATTTTTTTCTTTATTCTTCTTAAAATGTTCTATCTTACAAGTTCAATTAAAAGATTTACAATCCATCAGTGTAGAAATAATTTTATAAATAATTTTGTAAAATAATTTAAGTTTTAAAATTTTAAAAATACTTATAACTTCTCATCTCATCAATCCCCTCTCACAACTAGTTTCAAAGTAGCCCCACAAGCACTAAACAAAATTGTTGGTGCTAATTACTCTTACATTTAAAAAAAAAAAAAAAACAACCACAAGAAATAGAAACTTCAAATGGGGTAATAGTTATTCAGCAGATGTTTAATAAAATTAAGTGTAAACAAAATTGTTGGTGCTAATTACTCTTACCATTTAAAAAAAAACAACAAATAGAAACTTCAAATGGAGTAATAGTTAATTAGCATGCGTTTAATAAAATTAAGTACAACTGAGATGTTGAGGATTTTTTTTTTTTTTCTTTTTTACCATTTCCATTTTTCAGAAGGAATAAAAAAAAAAAGACCTCTAAATCTCCCACTTAGCAAATCAAATAAGTTTCCTAACTTGATATAATCAAATGCTCCTTGTATATTAAGCAATCATATGCATTGGTTTAGAGATTTATTTCATTCTGCAAAAAAGAAAAGAAAAAAGAAGACCCAATTATCCCGAAAAGGGAAATCAGGGAAGGTAGATTTGAAATTGCAACCATGGTCATCGATTGACTAGCTAATTAATCTTATGCAATGTTCAGAGATCAGCAACCACGCAGAGTTCCTATGCCCCTAGAAAGCTTGATGCATGGCTTGGATAAGGACATGAACAAATGTCCTAAATGGCCTGAAATAGTGAAATCTATCACCAAAGATTTTAACGAATGTAACTAAGAAAAGTACTCCACAAATAAAATCAAATATGCAATTGCGGCAGCCCTTAATTAGTATCTGCAATGTACATGAACTGTAGTTCCCTAGTGAGAATTTGATTTGTACATTGCATGAGAATATTGCCAGTTTTATCTTTCAAAAAATAAGAACCAGCTTTTCTCTGTGCCGAGCATGGGATGAGTAGAAACACCAAGTAGAAGGCAATAGAAAAAGGATTGATTACAGGCTTACAGCTACAGCCAAGCTTTTTTATACAAAAATGCAGTAGAGTAAAGCTGGCACCTTACAGAAGCTAAATACAGTTTGATTATCGAGTGTGCATGACTTTACATGTAAAACACCAGGCCTTTGTGAAATTGCTCACCCACAACTGGAGGACGATTTGGAAGAACACACACACTTATCATGTGGTGGTCTACTCTCGAGTCTGATAATCCTACGCTCCATCTGCATGACAAAGATGGAATATGATTTTGCAAGCACGGAACAAAAAGAGGGTAATGCAAGAAAATTTCTTTAAAGATGGAAAATAAAGATTATAATAGGATTCAATTTGAATATTATGAGGCTGAAAAGTTGTTTAGAAATATTAGAAACAATGAGCCTTTGCAATTTCTGAAAGCGTACTACATTATGACAACAAAAAATATTGGTGGTTGACAAACTAAGGTTAACATTGAATGCAGTTAATCCAAATCTGGTTCTCAAAAAGGCCATGATGGGTAAAACACAGAGCTTCACACAATTACTCGGTGTAATGTAAATTGAGTACCATTAAATATCCATAAAAAGGAATAATATGCAATAATCCGACAAATTTTTTTTTTTTTCAATTGTAAAAGGAAACATATCTCCCACTATTTTCTTGGCCAGGTAGGGGTGTTCCCTGGTGCTTTATTTTGGAAGAGGGAGGTCTTAAAAAGCAAGAGGGTGAAACAAAGAGATGTTCTCTTCTTTAGAACTAGAGCTTGGAAACAGTCGCATCAAAATTTGTCATTGATCAATACCTGAGCAAAGGATTCCAACTTGCTCCGCGTCCGAACAAATTCATTCTTCATCCATTTTAAGGCCCGAGAGAAACTGCAGCGACAATATTTTCAACAAATAAGAGTATTAAGTATTTTTGATAATCCAATAGCAAGAAAAAAAATAATGAACAGGACAAACAAATGTGCAGAACTTAATAAAAATGAATTACACATTTATATCATTAAGGAACTGGCTACAGACAACTCAAAGGAAAAAGGCAAGAAGAAAGACAGAAAAATGCTTGAGGAATACACAAGGTCACATCCATGCTGACAGAAGTCTGCTGAGTTGGAGGATGGTAATACATGTATCCTCTTAAGTAGCAGATGTCATGAAGACGTTTCAAGACTCAAAAAAGTTTACTTTTGGACTCTCCACAAACATGAACAAAACATGTATAAGTTCAAAAACTTTGGAGATATGGAGAACAAAGGTGAAGAAACAGATAATCTCAAAGAGAACATTGAAATCAATTGCATAATGCAGCATAAAGAAAACTATGAACGCAGCATTCTGTTGATAAGGTATGCAACTGTTGGAGCTAGATACCCTAATAAAATCTTGGAAAGATTCATACAAAAGCTGAACAACCAAACAAATAACATCAAACAGAAGGTGACGTTCTTTGCAGCACCATGTTGCAGCAGTATGTCTAGACATGATGGATAATGCCTTTTTCATTAAGATACAAATATATGCCTGATTTATATGAGCTCTCCATCATTATTAAAACAAAATAATCAGACCTCAGCATCAAGTTAAGAAGTAAAGAACATCTTGTCTATTAGGGGGCGTTTAGTTTGCGCCATCTTTCAACATTCCTGGGAATATGATGTCCATGACACCAATTCCCATGTCTACTTTGGAATTGGAATCCGACATAATGGTAATCTTACATTCCTAAAGAATGAACAGTTATATAAAAATATGGGAATCTCATTCCCATCCTCCACCATAGTAAGTTTCATGGAATCCCATTACCATGGAATGGAGGCGTGGAAACAGCCTCTTGCAAAAATGCAAGATAAGACTGCGTACTATAGACCCATTGTGGTCCACCCCTTTCCTGGACCCCGCATACACGGAAGCTTTGTGCACCAGGCTGCCCTTTTTAATTTTCTCTCATTATTTTGGTGGGGAGGACATTAGTGCCCCCAAAACATAGCATTATCAAGCTATTATATTTAAATAACACATTATAATAATAATGTAAGGACTATAGATGGAGAAACTAGAGAATTTCCAATTACCATAGGCGTACATCAAGATCTGCTTTGAGTCCTTATTTTTTGTTTTAGTGATGGACCAATTGACTAAGAGTATTCAAAAGGAGGTTCCATGGTGTATGTTGTTTGCAGATGATATTGTATTAATTGACGAAACTAGGGATGGAGTAGAGGCTGAGTTAAAATTATGGAGAGAAACTTTGGAATCTAGAGGCTTTAGAAATAAAACAGAATATATGAAATATAATTTTAGTAATGATAGGAGGAATATTGGAGACAAAGTTAAACTTGATGATGAAGAAATAAATAGCACTTATAGATTTCGATACCTTAGATCTATTATGCAAGCTGAAGGAGAAATTGAAGATGACGTAATGCATAGGGTTAAAGCAGGTTGGGTAAAATGGAGAAGTACTTCAAGTGTGCTATGTGATCATAGAACACCCTTAAAATTGAAAGGGAAGTTTTATAGGACAGCTATAAGACCAGCTATGCTATATGAATCGGAATGTTGGGCGACGAAGAAACATAATATCCAAAAAGTAAAAGTTGTTGAGATGAGGATGCTTAGATGGATGAGTGGTATAACATTGAAAGATAAATTAAGGAATGAACATATTCATGGTAAGTTAGGTGTAGCTCCTATAAAAGATAAGATAAAAGAGGGGCGACTCAGATGGTATGGACACTTGCAACGTAGGCCTTATAGTGCACCTGTGAGGAAGAGTGACTTAGTTACTGTGGGGGGCAGTAGAAGGGGTAGGGGTAGACCTAAAATAACTTGGGAGGAGATAGTGAGTAAGGATTTAATATCCTTGAATCTATCAAAAGAAATGGTCCATGATCGCATAAATTGGCGGAAAAGGATTCATATAGCCGACCCCACTTAGTGGGACTAAGGCTTGGTTTTGTTGTTGTTGTTGTATTATAATAATAATAAAAAAATCAATAAAAAAATTAATGTTATTATGTTATAATAATCTAATATAATAGATAAAATTTTGAGACCCATACTGCACCCAATTTATTTCAGTTAATTGGATTCTTACGTGTTAAATTTTTGAAATTATGATGGTTAATGTTTTTAGGACACAGATTTAATTAGGTACATATTATTTTTTTGTGCTGAAAATATTATCATTCGTCACATATTATTAGGTCAGGGGTGTAAAGGGTCATCTCTTTGGAATCTTACAACGCAAACCAAACAAAAATATTCCATTGGATAGACATCCCATTCCCAAGTACTGGAATGTCATTCCATGGGAATATTTTTATGCCACCTTAAGGTTTGATATGCACTCTTGGGCCACAACCTAATGGATTTAAAGAATTTGTGAGAACCAAACATAACAAGTCTAAAATTTTGCTTCCACCAAAATTTTAGACACAAGATCTGCGAAAGTGTCCTTAGCGTTACAATCCTGACAACATGCCGCATGTCCTAAGCCTGAATAGAGGAGGGCTGGGTAGAGTGTCCTTAGCGTTACAATCCTGACAACATGCCGCATGTCCTAAGCCTGAATAGAGGAGGGCTGGGTAGAGTTATGTTGGAGAGTAAAGTGAGGATAAAACTTTGTTAGATACCCATGGCATGGACCCTTACTAAATTTTAGCTAGGGTGCCCTGTACAAGTGGGCAGTCTGCACTTTCCCCACTTCACTTAAAAGCTTAATCTTTTAAGTGATGGACCAACAATGTTTATCAAACCCTCCCAGAAAATTTTATAGGATGCCTATAAAACGAACTATGGTATATGGATCAAAATGTTGGGCAACTACGACGCAACATATCCAGAATAAGCATAGCAGAAATGAGAATGTTAAGGTGAATGCGTAGCATAACTCGTAGGTAATCTAAAGAATAAACACATCAGTAGTAAGCTAGGCATACCACTTGTCGGGGATAAGAGAAGGATGCTATGATGATCCGAGGACTTGCAATGTAGACCGAATAAGATTCTAGAGAAAGACTAATTTAATAGACGTTAGAGGTTGTAGAAGGTGGAAGGCTAAACCTAACATAACCTGGAGTCCAGGACCAAGGTTGGAAGGAAGAATCTGACAGCATTCTAACTTTCTGAGGACATTGCACTAAATCGAGCAGAATGGCAGAATGGATTCATATAGGCTGTTCAGTCGCTAGAAAGTACTATTTTCTGCAGACAATGAAGACAGAAAATTGAGATAAAGAACATATAACATTTTCTGAAACTGAGGGTGCCTGACTTCTTACCTAGAAAACAGGAAACATTTCCAGAAATTGCATGTGCTGTTGACTTCAACTTTCTTGCTTCAAATAGTCCATCATCTCCCTAATTTTGATTGACAAACAAGCAAACTATGAACAGAAAAGATAACTCCTTCCAGCAGAGCTTGACATGTTCCTTAGAGAGTCCTTGGAGGTCTATTACACAGGTTTATTCTCTTTATTCCTCACACCAAATTCATTGTCGGTAATGGTGTTCACATTCGTTTTTGGTAAGATAGTTGGGTAGAGGATTCCGTTCTTTGCTTTTCTTTCCCTAGTTTATTTCGGATTTCCTCATTGCATAGGAGTTATCTCATCATTTTTTGATCTCTAGTGAGGACAAATTCTGAAATCTTCACCCACCGACCTTGCCCAATGCAGAGCTTTGTCATGAGTTTCAAGGACAAAAATCATAGTCATCTCGGTTCAAGACCGTCATCAAGAACCTGGTCTTGTGTTTCAAAGACCTCGAATCAGTGTCGATCAGCGTGGTCAAGTTCCTACGAGGGATTAGATTTGACAATGTAGAAGGCTGGATTTGAGGTGGAGTGGTTGCTGAGAATTTAGGGAATGATTCAATTCAAGAGCCACAAAGTGATACAACAACAACAACAACAAACCAAGCCTCAAGTCCCACTTGGTGGGGTTGGCCACATAAATTTTTTGCACTAATTTATGCAAGCATGGACAATGTCCTTTTACAAATTCAGGACTAATAAATCCTTACTATCATTCCAAGACCATGAATTGATAAGGGATTTTTTTTTTTTGGGTTTAGCTGTGTTGGAAACAATCTGAAAATTCTTTGCACTGAATCCAAAAGAAATTTTGCAAGATCATTGTTGATGTGAGATGGTGTGGGTCGTGTGAGAAGTTACCTCGACATTGTTGATTACTCAAACTTTATCACCAATCTTGGCTTTGGTTTGAAGTATTCTCCCTCGTTGCTCTTCATATTCTTCGATTGGTTTTGTTATTGGCATTAAATTTCCGCCGTCAAAGGGTACTTACTGCATATTTTCAGTCAATTGTCATTGCTCTTTTTTATTGGAGCACCAAACTTTTTCCTGGAATTCAACCTTGCCAGTTTTAGTCAAAGGTGAGATCTTCTCCTCTCTTGATATTTTTTCTCTCTCCTCAATCGTTGGTTATAGAGTGGATTTTGTGCTTTCGTTTTTGGAGACTTAACATATGCATTTAGACATCATGTTTTCGATTTGTAGGCCTAACATATGCATTTTTGTGTTTTCCTTTTGCAAATATTGATTCAAAAAAAAAAATTCAAAAGTACTATTTTAGTGTAGATTAATTTTCTTTATGTTCAGATTGCTCACGCATTGTATATGTGAAATAAGTTTGCACTTAAAAAAAAAAAAAAACAAAATCTCAAACTTGCACTTCCTTTGTCTGACACAAATTATCTTCGTACGCATAGTCAGTCCCAAGCCCAGATAAAGGAGCAGGGTTGTGTTAGGTAGCTGACAACCAACATAAAAATTGTTAGATCTATATATCATGAATCCTTGCCGAATCCAGCCAAGTCAAGGGAATAGACGAGGTCATTATATAAGGGAAAAGGCTAAGAAGTTAGCCCAAAAAATAAAGATTAGATTAGCAACTTGAAATATAGGTACACTTATGGGCAAGCATGGAAATATGGAAACAGTGTTTAGAAAAAAAAAAATTACCTTAATTTGCCTTCAAGAGATGAAATGGGTAGAAGAGAAAGCTAGAGAAATTAAAATCAAGATTTACTTTAGTAAACAGGAAGAGACAAATAGAAAAATGGGGTCGGAATTATTGAAGACAAAGACCTAAAAGATAATGTAATAGATGTTAAAGGAATAGGGGATAGGATCATTAAAATTAAGATAGCTTTAGGCTTGGAGATAGTAAATGTCATTAGTGCAAATGTTGTTGGCCTAACAAGACTTAATCTCGTTTTGATAATGACAAACTAAGGAATCTAATTGTGCTTTCAAGTGTATTTACAGGTATTATATCTTACAAGCACAATGGACCATATTTAAATTTAAAGCCATGAAGAACACAAGCAAAATGAAGAATGGCTATTGATACTGAAGAAGAGCTTGGATGATGATCAAGCTTAAAGACATGAAGACTTAGATAGTAATTCTATGTTTATTGTAACATTACGTCTCATGTAAGTACATCTCAAAGTTATGTTTGTTTATGAAGCTCTTAGGATTTATTATTGGACTTGGAGACCTGTTTTATAACTTGGAAAATATCTTTACAAAGTCCAAATATCTTTTCAAAAGGATACAAATGAGTTTTGGAATCAAAAATATATAGAACACTGAATTTCAGGATGTTCGGGCGACCGAGGCTCATGCTCAGTCAATCGAATGCAGGAATTTGAACAACCTGGTCTAGCATCAGTGACTTTGGGCGACCGACCTGATGGTTCAATCGACCAAATGGCTACTGCCATTGTTAAAGCCCAAACAGTGTTGGTTCACGTGACCGAACCTAAAGTTCAGTCGACCGAAAGGGTACTACTTAATTCGAAATTCATGATTTTAATTGGTTCGGGCGACCGAACTCCCAGTTTTGTCGACTGAAACGTGCGATATATTTTGCGAACAACGTGATTTCTTTCTGTTTTTGAAATATATTGTTACCAAAACTTGGGCAAACGGTAAGATTTCAAACCTAGCTATATAAAGCTACCCCTAATCGTGTTAGAGCAAACCAATAGCAAATAAATACATTGATTTCATTCTTGAAAATCTGCTATGCGCCGTTCCCCTTTTCTGAATTGATTTTATGGTTTTATAATTCAAGTTTCAAGTTTTGAAATCCAGAAAACCAAACCAATCTCTTGAGCTTTGCAGAAAATTTATTTTTGAGAGTATCATAGTGATTATTGCGTGTACAAATCTGCTCTTTGAGAGAGTTTTCTTCTTGTACAAAATCTGCTGCTGATTTATTTGTAAACTGACGATTCGGGTGTGAATCGTTTCCAAGCAAGAGGGTTGTTCTTGCTTGAGAAGTGTTCCACCTATTAAACGGAGAGAGGTGCTCTACCTACTGAAAGGAGGGTTTAGTAAAATCCTCATAGCAGTTTGGTTAAGGTAAGGACGTAGGCACGTTGTCGAACCTTGTAAAAAATCCCAGTGTCATTCTTTCCTCTATCTTTTTACTTTCTCGCACATATATATTGAAATTTATCTGCTGTGAATGATTTAATTTGATTTGTGGATGCCGTGAATGATTTAAATACCTATTGTGATCAAACTCTGCTGTAGCTACAAATTCCAACTTGATTTAATCTGCTGGGATTGCTTGGTATTGGTTGATTAATTATTCAAATACTAGCATAAATATTTGTGTGGTTGAACATATTGTTATTAATATTAATCTGCTGAAAATATTGTAAATCTTGTGATTTGGTTTCAAATTTAGGGTTGTTGTTATTGGTATAGTTGTTTGCTGAACATATTTCCGTGGTGATTAAAATATCTAGAGCATGTGTTAAATAAGTTTTAAAATTAATTAAGCTTCCGCACAAAAATTTTAAAATACCCAATTCACCCCCCTCTTGGGATTGCACCATTACTTTCAATTGGTATCAGAGCATAGGTTGTAAAAAATCTTAATAACTAGTTGCACAAAGATCTAGACGGAAAACCTAGGTGTGTCCTCATTTGGTGAAGGACAATCCTTTACTAGGCCCCCAATATTTTATGGTGTAAATTACACCTTCTGGAAACATTTACAAACCATGGACTGGAGGGTTTGGAGAGTGGTAGTCCAAGGAAATTACGAAATTCTTAAAATGAAAGTGAGATGAATGGCGCAAACATGAAACTATTGCAAATCAACTCTAGTGCAATGAATGTCCTGTATTGTGCGTTAGACGAAAATGAGTTTAATAGGATAATGGCCTACAAGAGTGCCAAGGAAATCTGGGAGAAGCTAGAAATAACCTATGAGGGAACCGTAGACGTTAGGGATAGCACAATAGACATGCTCACTAGTGAGTATAAAACTTTCAGGATGAACCCAGAAGAATCCATATCTAGTATGTACACTAGGTTCACCCATATCATAAATTCCCTAAACGCACTTGGGAAGAACTACCCTACATATGAAATGATTAGGAAAATCCTTAGAGGACTTCCATCTGTTTGGAAACCCATGGCCACAGTCATAACTGAAGGTAGAAACCTAAAAGCCATAACCTTAGACAAGCTCATTGGGTCACTTCTCACGTATGAGATGGCCATTAATGAAAAAACAACTAAAGCTAGCAAAGCTAAGAAATCCATCGCACTTAAAGCTTCCAAAGAAAGCTTGAATGATGATGAAGATGAAGAGATGGATGAAGACCTAGCTTTAATCACCAAACGACTAGGAAGATTCTTCAAAAAGAATAAATTTACTAGGAAATTTCGAGGATCTAAAATGGACAAAGGAGAAACAAGCAGGAAAGAAACAAAAGCAGAACCTCCAACATGCTATAACTACAAAAAGGTAGGTCACATTAAACCTGATTTTCCACAACTTAAAAATGAGTCTAAGAAGAAGAAAAAGAAGGCCATGAAGGCCACAACTTGGGATGACTCCAGCTCAAGCAACTTGGAAAGTGACTCGAGCAATCAGGAGGTGGCAAACTTCTGCCTTATGGCGTTGAATGATGAGTTAAACTCTTATTCTAACTCGTTCATTGACTCTAGTGATGAATCCTGCAATGAATCTTGTGATAGCATGCCATCATACACTGAAATAGAGTTATTTAAATTGCATAAAAGCTTTGTGAGGGTTTCCATAAGAAACGCCACACTAAAAAGTGAGAATGAAACGTTAATGAACAAATTAGAGTCAAATCTCACTGTTGAAAAGGAAAAAGACTTGCACATTGCTGCACTTAAGAAAAAGACTGAAAAACTTTCAAAAGAACTAGAGGACTTGAAATCACAAGCCACTTGTGAAAATGAGAAAGATTTGACGATCACTAATCTAGAAAGAAAGGTAGAAGATCAATCTAAAATAATCTACAACTTCACAAGAGGAAAAGATAATTTTGACAAACTAGTTGAGTCTCAAAAGATGCCTTTAGACAAAGAAGACATTGGATTTAATGGAATAGAAAATAGGAGGAAAAAGAATCTCTACATGGGCTATTTTGTAAGAGAATCTAAAAACTATACGAGTACTTCCTCAAACAATGCTTACACACACACTACATGTTTCTTATGTAAGAAGAAGAGTCATAAAATTAGATTGCCCATTTAAAAGAAAGCATGTTAAAACTAAAAAGGTGTGGAAAGTCACAGAAACTTCTAAAACTAACCAAAAAGGACCAAAGAAGGTTTGGGTACCTAAAGTAATTACTTGAATTCTTTTGTAGGTATGTTTTAGGTCCACCCCTTCGAAAGACAAGTGATACTTGAACAGTGGATGCTCAAGGCATATGACGGGAGATAAGTCCAAATTCATATCACTAACACTAAAGCAAGGTGGATACGTCACTTTTGGAGACAGTGCCAAAGGTTAAATTATTGATTTCGGCAAAGTCGGTAAGGAACCTTCTTTAATAATTGAAAAATGTGTTATTAGTTGAAGGTTTAAGACATAAACTGCTTAGCATTAGTTAACTTAGTGATAAAGGATTTGACATAACCTTTAGAAAGGATAAGTGCATAGTTGAAAATGCAGAAAAACACGAAATACTCTTCATTGCAAATTGGTGTGACAACGTGTATTGCATAAACTTTGAAAACTTAGTATCTCAAGATGTAAAATGTTTTACGGTCTTGAATGAATTTAGCTGGTTATGACATAGGAGATTAGGACATGCTAGCATGGACCTCTTATATCTAATTTGGCTAGGAAGAACTTAGTTAAGGGCTTACCCAACACAAAATTCACAAAAGACAAAGATCGTGATGCTTGCCAACTCGGGAAGCAAACCAAGACAAGCTTCAAAAAGAAGCAATTAATATCCACTGGAAGGCCATTAGAGTTAATTCATTTAAATCTATTTAGCCCTACTAAAACACAAAGTCTAGGAGGAAAGCAATATGCATTTGTCATAGTAGATGACTACTCCAAGTTCACCTGGGTATTATTCTTAGCCTCCAAAGACGAAGTGTGTAATTTTCTTACCAACTTGTGTAAGAAACTCCAAAATGAAAATGGGTATGGCATTTTACTCATAAGAAGCGATAGAGGTGGAGAGTTCAAAATTAAACATGTTGAAAACTTTTGTGATGAAAATGGAATTTCACACAACTTTTTAGAACCACGAACACCTCAACAAAATGGAGTTGTTAAGAGAAAGAATAAATCCCTACAAGAAATGGCTAGGACTATGCTAAATGAGCATAACCTACCCAAATATTTTTGGGCTGAAGTGGTAAATACCGCTTGTTATGTTATGAACAGAGTCTCCACTAGGGCTAAGTTGAATAAAACCCCTTATGAGCTTTGGAAAGGAAAGAAACCAAACATTTCATACTTCCATGACTTTGGTTGTAAATGTTTTTTTTTAAATGATAAAAAGGACCTAGGAAAATTTGATGCAAAATCCAATGAAGGAATTTTTCTAGGATATGCTCTGAATAGTAAAGCATTTAGAGTTTACAACAAAAGAAAGTTGTCTATTGTAGAATCCATTCATATTGTATTTGATGAAACCAACCCATTCTCTTCTTAAACCATCAATAATGATAATCTAGATATAAGAAAGAGTTTAGAAGACTTAGTAATTCATGATAGCAAAGAAGAGAGCATTGAAATTAAAGAACCATCTGATGATGACTCTCAACAAGTTGAATTGTCAAAAGAATGGAAATTCGTGAAGAACCACCCTAAGGCCAAATCATTGGTGAACCATGACAGGGGTGTCCACTAGATCTTCACTTAAGAACATATGTGATCATTGTGTGTTACCTATCACAAGAGGAACCTAAGAACATAAATGATGCAATTATTGATGATTCATGGGTATTAGTTATGCAAGAGGAGCTAAATCAGTTTGAAAGGAATAAAGTTTGGAAGATAGTTCCTAGGCTCGATGATCATTCAATAATAGACACTAAATGGGTTTATAGGAATAAAAAGGATGAAAACGGCATTGTTGTTCGTAACAAGGCTAGGCTAGTAGCACAAGGTTACAACCAAGAGGAAGGAATTGATTTTGAGGAAAACTATGCGCCAGTAGCTAGAATGGAAGCCATTCGTATGTTACTTGCCTATGCATCCCATAAAAACTTTAACATCTATCAAATGGATGTAAAGAGTGCATTCCCAAATGGTTTCATAAATGAAGAACTATATAGCACAACCCCCAGGTTTTGAAGATTTCCATTTTTCGAACAATGTGTTTAGATTGACAAAAGCCTTATATGGGTTAAAACAAGCTCCTAGAGCTTAGTATGAAAGATTGAGCAGCTTTCTGTTAGACAAATGGTTTCTTGAGAGGAAAGATGGATAGTACTCAATTTATCAAAACTAAGGCCAATGATATGCTTATCATTCAAATTTATGTTGATGATACCATATTTGGTGCTACAATGAGAATCTATGCAAAGAGTTTGCTACATGCATGCAAGATGAATTTAAGATGAGCATGATTGGTGAACTCGCATATTTTATAGGACTTCAAATCAAGCAAGCTAAAAATGATACCTTCATAAACCAATCTAAGTACATAAAAGACCTACTTAAGAAATTTGATATAGAAGGTGGCAAGGCATTGGGAACTCCAATGAGCACCTCTATTAATCTTGATAAGGATGAGCAAGGGAAACCGGTACATGTCAAGTACTACCGAGGTATGATTGGAAGTCTGCTTTACTTAATTGCCAGTGGACCCGACATAATGTTCAGCGTTTGTATGTGTGCTAGATTTCAAGTCTCACCTAAGGAGTCACATCAAATAGCTATCAAAAGGATTATACAGTATTTGATTGGTACTATAGACTTAGGTTTATAGTATCCTAAAGACATCCTTTGAAATGATTAGCTACTTCGATGCGGATTATGTCGGGAGCAAAATTGACCGCAAGAGTACAGGTGGTACATGTCACTTCTTAGGACATTCTCTGGTATCTTGGTTTTCCAAGAAACGAGACTCTGTAGCTTTATCTACCACCAAGGCTGAATATGTTGTCACAGGCAGTTGTTGTGCTCAAGTATTATATATGAAGCAACAACTTAAAGACTATAATTTGGATTATGAGTCTGTGCCTATAAAATATGATAATACTAGTGTCATTAACATATCTAAAAATTCAATATCTCACTCAAGAACAAAGCACATCAATATAAGACATCACTTTTTACGAGATCATGTGCAAAAGGAGGACATTAGTCTTGAATTTGTGAGCATGGATGAACAATGGGCCGACATATTCACAAAACCCTTTCAAGAAGACCGTTTCATATTAATCAAACGTGAATTAGGCTTATTACATGCTAGGGAAGTAGTTTGAGGAGAAGTTGTTTATTAACTTGAGTGTTCCGGGTGAAATTCTAAGTTATTTAAAAATTTCAGGACTTTGGGAAACCGAAAGGTGTAGGTTAGTCAACTGAACCCTCGTTAAACTGATCGCTAAGGGTATCCTCTGGTTCAGGTGACATAAAGGTCAATATAGAGTCAGCCGAAGACTTTGGGCGACTGAATTCCCTATCTAGTCAACCGAACGCTCAATGTGTTAGGAGTTTTTAATATCCAAGATGTTCGGGCGACTGACCTTGCAGTTCAGGCGACCGAACCGCGCAAACATAAAATCTGAAAGTTGCGAAAAACCCTAAATTTTAAGCACTTCAGCTACCCGAAC
The DNA here is from genome assembly GCF_029873635.1 of Malania oleifera. Taxonomy (NCBI): domain Eukaryota; kingdom Viridiplantae; phylum Streptophyta; class Magnoliopsida; order Santalales; family Ximeniaceae; genus Malania; species Malania oleifera. The sequence goes on from NC_080418.1 coordinate 43,270,717, forward strand.
CCCACTTTTCTCTCACCCGAACCTGCGTCTTACCCTCTTCAAACCTTCTACACTTCGTTTTTGCTCCAAAACCTTAGATCTAAGCTCCGATCATGCTTCTTAACCTAAGATTTCTCAATCTTCTCTGCACTTAAGCTTCAAAATCATGCTAGGGTTGAAGAATGTTGCTCACAAAAAATCCTTCTTCAGGACAAGACGATACCGAGCATATTCATCACTGGCTCTTAATTCCGGGGGAGAAGAAAATCTACAATGAACATTTTCATTCCATAGAACCTATTTTTGGTAAGATTTTAGACATACCCTTTATGCAAGAAAACTTTCCCAATATTCTCTATATGTTTGCTGCATTAGGGTTGGGATAGATTCATAGCTTACCAACCCAAAGGGGTTTATCCAAATTTGGTTCGCCTATTTTATGCAAATCTAGGAAAGGAAGGCGTAATGTACACAACCCGAATTATGAACAAGTGTTTTCCATTCACCCCACAAACCATAGTTGAAAAATTTTGAATTCAGTATGGGGATTTTGAATGTCCTAACTTTGGACAATCTTGGATAATGGGGCAAGGATTTACCCCCCAAGCATTTTTGCCTCTCATTTTATCCAAACCACCAATCTACTTTGGTCATCCTGCTTTGTATAGGCAGTTAACTCTTGAGGCTAAGATCATTCACTTGCTCATTACATATAAAATTCTACCTAGGAGTGGCTCACAAGACCATATTTCCTATTTAGATTGTTTTGTTATGTGGTGCATATATACCGGCAAGTGTCTTGATCTTCCAACTCTTATACTCAAATGGATGATTACCAAGAAAGAAACTAGACGAGTCATTCTCCCTTATGGAGGGGCTCTTAATCTCATTTTTGAGTATCTTGGTCTAACTTGTTCATCAACTCTTTTTGTCAAACGAAAAGCCTCCGATTAATTTTCATCAACCACCGTGAAACTCATGGGTTATGAAATGAATCGAGCACATGGTTGAATCCTTAAGAACCATCAACCTCAGCACGGTAATGTGAACGTATGCTTTGAGATCGTGCTCGTAGGAATGATCAACACCGTGAGGAGCCACCTGCTCCTGCTGGTGCTGCCCCTGATCCTCCTGCATAGTTTTTGCATTATTGCCAGGATATAGATTCACAATTTAGTGCTATTCGTGGAGATATGGAATCTAAATACAATGCACTTCAACATACAATCCAATCCAACTTCAACTCCTTCAATCAGCGGCTCGCCCGAATTGAAAGCAACATGGGCAGTGCTTCCTCAGCAAAAGGGAAAGCTCCCATGGAAGCGAGTTTGAGTGACGAGGACGAGGACGATGACGAGGAGGACGAAAGCTCATCTAGTGGAGATGATGCTAATGAGGACTAGCTGAGACTTATTATTCAAGAGATTTGAAACATTTTGTCTTTGTTTGTCTTTAGATTGTACTTATTTTTATTGTTTTGTATCTTCATTTGAAAAACAGCTTTTTGATGTTTATTTGTTTTGTATTCTGAATCCGTTGAAAACAACATGGTTAATGATGTTAATATATATATATATGTTCTATGAGCACCATTTATGAATTATATCTTGGATATGACAACTGAGTACGCATGTTGAACTGCTGAATGTTGATTGTGACCTTCAACTGATGGTCCTATTGTTGTGAATTGCATGCTGGTTGTTGAAAAACAGATGTTTGCATTTACTTTTCCTTTGCCTGTTGTGTCATACTGCTTAATCTATTTTGCAATTTTTTTTGCTGATGTCAAAAAGGGGAGAATAAGCAAAATTATTTAATATTCTTGTGTAAAATGAATAATATTCTTGTACTTGTATTCTCAAACTTATGTTCTCAAAAGGGAAGAATACTTGTATTTGTATTTTTCAAAGGGGGAGAATACTTTTTGAGTTCTAAGTAAAACAAAAAGGGAGAATTTTTTAAAAGAGATAATTCAATCACAATTGAGCTTGAACGAATATGTCTACATTGATTATTTTTCTATGTTTTATGCTTATTGTGAGAGGGAGCCTTATCAAGGCTACCTCATTTTGCTCCTTATTTGTCATCATCTAAAAGGGGGAGATTGATGGCCTAACAAGGCTTAATCTCGTTTTGATAATGATAAACTAAGGAATCTAATTGAGCTTTCAAGTGTATTTACAATTATTATATCTTACAAGGACAATGGACCATATTTAAATTTAAAGCCATGAAGACACAAGCAAAATGAAGAATGACTATTGATATTGAAGAGCTTGGATGATGATTAAGCTTAAATACAAGAAGACTTAGTAATTCTATGTTTATTGTAACATTAAGTCTTATGTAAGTACTTCTCAAACTTATGTTTATATATGAAGCTCTTAGGATTTATTATTGGACTTAGAGACCTATTTTATAACTTGGAAAATATCTTTACAAAGTCCAAATATCTTTTCAAAAGGATACAAATGAGTTCTGGAATAAAAAATAAATAGAACACTGAATTTCAAGGTGTTCGAGCGACCGAGGCTCATGCTCAGTCAACTGAATGTAGGAATCTGAACAACCTGGTCTAGCATCAGTGAGTTCGGGTGACCGACCTGATGGTTCAGTTAACTGAATGGCTACTGCCATTGTTAAAGCCCAAATAGTGTTGGTTCCTAAAGTTCAATCGGTCGCCCGAACCTAAAGTTCAGTCGACCGAAAGGTTACTGCCTATTTCGAAATTCATGATTTTAATTGGTTCGGGGGACTGAACTCCCAATTTAGTCGACCAAAACGTGCGTTATATTTTGCAAACAGTGCGATTTCTTTTCGTTTTTGAAATATATTGTTACCAAAACTCAAGCAAACGGTAAGATTTCAAACCTAGCTATATAAAGCTCCCCTTGATTGTGTTAGGGCAACCCAATAGAAAAGAAATACATTGACTTCATTCTTGAAAATCTGTTGTGCGCCATTCCACTTTTATGAATTGATTTCCTAGTTTTATACTTCAAGTTTCAAGTTTTCAAATCCAGAAAACCTAACCAATCTCTTGAGCTTCATAGAAAATTTATTTTTGAGAGTATCATAGTGATTATTGCGTGTACAAATTTGCTCTTTGAGAGAATTTTCTTCTTGCACAAAATCTGCTACTAATTTATTTGTAAATTGACGATTCGGGTGTGAATCGTTGCCAAGCAAGAGGGTTGTTCTTGCTTTAGAGGTGCTCCACCTACTGAAAGGAGAGACGTGCTCCACCTATTGAACGGAGAGAGGTGCTCCACCTACTGAAAGGAGGGTTTAGTAAAATCCTCATAGCGGTTTGCTTGAGGTAAGGACATAGGCATGTTGTTGAACCTTATAAAAAATCTTGGTGTCATTCTTTCCTTTATGTTTTTACTTTCTCACACATATATATTGAAATTTATCTGCAGTGAATGATTTAATTTGATTTGTGGATGCCGTGAATGATTTAAATACCTATTGTGATCAAACTCTGTTGTAGCTACAAATTCAAACTTGATTTAATCCGCTGGGATTGCTTGGTATTAGTTAATTAATGAATTCAGAATAAATAATTTCTATATTTATTGAATCATTTTGTACAAGCCAATACACAATCGGGTATTCTAAATATGGAAACAATCTCCTAAAATAATCTCTCTCAACAATATACAATCCTCTACATAAATACCCCTAAATCACTCCAAGATACTCGAGATTTCTACACTCCCCCTCAAGTTGGATCATAGATATTGATCATGTCCAACTCGCAGACGAAATCATCAAAACTTTGTTGGGCTAACCCTTTAGTAAAGATGTCTGCTTTTTGTTCCTTGGTAGGTACATAAGTCATACAAATGGTTCCTTATTCAACCTTCTCTTTCATAAAGTGTTGGTCCACTTTTACATGCTTAGTATTGTCATGTTGAACTAGATTGAGAGAGATACTGATGGCTGTTTTGTTGTCACAATAGAGTTTGATAGGGAATTTCACCGGAATCTGTAATTCTTCCAAGAGTTTCCGTAACCACAGTCCTTCACATATCCCTTGCGCAACTGCCCTAAATTCAACTTCAGCACTACTTCGAGCCACTACATTCTGTTGTTTACTCCTCTAAGTCACCAAATTTCCCCATACAAAGGTGCAATATCTGGTGGTAGACCTTCTATCTTCAGCTGATCCTGCTCAATCTGCATCTGTGAAAACTTCTACTTCCTTGCTTTCACACTTCTTGAAGAAGAGTCCTTTGTTCAGAGAGCCCTTGAGATACCTGAGGATCTTGTACACAACATCTAGGTGAGTCTTTTTCAGGAGAATGCATGTGTTGGCTTACCACACTTACTGCAAATGCAATGTCGGGTATGGTCTGTGATAGATAGATTAGTTTACCAACCAATCTCTGATACCTCTCCTTTTCAACCGATATTCCGCAATCTTCAACTCTCTTTACTACTTCAATGGGGGTTTCACTAGGTTTGCGTCCAAGCATGCCAGTTTCGGTTAGGAGATCAAGGATATACTTTCTTTGAGAGACGCTGATACCCTTTTTTGATCTAGCAACTTCCATTCCCAAGAAGTACCGCATTTGTCCCAGTTCTTTAACTTCAAACTCAGCAGTTAGGACTTTCTTCAATCTTTCCATTTTCACTGCATCATCTCCAGTTAGTATTATATCATCAACATACACAATCAGAATTGTTTTCTTACCACTTTCAGACTGTTGGAAAAACATAGTGTGGTCTAATTGTCCTTGTCAATATCTTTGGTTCTTTATCACCTTTGCTAATCTGTCGAACCATGCTTTAGGAGATTGCTTGAGTCCATACAGGGACTTCTTGAGTTTACATACTCTGTTTTATTCACCTTTCTTACTGAAACCTGGTCATATCATCATGTAGACTTCTTCTTCTAACTCGCCATTTAGAAATGCATTCTTAATGTCGAGTTGCAGTAGTGGCCGATCCAAGTTGGCTGCCAAGGTCAGAAGGACTCGAACTGTATTCAATTTTGCCACTGGTGCAAACGTCTTTGTGTAGTCAATGCCATAGGTCTATGTAAACCCTTTTGCAACAAGTCAAGCTTTATACCGTTCAATTGTCCCATCAACTCTATATTTCATTGTGAAGACCCATTTGCAGCCTATTGGCTTCTTCCCTCTCGGCAAATTCATAACGTCCCAAATTCCATTCTTTTCTAGGGCCCATTTTTGCTCCATGACAGCTTCTCTCCATTCAGGAACCTCCAAGGCTCCCTGGATATTCTTTGGAATTTTTATCCTGTCAAGGTTAGAAGTAAAAGCATGACACCCTGTAGACAGAGTTTTATAAGACATGTATTTTGACCAAGGATATAGAGTACATGACTTAGTTTGTTTTCTGACTGCAATGGGTAAATTGATGTCATTAGGTGCAGACTTATGAGAAGGAAGCTTGTGGCCATCTATTATCTGATCGGGATTGGGCGTGAACTCATGGTTGCTCGGAGCTATCAACGGTTCCAACTCTCTTCGTGCCTCAGGTATGAGATTCTCCCTGTTCTTTGTTTTTGGCTTTCTTGAGTAAACAAGTATTTCCTCATTTTGTTTTTCTGCATCTCCCCCAGAGTTTAAGTGGTCTTTCGTACATGACAAGTCAAGAAATGATACATTGGCAGACTCAGTATATGACACCGATTCATCAATAGAGATATATGGCATAGATTCATCAACAGAGAAATCAAAGAACTGATCTTCACTCCAATTCTCCCCCTGAAGAGAGGACTTTGGGAAATAAGGAGTGGTTTCAAAGAACGTGACATCAAGGATAACAAACAATTTTTTTGTGACAAAATCATAACATTTGTAGCCTTTCTTAGCAGGAGAGTACCCAATAAAAACGCACTTAATGGCACGAGGTTCCAATTTATCCCTATTGTGAGCATGAACATGTACAAATGTAGAACACCCAAAAATTTTTAGGGAGAGATTGAAGTTGAGTCAAGTGTTGGGAAAACACTCTTGGAAATTTTTGGAAAGGAGTGGCAAAAAAAAGAACCCGACTAGGCATTCTATTAATGAGATATGTAACTGTTAAAATGACATCGCCCCAAAAATATTTTTCATATTTGTAGTGAACATCAATGCTTGAGCTACTTAAAAAATATGCCTATTTTTTCGTTTGGCAACCCCATTTTATTGAGGGGTATCCACACAAGAACTTTGATGGATAATTTCATTTTCTTGAAAATAATTTCCCAAGATAGTATTGAAATATTCTGTACCATTATCAGTACGCAAGATTTGAATTTGATTTTGGAATTGTGTTTAAATCATGGAGTGGAAATTGATACAAATATAACAGACTTTAGTTTTATCTTTCAACAGTTAAACCCAACAAATACGAGGGTGATCATCAATAAAAGTAACAAGCCATTTTGTGTGAGTGCGAGTAAGAGAGCGTGAGGGCCCCCATAAATCACTATGAATCATAATAAAAGGTTTGAATGGTTTGTATGTGGATTTTGGAAAGGAATTACGATGGTTTTTTGCAAGTTCACAAATCTCACACTGAAAATTAGAAGACGTCTTATTTGAACAAATGGAAGGAAATAAACGTCTTAAGTATTGAAAATTTGGATGGCCCATCCTAGAATGCCATAACAAAATCTCACTATTCTTAGAAACAGATCCAGAATCACAAATAACAGTTTGACATTGTTCACTCACATTAGCCTCCTCAAAGTAGTAGAGCCCCTCACACTCCTTAGCACTGCCAGTCGTCTTCCCCAATGATAGGTCCTGAAAAATACAATAAAAGGGAAGAAATTTAGCAGAACAATTGGAATTCTTAGTTAACTGGCTAATGGATAGTAAGTTGCAGGATAAATTAGGAACATGAAGAACGGACTCTAGTGTGATGGAGTCAGAGAGTCGGATATTCACTTTTCCTGCGATAGACGAAAGTGATCCATCTGCAATTTTAACTTTCAAATTTCCAGCACAAGGTGAATATGATGAGAAAAGATGATAGGCATCAATCATGTGGTCAGAAGCACCAGAATCAATAATCCAAGGAGTTTTGGATCTAGAGGTTATATTCAAGGCTTGCAAAAAATTACCTCTTTGGGCTAAAGAATCCGAAGAAATATTTGTGGAAGACGAAGCTCTGTAATAACTAAACGAGGTCTGGTCCGCCAACTGCCTCAACATTTTCTCATCAATCCCAATCTCTCTGTCGGAACCAAAAACATTTCTTCTTCTTCTTCCTCCTCTCGACCACGCAACGCGAAGCAATGGTCAGCGTTATTGGGGGGAATCTTGCATCAGATGTTAATAAGGCAGTGGAGGACCTGGTCAACGCAATGCTTGTGAATGTAGAAGGAGGATGGCGTAGATCTGGGAGGTGTGGCCTTCGCCCTTGAAGCGGATGCGCATGTCGACGCCGTTGAAGCGGTGGCGGCCGAGCAGGAGGATGGGTTCCAACGCCTTGTAGCAGTAGGACTTCTGGAACCTAGCATGAGCACTACGACAACGAACTTCTTGGGCTCGCACTGCTGGGGATTGGCGACGAGGAGGGTCCGATCGTAGTGGACCAAGATGTCCTTGATCTCCTTCTTGGATTGCTCGTCGACGTACTTCTGGTAGAAGGCGACGAGAGCCTTGGCGATGCTCTGGCGGTGTCACCGATCAAGGCAGAGATGGCGAGATGCAGCAACGATGCCGGTGACGAAGAGGAATCCATGGCGACCGGTGCAGTTGGTTTGAGCAACTGACTATGCGAAATGCTATGTAGAGTGTTGGAGGAGTTCTCGAACCTCGTGGAACTCTGTTGGAGGACCTCGTGAGATTCAGAGGTCATAGAACCTCTACTTTGGCTGGTGATTTCCGCCATTGATAGCTAGATTTAATCTCCTAGCTCTGATACCATGAAATTAGAATAAATAATTTTTGTATTTCTTGAATCATTTTGTACAAGCCAATACACAATATTTATAATACAATTGGGTATTCTAAATATGGAAACAATCTCCTAAAATAATCTCTCTCAATAATATACAATCATCTACATAAATACCCCTAAATCACTCCAAGATACTCGGGATTTCTACAATTAATTATTCAAATACTAGCATAAATATTTGTGCAGTTGAACATATTGTTATTAATATTTATCTGCTAAAAATATTGTAAATCTTGTGATTTGGTTTCATATTTAGGGTTGTTGTTATTGGTATAGTTGTTTGCTGAATATATTTCCGTGGTAATTAAAATATCTTAGCACATGTTAAATAAGTTTTAAAATTAATTAAGCTTTTGCACAAAAATTTTAAAATACCCAATTCACACCCCTCTTGGGATTGCACCATTACTTTCAAATGCTCCCCAAATAAGCTTCGTAGAAAATCTTAAAAGACAATTTTGGGGAGATATGGATAGTATTTTGCAAGGGTTACCAAAATATAAAAAGACATTCATAGAAGTTGATTTGAATGGACACATTAAAAAGGATAATATATATTATAAGATGATACATGGAAGATATGGATGGAGATAAAAATAAGGCTAGTGATAATATTTTAGATATTGCCATGTATTATGACTTAGTTATATTGAATACTTGCTTTATAAAAGGAGAAGAAATCTTAATAACTTTCAAGAGTGGGCAAAATAAAAACCAAATAGATTTCTTCTTAACTAGGAAGGGGGAATCGTCCATCTTGTAAACATTGTAAAGTTATTCCAAGTGAAAGTTTGGCTACAACATAGAGTCCTAATATTAGATATACATACTAAAAAATAGAAAAGAAAAAGTAAAGTAAATCAACACAAGAGGACTAAGTGGTGGAGCTTGAAAGGAGAAAATATAGTAAAATTAAAGATAAATTGATCAAAGAGTGTGATTGGATAATAAGAGGTAAGGTAGATGTGAATGCTATTTGGAATAAGATGACTAACTCTATCATAAAGGTAGCAAAAGAGATTTTAGGTGAATTCAAAGGAAGATACTCCGATAGTAAAGAAAGTTGGTGATAGGATCAAGAAGTCCAAAAAGCTGTTGAGAAAAAAAGAAACTGGTATAAAATATGGCAAGTCGTAGAAATATAGAAAACTTTGAAAATTATAAAGAGACAATAAAAAATGCAAAAAAGACCATTAGTGAAGATAAAATAGAGCTTATGATATTTTATATAATAGACTAGATACAAAAGGAGAACGAGAAATTATAGGCTTGCTAGAGCTAGGAAAAAAATTGCAAAGATTTAGGTAATGTAAAATGTAAAAAGGATAAAAATGATAATGTCTTAACTAGAGAAGAAAACATAAAAGAGAGTTGGTGGAGATATTTAGATAAGTTGTTTAATGAAAACCATAATGAAAGATTGAACTCTAGAAAAAAGAGGAAAATTCTAGAAATAGGAGATTTATCTGCAAAATTAGAGTCATTGAAGTTAAGATGGCTTTAAAAAAGATGAAAAGTGGGAAATCAATAGGACAAGATAACATACCAATTGACGTTTGGAAATATTTAGGGGGATAAAGGAAGTATATGGTTAACTAATCAATTTAACATTATTCTAAGAACCAAGAAAATGCCAAAGGAATGGAGGAAAAGCATGTTAGTACCTTTATACAAAAGCAAAGGCAATATTCAAAATTGTAACTATTACGTAATTAATATTATGAGTCAATGAAACTTTGAGAAAGGGTAATTGAACAAAAAATAAGACCAGAAACAAGGGTTTCAAAGAATTAGTTTGGTTTTATGCTTGGGAGATTGACAATAGAAGCTATTTATTTTTTAAGAAGATTAATGTAAAAATTTAGAGAAAAGAAGAGGGACTTGCATATGATTTTTATTGACCTTAAGAAAGCATATGATAGAGTACTTAGGAAAGTCTTTGGTGGATCTTAGAAAAGAAAGGAGTATGCAGTAGATATAATGAAATCATTAAGGATGTATGATAGAGTAATAACTAGCATTAGGAATCTAGGAGGGGAATCTAAAGAATTTCCAATCACAATTGGTATACATCAAGGTTCTACTTTGAGTCCTAACCTTTTTACTTTAGTGATTGACAAACTCACTAAGAATATCCAAAAAGAGATCCCGTGGGGTATGTTGTTTGTAGATGATATGGCTTGACTGCTGAAAGTAGAAGTGGAGTGGAATCCAAGTTTGAACTTTGAAGAACCATTTTAAAGTCTAAAGGTTTTAGGATAAGTAGGGATAAGACATAAAATATGAAATGTAATTTTAGTAATGTAAGGAGTAGTGGAGAGAAGATTAAACTTGATAATCAAGAAATTAATAACACTTACGGATTTCGATATCTTGGATCTAATATACAAGCGGAAGGGGAACTTGAAGAGAATGTAATACATAAAAATAAAGGAGGATGGGTAAACTGGAGGAATGCGTCAAGCGTGTTGTGTGATTGTAGAACACCTTTAATATTAAAAAAGAAAGTTCTATAAGACGGCTATAAGGCCAGCTATGCCCTATGATTCAAAATGTTGGACAAGTAAAAAACATGTACAAAAAGTAAAAGTTGTCGAAATGTGAATGGTAAGGTGGATGAGTGGGATAACATAAAAGAGATAAATTAAAGAATGAGTACATGCGCAATAATCTAGGCATAGCACTGGTTGAAGACAAGATAAAGGAGGGGCGACTTAGATGGTTTGGACATTTGAAACGCAAGCCTGTTAGTACATCTATGAGGAGTGAGTTAGTTATTATTTTTGACATGAAAAAGGATAGGGATAGGCTTAAAATAACTTGGAATTAATTTAGTTGAGGAAAATGCTCTCGCTCGGGTAAATTGATGGAAAAGGATTCATGTAAATGACCCCACCTAGTGGGATTTAAGGATTGTTGTTATTGCTATGTGGTTTTGTGTTGTTGTAGGGAGGATGAATTCTCTTGGGATTTCCATTTCCTAGGGCTTATAATAACAGGGAACTAATGGAGCTTTCTTCTTTGTTGTGCTCATTGGAGGGTTGTTGTTCTTGTATTAAAAGGGGCTTTTGGTCATGGATCCTTGATTCTTCGGAGAGTATTCTTATGAATCTTTATTTGACCATTTGACCTATGATAAAATGAGTTATCTGCTTCATTTTAGCGTTTGGAAGACTAAAGTCCGGTCTAAGATTAAGGCTTTGTTTAATTGTTTCTAACAGATAGTTAAGTAGTGAACACTCTAAAAGTGGAGAAGAATTGAAATAGTATTTCTTATTACTGTAAAATTAGGTACAATCCGAATGTCTCATAGACTACAAGGATAATCTAAAAGGAAAGAATAGAAAAAAGGAAAGAATGACAATTGCTAACAAATCTCCTAGAATATATCCTAGAATATCTCCTAAGATTATTTACATAATTACAGAAATTTCTCCTATAATCAAGAAGAGTTGTCTGGATATATTTTGTAACTTTATAACACTCCCCCTCAAGCTGATTTGACGATGTCTTCCTTAGCCAGCTTGCCGATCAAATTTTCAAATTGCTTCTTTGGTAGTCCTTTTGTAAGTATATCTGCTACTTGTTCAGTATAGAAATATAGGGTAAACAAATCAGTCCACTATCCAGCTTCTCCTTTATAAAATGCTTGTCAACCTCAACATGTTTTGTTCTATCATGAAGCATTAGATTGTGAGCAATGGCTATGATAGATTTGTTATCGCAATACAGTCTCATAGGTAGCAGATTAGTGACTTTCAATTCTTACAATAATTTTTTAATCCACAACACTTCACAAACCCCATGAGCAACTGCTCTAAATTTTGCATCTGCACTACTCCTAGCTACCATATTTTGTTTTTTGCTTCGCCATGTGACCAAATTTCCACCAACAAAGGCACAATAACCAGAAGTTGATCTTTGATTGGTTATACTCCCAGCCCAATCTGCATCAGTGTATACCTCAACTTGTAGATGTCTATGGTCTTAAAACAATAGACCTTTTCCTTTAAATATCTCAAGATTCTATAAACTGCATCAAAGTGATCCCTGGTGAGTGCATGAATTGGCTTACCATACCGACAGCAAAGGCTATGTCAAGATGTATATGTGATACATAAAGTAGCCTTCCAACCAATCTTTGGTACCGGTCTCTATTGGTTACTTCCTCAGGCTTGGCAGGTTGTAGTTTAGGATTAGGCTCTATAGGTGTCTCAACTGCTTTACACCCTAGTAAACCTGTTTCTCCAAGCAAGTCAAGCACATATTGTTTTTGTGAAACAAAAATACCTTTTCTTGACCTTGCAAATTGCATACCGAGAAAATACTTCAAGTCACCCAAGTCTTTAATCTCAAATTCATTAGCAAGCATCTGTTTTAATTTCTCAAGTTCCTTTTGGTCATTACCTGTCAAAATAATATCGTCAACATAGACAATTAGAATAGCAACCTTCCCTTCACTTGAGTGCTTATAGAACATGGTGTGATTAGCTTGACCTTGGCTATAACCATGACCCTTTACAGCCTTCCCAAAGCATTCAAACCAAGCTCTCGGAGATTGCTTAAGCCCATACAATGATTTTTTCAATTTACACACCTTATCTCTGCCAAGATTACCTTCAAAACCTGGTGGTAATTCCATAAACACTTCATCCTCTAGATCTCCATTTAAAAAGGCATTCTTTACATCCAACTGGTGTAAGGGCCAGTTAAAATGTACAGCTAAGGAGAGTAACACTCGGATTGAGTTTATCTTGGCCACTGGAGCAAAAGTTTCTTGATAGTCAATTCTGTATGTTTTTGTAAACCCTTTTGCAATGAGTCTTGCCTTATATCTCTCTATATTGTCGTCAACCTTGCATTTAACTGTAAACACCCACTTGCAACCTACAATTTCCTTTTCCTATGGCAAATCAACAATTTCCCAAATACTGTTGTTCCGTAGTGCATTCATCTCTTCAAGAACTGCTAACTTCCAATCCCAATGATCCATAGCTTCCTGAATGCTCCTTGGAACAAATAGGGAAATATTGGATGTAAAGGCCTTATGATTATGAGAGAGTCTATGATATGATAAATATTTGGCAATGGGGTGTGTGGTACAGGTTCTAACTCCTTTCCTAATGGCTATAGGTACATCAAGGTCAGTAGATTGATCAACAAGAAGTGTAGTAGAAGGATTACCTGGGATTTCTAAATGACCAGTTTTTGGAGGTAATGATTGATTTTGCTCTGAAATTGTGGGATGATCCTTAGTATTAGAACGATACCTGCCTCTAGTATAAACACGAAGCTCAGAAGAGGGATTATTTTGTAGAAATTCTCCCCCTGTTTGTGATTCCCTTATGCTTTGTACACACAGATTGGGATTTCCATTTTTTTCAGTATTTAAAATTTCAATTCCTTGAATGTTTTGTATAGGGATGTCAATGTCAAGGAAAACATTAGGCATTGGTATAGAAGTTTGCCAAAACTGATCTTCACTACTCTTTTTCTCCCCCTAAAGATAAGCTTGGTTAAGGTAAGACTGATTTTCAACAAAAACGACATCCATACTGATGTGAAATTTTTTTGTTTTTGGATTCAAACATTCATACGCTCTCTTATTGGGAGCATATCCAAGAAACACACATTTTTCAACCCTAGGATCAAGTTTAGATCTAAGGTGAGCTGGAATATGAACAAAAACAGTGCATCCAAATACTTTTAGAGGCAGATCAGAAATTATCCTATTATCAGGAAAGGATTTTTTTTAGGCATGCCAAAGGAGTGATATACTGCAGCACACGGGTAGGCCATTCTATTAATAAGGTAACAAGCAGTTAGGATAGCATCCCCCCACTAATATTTTGGAATATGCATTGAAAACATTATAGCCCGTGCAACCTCAAGTAAATGACGATTTTTTCTTTCAGCGATGCCATTTTGTTGTGGGGTGTCACAACAAGTGGATCAATGTTGAATCCCTCTTTCTTTCAAAAAATTTCCCAAAACTTGGTTGAAATATTCTGTACCATTATCCATACAAAGTATGCTCACTTTTGTGTGAAATTGGTTCTCAATCATACTATAAAAATTCTTGAATAATATTTCAACTTCAGATTTTCCATTCATCAAATATACCCAACATATCCAAGTATGATCATCTATAAAAGTCACAAACCACTTTTTTCCGGATAAGGTAGTAACCTTAGAGGGACCTCAAGCATCACTATGAATCAAATAAAAAGGTTTTGATGCACGGTAGCCTTTTGAAATACAAGGAACTTGATGATTTTTTGATAAATGACACATGTCACAATGAAGAGAAGTACAATTCAAATTGTTTAACAGATTAGGCAACAAATATTTTAAATAAGAAAAACTAGGATGCCCTAATCTAAGATGTCAAAGCATTATTTGATCACGTACAAGGATTGAACTAGTACTACCACTCAAGCCCTGAGCTTGTTTATTGTTGAATAGGATATCATAAAAATAATAAAAGCCATCGATCATCCTAGCACTGTCAATCATCACCCCCAAGTTCTGGTCTTGAAATTCACAGTGAGTATCAAAGAATATGATACGACAGTTAGAATCACGGGATAATATACTAACAAACAGAAGATTGCAAGTAAGTTTAGGAACATGAAGGGCAGATTTTAATTCTATTTTCCTGGAAATTCTAATTGAACCTGCTCCTGCAATGGATGAAAGACTCCAATCTGCAATCCTAACCTTTTTATTACCCGGACAAGGATAATAATATTGAAACAATTGAGATATACTAGTCATATGGTCGGATGCACCTAAATCAATAATCCGTGGTGCAAAGGCTCAAAAGCTGGAATAGGCACTCGACATATTACCCGTTCGGACCAAGGAACCAATAGAAGTACCGGATATCAGATTGGATTTCAGCAGTTGAAGAAGCTAATCCATTGTTTCCAGGTACAGGTTTGCTGCTCTTCCAATTTGTTGGTTTTCCATGTAGTTTCCAGCAGGTTTCTTGGGTATGGCATGGCTTATTACAATAGTCACACCATACTCGAGATTTTTGATTGGGATATGACCGCTATACAGAGGCATTAGCAGCAGCCAAAATAGTAGGATTAGCAGCAACCAAAGTCGAGGTCTCAACTGTTCCATCAGCCCATTTTTCTTTAGCATAACATTCCGGCGACAATCTTCACGTCTCACTTCAAAAAATACCTCTCTGATTGGAGGCAGAGGCTGTCTACCAAGAATCCTCCCCCTGACCTCATCAAACTCATCATTGAATCCAGCCAAGAATTTAAAAATTCTTGCATTTTCCACCATCTTCTTGTTGTAGTTGCAATCATGAGGGCTTTTCCATTCATAATCATTGAATAGATCCAAGTCCTGCCACAGTCCCTTAAGGACATTGAAATACTTAGTCACACAATCTTCCCCTTGTTCGGTCTTGCCAATTTTTTGCTGCAATTCATAAATCTGGGAATAATTTTCAAGGTCAGAATACATCTGACTAACATTACCCCAGAGTTCTTTTGTAGTAGGACAGCACATGTAATTAGCACTAATATCTTCATCCATTGCGTTCACAAGTCAAGCCATAATCATGGAATTTTCAGCATCCCATATAGCATATGATGGGTCTGCTCTGTCAAGGGCCTTGGTTTCACCAGTAAGGTACCGAATCTTACCTCTCCTGTGGATATACATTCAAACTGACCGAGACCATCTCAAGAAGTTGGCTTCATTGAGACGGAAATTTGTGATTTGGACTGAATGGGGTTCGGTATGGACTACCTTGGTTTTAATTTTGGTGTTGACTACAGGTTCAAGTCTGGCTATGATGGAAGTTTTGGAAATTTCGGACATAATGGAGACCGAACAGAGTTAAGGCAGTGAGGCCTAGGTTTTTAGAGGCTATGACTGTCGAAAGGAAAAGAAAACCAAGCTCCGATACCATCTAAAGTGGAGAAAAATTGAAATAGTATTTCTTATTTTTATAAAATTAGGTACAATCTGAATGTATTATAGACTACAAGGATAATCTAAAAGGAAAGAATAATAAAGGAAAGACAAAAAAGGAAGGAATGACAATTGCTAACAAATCTCCTAGAATATCTCCTAAGAATATATCCTAGAATATATCCTAATATTATTTACATAATTACGGAAATTTCTCCAATAATCAAGGAGAGTTGACTGGATATATTTTGAAACTTTCCAACAAACACTAACAATCCATTGTAGAGTTAGAGGCTTTTAATGGCCTTATCTCCAAATGTGTGTGCTCTTTGCTTTAGCAATTCAGAATATCTTTTCCTGCACTGTTTCTTTTCTTGGAAGGTTCGGAATAAGTTGTTTGGGTTTTCCGGAGAGAGAGGGATTCGTTCGGAATTGGTGGAGGAGTTGGCTATTTCTTTTACAAAATTTGGTAGGAGTATAGATTGTTTGGTTTTGTGGAGGAGTGGCTTTTTCACTGTTTTGTGGGGCATTTGGTTGGAAATAAGTGCTCTTATATTTACAAGGAAGAGGTGGTCATGGTCTATGCCATGGGATAGGATTCAATATATGACTTCATTGTGGGCTTTTGAAGCTGGTTGTTTAAAAGGGAATGTTTTCCAGATTTGCAACACAATTGGCTGGCAATGTCAGTTTGATTTTACTTTTTTACTCTTTCCTTCTTTGTTTTCATCTTGTCCAAGCAGTATTTCTTCTCCTCATTTTTTGTAGTTTCTTTATTCATCAATGAAATCTATTTTTTATTTTTCTATTAAAAAAAAAAAGTTCCTTCTGTCCAACAAAGCCTATTGGCCAACTACACCCAATACAATAAAATTGACTCACCTTTGGTATGGTTATAGATAACCCACTCTAAATTGAAGATTCACATTTCCCTTAAAGCAACATATGCCCAGTTGAACAAGAGTTCCAAGAAACCATTAATTAGACAACTATTAAGCAATGAACAATAAAAAAATTACTAATATACTGAGATACAGATATGGACAATGAACCAAACTCTGAAAAATCACATTCGAAGATTTGAAAGCCCATTTTTTTTTTTTTTCCTTGCAAACAGGAAGCCAAAGACTCCCTTTTTTCCCCCAATGAAAAAGTCAAGTAAAAAGTAATAGGATCATAAATGGCTAAAAGGTGTATCAGAAAATGAAGGCTGGTTAAAGTTTCTGAAAAAACTATGATTAAAAGCCTTGCAAATGTGAGCATCCATGAAACTTCACTAGATTATACATCAAGCTACCAAAAGAGGCACATAGTTTTGCCATTACTGATGGTGGATGTTGACATAAGCCTCTATACAATGCTGACATCACCATCCACCTGGCACTTCTCTGTAATTAAACATTGAATTTTAGATTCTATTACTCTGATACTAGGTTGGCTTGTGATTATACAACTCGATATAAAATGAAAGAAAAGAAAAATAATGGAAAAAGGAGAAAATAACAAGATGGAGAAAATGTCCATGATTTATCTCCATCTCTGCATCAATTAATTGAAAAATGTAAAAATATATATTCTATACATTGCATTGTTGGTACTAAGCAATAGAACTATACTGTATATGTATGAAACACTGTAAAATTAGTACCTAATTAGTATGATCATATGATATCTGCATTTTTCACCCACTAGTAAGCAATGGACATTATACTGGTGGTAAAATAGGGGCTGCAGAGGAGCAGGCACCAAGGTTCAAGTTCTACCATATGCCTAGGGGTTCCTACACATGCAATGTGTAGAAACAATGAAGAAACAGCAATGCATGCTCTGAAGGAATGTTAAGGGTCAGGGCCCATCACTTTTCATCATCAAACTAAATGTGTAGCTGTTTCTAACAAACTGGATGTGGGATTAATAGAATTGTGGTGGTACTATTCTGGGGTATGGTACCAATGGAATTTTGTGTACTGGGAAGGTGATGCCGATTTTAAATGGGTTTGTGATTTTCTGGAGTATTATAAACAAAATTTTTTAACATCCATTCTCGGGGTGAGGAAGGTCAGCTGTTGGTCTTGATCACGACCAGCACACAGGCTTTAGAAATAAACTTGGACGGGGGCTTTACAAGGTAAAACTTTGATAGGGCTTTTGTTACTATGTCAGGGTACTGTCACGTAGTGTGGTAATGAGAGATACAAGTACACTCTGTTTAGCATCTGGCATCGCTAAGGGGATCAAGTGTCTGCACCAAAAATGGCAGAAGCCATAGCAGCTAAATACACAGTTGAGTATGCAAAGGAATTGCGTTTCTTTGATGTGATCTACAAAGGTGACTGATGTAGGATGGGAAGCGGATAATTGGATAGAACACTTTGAACCAATTTGGAGATCAATTTCAAAGAAGAGGGCCAAGGGATTCTTGGGTCCTAAAAACCTGAACATGTTTAGTTCATCTATAGTAGGCCTATGTGTGTCCAGGGAAATGGATGTCTTTTTAGGCCTCATTTGTAATTTCATGCATCTGTAGGGGTTTGCGTGTAATTTCCAGCAATTTAGGCTTTCTTATAAATAGGGCATGAAAGCCATGAACATGTGTATTGTCCCCCCATTATTTGTCCTTCTTCCCCCTCTCTTTTTCTTTCTTCCTTCTTCTTCTCCTCCCTTCTCCTCAAACTGCATTTCTCTTCCAGTTTCTATCTTGGCAGTAATTCTCATTGTTGTTCCACACCATTTGCTCAATTCCTTTTTGATGCTCTGCATCATTTGGTATCAGAACCAAAATTTGATCTCTCTCTTCCATTTCCAACCTACCCATTTTGCTTTTCTTTCAGTCTTTCTTTTTTCTACCCATATTTTATTCCTCTGCTGGGTCTCAAACACACCATACTCTTCAATCCTCAGCTCCTCATTGCAAGCCCTCTCCCTTTCACTTGCCCAGCTCCAATCTCTTCCCACTCCATTCATAATTTTTTTATTACAGGCAGAACTTAAAAAAAAAACCGCCAGCAACTGTTAACAGCTGCTGCCCTTCATTTTCTTAGACCACTTTCTGAGTATCATTTCGCAACACCAACAGTACCATCAGAGACAGAAAATGCTGATCATCATATCCCAAAATTTCATCACCACCTATGTGGCCCCATGCTCTGGAAAAATAATCACCAGACTCGTCTCCCCTCTTAAATCTCCCATTTATGTACTTCTCTAATCAAACCACCACCACCACTGAAATCACCACCTTTTGATCTGCCTTCACTGCCACTTTCATTGCTGGAAAGTTGCCGCCAGAAACTCATTTGCCGGTGATGTGCATGGAAAAATGTTCCCCTATTCTGCAACTTCCAGAACTGTAAGAATTTGTTTCCAGGCACAATATTTTGAATTTCCTGCAAAAAAATGAAAAACCTGCAAATTTGTGAATTTGTTTGATATAAGGTTGATTGTTTGTCTGAGTTTAGCAACACACTCTGAGTGATCCATCAGTACTGCTAGCATCAGAGATTCAGAATCAGAGCATATTGCTGCAATTTTGTAAGCTGTATGTAAGAGTTTGTTTAATTATCAAGTGATAGTCTACAACAAAGGCAAAACTTTGAGTCTATTTTGTGGTCTTACATGAATAGATTGAGGATTGTGGGCATATCGCGCAAAGGGTCCTTGGCATGGTTTTAAATTTCCACAAAATGGCAAAAAAATTTCTTCAAAATTTCCACTTCCTCCCACCCTTGAATTGAATTATCAAAATGGCAGCCAATTTCTTTCTTACAATATTTCCATCAAAATTTCCACGAAACTTCAGCAAAATTTGGCTATATTTTACCTATAAAATAAAACTCCCTTGAAATTAAAATTTGATGAAACTCAAATATAAAATTTCTCTCTTAATTTATCTTATTTTCTTTAATTGAGCTGAAGACTCCTGCAAGAAGAATATGAATGTTGTAAATATGTAAGGAAAATTAAAGTTATATATTAGCTTCAACATTTTTATTTGGTCATTTATATCTGAATTTTCAGTATCTGAATAATAAATAATAGTTAACTGCTTCATGAATTTCATGTAATTTAATTCACTATATTTAATATGGTTTCTATATTACAATTATTGCACCTTATACACTGAAGATATGTCATTGATGTATTTTATTTATAACATTTTAGTTATAAATCTACCATTGTTCTGCTCATTTCCAATTTCTAAAATTTCATAAAGTCCATTCTTTACTAGAAATTTCTATCATTTTTTAAAAGTGAAATCGAAATTGACATCTATATATTTTTGTAACCTCAAAATTTAAATCAAAGTCAAAATTGACCTTGGCTCTAAAGCATGACACTTCGAAAAAGGAGAAGTATCCTTGTCTGACAAGTATCAGACACTGGCACTCACACAACCCCAACTTCTGCCAGACACTTTTCAAAGTGTGTCAGACTTATTTTTATTTCTAGACACATGTTGGACATGGCAAATCTAAGTTTGTGACAATGTCTGACACTTGCATAACAGATTGTATATTATTATAAGAAAATTAAAAAAAAATCTTACATTTACCTCAAGCATGCAAAATACTGACAGATTCATAAGGGTCTTCGAATTGAGGGATATTCCTATGGATTCTGTATCTTCTCTTTGTTTGTGGGTGGAGGAACATCGGTGTCTAGTTGACTGCATAGATTCTTGTGCATGGTGTTACGTAACGGTTTTTTGGGTTGCCGATACCATTACACACCGCAAAATCAGTGGGAAGAAAAATCACAGCCATAGCGGCCATTACGGGACCGCGACCGTTACATAAAGGCTGCTACAGCTATTACGTAACCACTACAAGATTGTTACGCCAAAAAAATTATTTTATTTTTTACTTTTTCTTCTCACTTTTTTCCCCCTTTTTCATAAATCATTCTCAATATACTATGTGGCGATAGGGGGAAAAGATTATAATTAGGATGACAATGAAACAAATTTACTATTTTTTCAAATACTCAAGAGAGAAGCATTAATTAACAATTTGAAAAAACAAACTTGTTTGGAAAATATTTTTATTTTGACAATATAAATAATTTGATATTTATGTTCTATTTTTTTAAACTTCAACATTCTTTCTTTTCTAGTTGTTTTATATTTTTGTTATTCGTATGTCTTATGTGTCTAATCGATTAATGGAGTATATGATGTGTTTTATATATTAATTAATTTAGCACACTTAAGAATTTATCACACATAATAATAATGAGAAGTATAAATATGCACACACGCACATATTTTTTTATCAATGTTGGTTCAAAACAAATGTAAACTTCTTACTCTTACTAAATAACTTACTTAGTTGAACTTAAGGATCCAAAATACACTAAAACTCTTTCTAAGAAGGGTTAAAAGCTTAAAACATTCTTGAAAAAAAATTAACGGCCGTTATACCCACTTCCCGTTATGTAACATCCGCCACTCCTGCTTCCTGTTATACCTGTTACCACTACATTACGCTACCCGCTACTGCAATTTAAAACCATGTGTAATATTCTCTAATTTGAAGAGAACTCTTTTTTTTCATTAAAAAAAAAAAAAATGGAGAGAGATATCTAAACTGAGTGAACTTGTAACTTACATCAATCACATGTACTGAAATTTTTTTGCATTAATCAATTTAAAGTGACTCTAAAAATTAAACAGATAATATTTATCAACACTAGATGCAAATTCAATGATGCTTTACTACAAGTCCACAACAACAATAAAACCAAGCCTTAAATCCCACCAATGTCTTACATTCAATTTTGACTAAAATTTCAAAGCTTTGAAAGTACGGAAATTTTAATTTTGATGTCTATTTCAATTTCAATATGAAGTAGTATAGCATGGAATTTTTTTCTAAAACATTACAAATGGTTAATAGACAATACTATAAATTTAGGATTAAGACATTATAAATTAAATAAATCTACTTTGTGTATGAGGTGCATTAGTCGTAATATAATACTTGTATTTAAACATGTTCGATTAATATAAATAAAATTCAAAAATCAATTAAATATTTTTTTATTATAAAAACAAAAAAAGAAAAGGGACTCATATAATACTTATGAGTCATACGATGAAACTATGGGAAAGGATAGTTGAACAAAGATTAAGGTTAGAAACGAAGATCTCAGAAAATCAATTTGGTTTTATGCCTGGGAGATCTACCACATAAGCTATTTATCTTTTAAGAAGATTAATGGAAAAGTTTAGGGAAAAGAAGAGAGACTTGCATATGATATTTATTGACCTTGAGAAGCATATGATAGGATACCTAGGGAAGTTCTATGGTGGGTTTTAGAAAAAAAGGGTGTATGTTGTAAGCATACCGATGTCATTAAGGATATGTACGATGGAGTAATGACTAGTGTAAGGACTATAGATGGAGAAACCAGAGAATTTCCAATTACCATAGGTGTACATCAAGGATCTACTTTGAGTCCTTATCTTTTTGCTTTAGTGATGGACCAATTGACTAAGAGTATTCAAAAGGAGGTTCCATAATGTATGTTGTTTGCAGATGATATTGTATTAATTGACGAAACTAAGGACGGAGTAGAGGTTGAGTTAGAATTATGGAGAGAATCTTTGGAATCTAGAGGCTTTAGGATAAGTAGAAATAAAACAGAATATATGAAATGTAATTTTAGTAATGAAAGGAGAAATATTGGAGACAGTTAAACTTGATGATGAAGAAATAAATAGAACTTGCAGATTTCGATACCTTAGATCTATTATGCAAGCTGAAGGAGAAATCGAAGATGATGTAATGCATAGAGTTAAAGCAAGTTGGGTAAAATGGAGAAGTGCTTCAAGTGTGCTATGTGATCGTAGAATACCCTTAAAATTGAAAGGGAAGTTTTATAAGGCAGCTATAAGACCAGCTATGCTATATGGATCGGAATGCTGGGCGACGAAGAAACATAATATCCAAAAAGTAAAAGTCACCGAGATGAGAATGCTTAGATGGATGAGTGGTATAACATTGAAAAATAAATTAAGGAATAAACATATTCGTGGTAAGTTAGGTGTAACTCCTATAGGAGATAAGATAAGGGAAGGACAACTTAGATGGTATGGACACTTGAAACGTAGGCCTTATAGTGCATCTATGAGGAAGAGTGACTTAGTTACTGTGGGAGGTAGTAGAAGGGGTAGGGGTAGACCTAAAATAACTTGGGAGGAGATAGTGAGTAAGGATTTAATATCCTTGAATCTATCAAAAGAAATGGTCCATGATCGCATAAATTGGCGAAAAAGGATTCATATAGCCGACCCCACTTAGTGGGACTGGCGCTTGGTTTTGTTGTTGTTGTTGTTGTTTATAAAAATAAAGATAATTTAAACATGAGTGGTTAAATTTAGTTTTTTAAATAATCTCAAAATTTCTTGTAATAATTTTTATTTAAAAAAAGTAAAATAAATTAGGAGAGAAATTTCATTTTGCATTTAAATATCGCATTTGAATTCCAAGGAAATTTCATTCTATAATTAACATTTTGACAAGTTTTTCTAAAGTTTCAAGATTTCGATAAATTTTTGATGATTTGTTGAAATTTCAGCGGAAATTTTGGAAGATGGAAATCAATTGCCTTTCGATTTCAAGGGTGATGAAAATCAAAATTTCGATGAGAATTTTCGATAATTTCTTGGAAATTTAAGACCATGGTCCTTGGTGATATAATAATTATATATTTAACAAAAAAAATCAGCAGCTTGGCGACTAATGTTGAGTTGTCTGCAAAGATGAAGTTGATGCCTTTAAGGTACAAACATGGAGAATGCCTTGGAGAACATTACTTATGGTTTGAATAGGCTTACAATTGAAGTTGTAGACTTGGTATAGCTGTTGCCTGTTGCTCCTCATATGTCGGAGTTGCGTGAAGGCCAAAATGAATTGAATAAAGGAATTAAATTAGAAGTTTAAGATTTAAAAGATGACGATTCTCCAGATGAATTTGATGATTGGGTGTATTCTTTAGTACCACTGTCAATAGTATGACATAAATGAGGTTCAAAAATTATATTTGGCTAGAAGTTGAAGGGAACTGCTCAAATTTGGTGGACCAAACAACGGATATTTAGAAGGAGATTTGGTGAGATTAGAACATAGGATGAGA
Organism: Malania oleifera; assembly: GCF_029873635.1. Lineage (NCBI taxonomy): Eukaryota > Viridiplantae > Streptophyta > Magnoliopsida > Santalales > Ximeniaceae > Malania > Malania oleifera. Next base: position 43,294,699 of record NC_080418.1, read on the forward strand.
TCAATTGAGCCATGGAATTGGCGCCTTCCAATTACCAGCAGTGTATTCTTTTGAACTCTTTGATTTGAACAAATAAGATGAGACAGTAGCAAATTACATTAGTAGGTTCTGTCATTTGGCTACTCGTGCCAACATAGAGAAAGTGTGATGATTGCTTCGTATAGAGAAGGGTTGAAATTAGCTATTGCCACCAAGCTTGCTGCATGTTGTCTCCGTACAGTTGGAGATGTGCTGCTCAAACCTACGAGGATATGCAGCATAATCCCCCTAGAGCTACATCAATTCTTCGAATTTGAGCAGATTGTTAGTGGAGTTCGGCGCGAGAAGTCAGCTGATAATTGGGTAAAAGAGTTCAGACCACTATCCCTTGGGTAAGCATTCCAGAACAGCTCCTAAGGACCAACCAGCAACAGCAATAAAGTGCTTCAAATGTGAGGGTTTTGGTTATTACGCTGCACAATGTCCTAATTTCATGGTTATTGCAAAACAAAGAAAATGATGATGATGATGCCATCCAAGTAATTGAAGCTGAAACAGAAGTTCCATATGACTAGATGACAATGGCAAAGTTGACCTTGATGGCTGGACAAATGTAGGTTTTGAAGAAATTCAATTTGGAAGTAATTACATCCTAATCCATACAAAATTGCTTAGGTGAACAAGACCAACTTGAAGGTCTATGATCATTGCTAGCTTGCCTTCAAGATTGGCATCAATTGTCGAGAGTGCATTGTCATATCCTTCCTCTCAAGATGGGTCATATCCTTTTGGCCATCCACGGTTTTTTGATAGGAGGGTTAAGCATGATGTCTATGAAAATTCCTAATACTCTCTCCGTTGACAAGAAGTATAAGTTGATGTCATCTTGAGCTCTTAAGAAAAGGTCATCCCCAAGCCACAAGGCTCTTTGTTTTGCAGAGGTAGGGAGAGGGTCATCACAGTGTATGCAGCCTTACCCTTGCTTTTATGCAGAGAGGCTGTTTCCTTGGACCTGAATCCGTGACCAACCAGTCATAAAGATGCAACCTTACCAGTGATCCAAGGACCGGCATCTCGAGTTCTTGCAATAACAAATTGAAGTATACTGCTCATTCGTTTCTAACAAAGCAAAATGATTCTTTCGTGGTCATGTAAGCCTTGGTTCTTTCACCAAACCCATGGAGTTGAGTTCTTTACATAAGGAGGGAACTTATGTAGGATGGGAAGCGGGTAATTAGGTGGGTCACTTTGACCCAATTTGGAGGCCAATTTTAAAGAATAGGGTCGAGGGATTATTGGGTCCCAAATGCTTGTTTATATGTAGTAGGTTTATGTGTGTTTAGGGGTTCGTTTGTGTCAATTTAGGAGTTCATTTGTAATTTCATGTAGCTTTAGGGGTTTATTTGTAATATCTTGTAATTTAGACTCTCTTATAAATGGGTGTGATTGTGTGAAAGTCATGTAAGAGTTAGCTTTCTGTGAACTTGAATTGAAAAGTAAACATGTGTATTTCTCCCCATTTTATCTCCTCCTTCCATGTTTCATCTTCCTTTTCCTTCTTCTTCCCTCCTTTTTCTCCTATATCTCTCTCCCAATTTCTCTCAACAATAATTCTTATTACTATTCATCATTTGCTCAATTCCACTTTGCTATTCTGCATCAATGACTTTGAGGGGGTGTTTGGTTCACAGCATCTTTCAACACTTCTATGAATGTGATGCCGGTGGCATCTTATTTCCACGTCTATTCAGGCACAAGCATCTTAACAATCCTGGGAATGAAAGATTCCCAAAAAACATGGGCATCCCATCCCCATTCTCCCCCATGGGTAAGATTTGGAAATCCCATTCCTACGGACATCCTACTTCTGGGACCAAATTACCATCATTATTTTAGCCGGTTGGACATCAATGCCCCTATTATAGTACTATTACACTCTAGTATTATATTTAAACAAATAATTATTAATAAAATGAAAGTAATATTATTATTGTTATAATAAGATAATATAATTGTTAGTATTTATTATTTGGGGATCATATTGCCCTCAATTATTTGGGTTAATTGGATTATTAAGTGATGAATTTTTTCAATTTATGATTGTTGAAATTTGTAGGACATGGATTCATTCTTAGTAGGTTTTTTTGGGTTGAAACTTGAAAATGTAATTATTCTTCATGTATTGTTTATACCAGTGTTTTAAAAGGTTCAATCGAGGCTCGCTTCAAGGCAAGGCATGCTTAAAATGCCTTGAGGCTCAATCCAAAATACCAAATTCCAAAAGGCTAACGCATTACATGTTGAGGCTTACACATTTTGCACCTTTTTAGTTGAGGCTTACGCATTTTGGGTGTGTAATTCTCAAGTTAGAATTGGTTAGAAAATTTTAACTACATGTATGTCATGAGTTTATTTCTAAATTTCTTGAACCTCAACCTTTCCAAAATAACTGGACTTGTATCTTACGTCATGAAAATTGTTTGAATTTTGCAATGGTATTGCTATCTCTTGTCATGATTTATGTCTTCTATTCAAGTTAGCAATTTTTGAATGGCCAACAAGTATTTTGCGAAGCACATCTAGTTTTTCCTTTTTTACATTATATTTGTGATTTTCTTAATTTTTATTTTATTTTAAATATATATAATTTATTTAATAAATTTTTATCCTAAAAAAAAAATTCTCAAAAGCTTACGCCCCAACGCCTTAAGGCTCACGCCTCACCTTTTGAGGGTTAAAATGCTTCGCCTTATGCCTTCGTCTTTAAAAACATTGGTTTATACACATGTCATGGTATACTGATCATCTTCTTGAAATGCTTGGCAAGATTCCCATGTTGAACCAAACATTGTTATGGAAATCTTGCGTACATTCTTGAAAATCATACAACATGAACCAAACAAAAATATTTCCATAAGGTAGGCATCCTATTCCTAGGACTGAGATTCCTGGGAATGTCATTCCATGGGAATAGTTTTGATGCCAAAACCAAATGGCCGCTATTTATTAATAAATTAACTCAAGAATCTGAGTCTTTTCTATTCCCTTGGAGGGACAGACTGTGGAGGGCATTTGGTGCCTGAGCACTAGATTTTGTAACATACAATTCAGTTTTATTTCAAGCAGAAATGAAGCAACACAAAGGTTGCCTGTTTTTCACTGGGAATGCAAGAAAGGGAGCTTACCCGGATTTAGGACGCTCCAATTTTTGCTTTAGACATGATTGATATTGATGATTGTAATTGATGATATTCTAATGCATTTTATAAGAATTTCAAGGGAAAAAAAAAAAAATCTGTACTTTACATGTATGAAATACAGTAAAATGGCAAGATGCAGCAGCATCTTTTGATACTCAATAGGTACTGAGAATTTCACTTGAATAATAATATTTGTATAATAACGGACACAGATACCATGTAAATAGATCAACTGTAACAAAAATATGCCCACATGTCAAATCGTTTAGAAAAATGTTGTGGATAAGATGTGATGAGAGCACATCCATAAATCATGACCAGCCACTATTAAAAACTATTCTTTTATGAATTTTTGCATCAGCATGATGAGCATCAATGCCCAAATTGAGTTTGATGCACTTTGGCCATATAAACTGTTTAAGAAACACTCCAACATACATTAAATGCATGTCCCTAAAAATTATCTATAAATCCAACACTATTCCAATGCATATGTGATCAGCGAATTGAACGCTATTCCAATACAGATATGACACTTCTTGAAAAGTAGACATGCTAAACAGATGTAAACAAAAGAAAAAGAAAAGAAAACTATTAAATAATAAGTTTACATACTAATAAATAAACTGACAATAGAGAAGACCTCTCTTACTTTTCCTTATTATTCTCCTCACAAGCTTGAATGAGGTCAGCACATGCAAGTCTCATATGCTCAGCGCCAATGCTATAGCACCAGATAAATAAAATTAAATAAAATAAGAGATTAAGAAAAACTGGCTGAAAAGATTGAGATGACATCTAAACCATGATGCAAATGAACCACTGAGGCAAATTGGCAGTACCCTATGATGTAAACTACAGAATCGTCAATGGAAGAAAATATACGATTTCTCTGGTTTATATTGTTGAATGACTGAAGATACAAAACAATTAAATCAGTGGCTCATGGAAAAATCATAATACTGAAAGAAAAAAGGGAAATAACTGCAAGGAATAATTGAATTCCTCCATGAAATTTCCTTTTTCCCTCCGTGGAACTAGACATAAAAGCAGCGACCTTCATAAACTACACAGTATCTTTGATAACCTCCGTAACTGACATAGACTGCATTCATGCAACTACCATATATCCATGATTTTAAAGTCTAAAAAAGAAAATTTTGGGAGAAGATGTAGTCCTCAGCAGTTCACTAGATCAATAGTACAGAAATTTTAAACATTCAAGGCTGTGGATTCCAAGAAATAATAAGGAAGTTCAGCCTCTGGTGTGAACTTTCTACAATATGACAGGCAGACGTAACAATGAAGTAAATGTTTCCCACTGTTGAGACCTCATAAACATCCTAAATTGTATGACGCAAACCATTTATTTCATAAATCATTTATATCCATATATTTCACTTCAATATCTCAGTACTCTCACCAGATCACTACAAAAAGGGGAAAAAATTTGAAAAACAGGAGAGACAACCTTGGACATGCCTGCATCTGACACTTGTATCCTAGTTCATGTACCATAGCCATAGATGAAGTACAAACCATGCAAAAATTACATTTTTCCCCATCCAGAAGAGAACGAGAAAGAAATGAATGACTGAAAATAAGAAATAATCAGAAGATATTCAGATTTACCATGCATATATACAACAGAGAAAAAAAATAAAAAAGAAGTTGCAAAGATAGCCTTTTAATTCAATATGATGTGCACGTGTACATATGTTCAAGGGAGATATAGTTCGCAACATTAATATCTATAATTCTTTAAATTTGTAGTAATAATAATAATCAGTGACAACTATTAGAGGATGAACATGATACTGAAATTGAATTAAAAGACAGTGGTGTAAATAGAGAATTAGTATTTTTTTAACTTCCAACAACCATGGGAAAACATTGCTTTTAGACAGCAAGGCTTTTAGATAGCAAAATTTTAACAGCCAGAAACTGAGTTGGCCATTGAATTTCTCTCTCAAGAAGTTTTTAAGGCCCGATGCTTTTTAACCACTTTCCTTTCATGAACAAAAATAAAATAAAATAAATGAAAAACATATATACAGATAATTTCTTTTTTTTTTTTTTTTAAGGAATAAAATTTTCAGATATTTTTTATCTTTAGTGTTTACTAGAATTCAAGACCCACTTGAGCAGCCAAGGTCCCCTAGTGCCTTCGGCACGCACCACATCCCCAAGCCCCTTGCTTCAATTAAGGGCACGCAGTCTTAAACAATGCAAGGCACTTTTTAGAGAGTAATTTTCCATTAAAACAATGTACTTAAACAGATTCTCCATGATGTGTCATTTCATAAGACAAACTCAAATCAGCTGCTCATTGCCAGCAACCGGTCTGCATGCATGCTGTTTATTACAGTTAAAAAACTTTACAAAAATATTAAGTCATTTGGTTGTGGGCCAACAATATATCTCAAGCCTTAATACTCCCCTGCACATGCAGCCCAATTGCATGTGGAGAGACAAAAAAAAAACAATTAATAACACCCATATTGGGAACACAATAATTTTTGAACTAACATTAAACACGGGCAACAAGACTAGAACCCAGGACCTCCTGGTAACCAAGTCTTTGATAGCATGTTAAACAACCACTTGACCTAAAAACTTAAGCTGTTAGGTTGTGGGCCAACAATACCTATCAAGTCTTAACAGTTACGCATGTTTTAGCACGCAAAAGTCTTCCAATAATACCTTACATATTTTCTTCATTTCTTTGACATCAAAATATACATTTTAAATTATCTTGTAGGCATCAAAATAAAGAAAGGACTGCATTACCGCAAACTCTTTTCCTCTACTTTGCGAGCCTCTGCAGCCAACCTGGAAAAATCAACATCAGGAAGATCACTGCGGATATGCAAAGACGTGCATCAGAATCAACCCAAAGTATTCATAAAATTGGTTGCTGCAAGGGAAACTTCATTTACTTAGATTTCAAGGTACATGTAGCTTTTTAATTCAGATATGATGGCCCCCACATCATCACAGTACATACTGATGAACTGCACGACACTATCAGGTTTTTCTGCACTTTTTAGAGACTGAATGTGTGAGAATTGATCGTTTACAATTCCCTGCAAGAAATAACATGAAGACACATCATCAACCACCAAAGCATTTTTTCCAAACAGTGTTCAAGCAAGAAATCACTGACACAGCATCAAAGGTTGCAACAAACTAAAACATAAATACAGAACACATTTGGAGCCTTGTTTCATTGGTAGAAGATAACATTCATTTCCATAAATGGGAAAACAAATAAAATAATACAAAGGCAAGAAAAAAGTACAGCCAATTACATTCCTAGCAGATCCTAAATACTGAAACAAAATCAAATATAATTCTGTATGATGAAAGCCCCATACAATCACTTTGACAAAAAACCACAACACTCTACATAATGGCTAACAAAGCTGAGCAAAGGGCACTCTTGGCAAACAATGTTTGTCAACAAAGAGGGAATCTGTTACCTCATCGAACAATGACTGCACATATCCTTGGAGCAGTCCTTTAAGAATCGACAAAGCCATTTCTGATATAAAATAGTAACAGAACCCTAAGCAACTGAAACTCAAAGAAACCTTCAACTAATGGCGAGGAGGACTTCTCTGCATGAGACCAACAAACTTCAACAAGAAGCTTATAGACAGAACACACAGCAGCTGAGGATAATGTGTGTCAGAAACCCGCAAGTTTGGCATGGTGCCTACTAAAATAAACTCCGGTTAATTGAAATTTTACATCTATGCCATTGTACTAATGAAAAGATAGAACAATGCCTGATAAGATTTGTCCTTGTTTTAATCAAGTGCAGAAGATTTTATAGCTATTGCTCAAGCTGTCAGCCAACAAAATTAAAGCGAGTTTTTCCAAATATGTTGAGCAACAAAAAGGGCAGATTGATAATAAACCACTAAAATAGCAGTAAGTATTGGAAACTAATTAAAACTCTTCTTTCTCAAAGATTCAGATACCACATTAGTGCATGCAATAAAAAAAGTTAAAAAGAAGCAGAAAGCAGAAATATAAAATATAAATGAAGGGCTGAGCTCATCTACTCTGCACCGATGCATACCATCGGTGCTTTGAATGTTTAAATATTTACCAAGTAATAACAGAGCATTAATGTGGGTTATGTGATGTGGGCTGTTCCAAATGAGATATTTTTTCCTATCACACATGGCAAAATCTTGACATGCAAATCAGTAATGCCATCGGGGCATAGCAAAGGAGTCGAGGCCCAAATTAAGTATGTCCTTATCCTAAATTTCACAGATTACATGTTAGTACAAAGAAAAATTGTGTTGTCTTAGTCCAAAACTGAACAATACAAGACAGCAATAGTCAAGCACATAATATGGCTATTTGCATCCAATACAGTGTTCTACAATTGAGATATTGGGAGTTAACAATTAGGTAATAATAACTTCTAGGAATTCACTATTTACTATCAATGAAATATATAATAGTAGCAAGACAAATAATTACCCCTATTTCAATATCCAGGATGTAAAAAGTAACAATATACATAAATATAGGACTCAAAAAAAATAATATATCTGTGGCCCCATCCAACTCACTATTTGACTGCATGACAGCAATTATCAGCCCCGTCATAGCCCTTATTTAAACCTGGAATGGCCGATTACAATAACCACAAGCCTACAACCTGTCACCTGGGTCCCATATTACTAATTTGGCAGCCAAACAAATCAACAATTCAAATGGAGGTGGCTAATTATAGCCACATATGTAATTGTAGTGCATTATAGGAATTGTATATCTGTGTTTATTAACCTACTATCTATTTAGGGCAGTGCCCTTTTTAGAAGCATTTTTAAGTTATAATCTATTTAAAACCTTACCATGTTTGCATTTGTTCAAAAAAAATTATTGCGTTAGCTTATTAGTTTATTTGCATAATTATTATTATTTCTACTAAAAAAAAACGGGGGGAGCGGGGTTCTTCATCCATGCTCAAATTGTAACATGCAGGTACAGGCAGAAATGAGTAGAACTTTTTCTTATACAAGCCACATATCTAGGCAGCTTAAAGGTTTTATTATGCTTCTCACACTATGGTGGGGCTCTTCATCTTCAATTAATGGTTGCATTCTACTTCAAATTCTTTTAAATTCCATTCCCATCCCAATCAGAATTTCTACAGCATTCACATTTATAATAAAAATATTGTTATTGTTTCTCCTTGGATTTTCAACAACTAAACGAATGGAAGTGACAGTATCTCCGAATCCCAAATTCTACGCATGATCTGATTCCGAAATCTATGTTTGAACATGCTTCATCTGTTGCTTACAAATGAAATTCCTGATTCTGGAGAGAGAGAGAGAGAGAGAGAGAGAGAGAGAGAGAGAGAGAGGGGGGGGGGGGGCGATTACCTGGTGATACGGTAAGAAGAAGAATTGGGCGAAATAGAGCTTTGAGGAAAGATACCGCCATTACTGAATGCTGACGCAAAACGATAGGCAAAATATTGGATGCCAGGGGTGATCTGATGCAAACCGCGCGGGTGTCGTTTGTATTAACCCACTGAAGTCCAAATTTTAAAATTTACGGAGCAGAAAAATCATATTTAATGCTTGGATTTGGAGGCAATGAATTATTAAGGGCCGACTTGGTATCATTGTCTTGTCGAAAAATATATATATATATATATATATAAAATCTCTTTTTCACAGTATAAAAATGAAAAGGAAAAATTGATTATGACAAGAGGCTTTCCTAATTGGCTAAATGCCAAAGAATTTCTTAAAATTATAATTTTGTTAAGCCCATGTAAAGGAAGAGGACTGGATTAAGTAGCGGACAGCCTGCCATTTTACCGAATATTTTTTAGAGCGTCTCCTACGAGCGACGTATTGCACTTGTACCTCCTAGGTGTAGCGAAAAGTGAGCAAGGGTGGGCAAGGTTATCGCCCCGAAGCGACGTGTTGTGTCGGCACCTAGGTATGATGTCAAATATGCAAGGGTTCGTGCTTCAAATATGCAAGGGTTCCACACAACATAGAGTCTTAGTGTTAGATATATGTATTAAAAAATAAAAAAAATAATAATAAAATAAATCGGTGTAAGAGAGAACTAGGTGATGGAACCTAAAAGGAGAAAATATAATAAAATTTAAATATAAAATGATCAAAGATAGGGATTAGACTATAGAGGATGGGATATATACAAATACTCTTTGGAGTAGATTAATTAGTTCTATTAAAAAGATAGTAAAAGAGATTTTAAGTGAATCAATGGAAAGATTTTCGAATAGCAAAGAAAGTTGGTGGTGGGATATAGATGTACAAAAAGTCATAAAGACAAAAAAGAAATGGTATAAAACATGGCAAAAATGTAAAAATGGGGATAACTTTGAAAAGTATAAGGAAATAAGAAAAGATGCAAAAAATGGCTGTTAGTGAAGTTAAATACAGATCATTTAATAATTTATATGATAGATTAGATACAAAATAAGGGAAATGAGACATATTTAAACTTGCTAAAGTTAGAGAAAGTAAGAGTAAAGACTTAGAAACTGTAAAATGTATAAAAAGTGAAGATGATATTGTCTTGGTTAAGGACAAAGACATTAAAAAAAGATGGCGAAATTACTTTAATAAGTTGTTTAATGAAAACCAAATAGAAGGCTTAAGTTTAGAATTTTCAAATGAGGAAAAGACTAAAAATATGAGATTGAAAACTAAGGTGTAGCCCCAAGAGGGGGGTGAATTGGGTTATTAAAATTTCTTTTAAATCCTTTATGAATTCTTAACCTTTTATAATTCTTTCAAAGATTTCTTGACTTCTTGTTGATTTAGTAATCATACAAAGGCTTAAGTCTTTTATTCAATCCATAATCACAACACAAATAAACAATCAATCAACTACTCAAACCAATCAACCATAATATAAGTAATCAATCAATATATGCTTTGCAATTCTTTTGGCAATATTCAGCTTGATTGTTTGCAGCTTTGTGTATATGAATTTGTAAGCTTTGTAGAGAATGTAATTGGCCTTTCAATTGATAATAAAAATAACATCCAATCATTCTTTCCAAAATCAAAATTCAAATAAACCTTTAGTTAATAGGTTTTGGGTTGTTAACTAATTAACGTACTCTCTTACGGTTTTTGCAAAGTATTGATTAACCAACGTACTCCCTTTTGATTTCCGCAAGCCCAAGAACAAATTAAACTTTGGTTTATTTAATTTCTCATACACGTTGTTTTTATGATTGAGAGAATTACAACATCCATACAGTTTATACTTTTGCTGGAATTTAAAGAGAATAAAGGAAAGAGAGTGACACCGGTGTTTTTACGAGGTTCGTCTTATCCCCAACCTACGTCCTTGCCTTAGGCTAACCACCTAAGGATTCCACTATACATGTTCCTTTCCGGGGTGGAATAAAACTGTTACAAATAACCTGTTTTTTAGGAAGAGAAACTTCTCCAAGCGACAGCTCACGCTTGGTCCAACGATCCAAATCAATCTTGAATCGTCAAAGAACTATTAAATGGAAATAAGAATCTGCGTACAAGAACACTAGGAAAACAGAGAAAATTTGTACAAATTAGAGCACTTAATATATTTCAAAACAAATACTAAATAGAAAATACGAAGCTCAAGATTTAAATATCACCAAAAGTTCTTTCTTATAGATAAAGAAAACTTAGTTGCAAATTAGAACCAAGACTTTTGATCAATCAACAATTTCATAGAGTTCTCCCAGTAAGGATATGAGCAAGTATGGATTTTCGGAGAGTATGAATGTAGGATGCTTGTTGTAATAACCCAAGAAAAAAAAAATGAATAATAATAATAATAGTTAGTATAAAAAAAAAAAAAAAAAAAGTGTTTCTCTGTTAGGATCCTTGATTCCATGTTTGATGCCTAAGAAAGACCTTGTCTAAGCGAGTGCTCAGAGACCATTGCGGCTCAGTCGCTCCCTGGAGGTCGGCCTGGTCAAAATGGAATTTCATAGGATAAACAGGGTAGACACTGTTTATATACGTAAATACGTACATAAAATAATGTTTTGACTGACATAATTTGTAGAAATATATGATAAAATAATAATAATGTAAGTATCATATGCGGGGCCCACAAGACTGTGTGGGGCCCACATGAGTCCCGAAGCCGTATGGAGGTTTACACGAGTCTCGAAGCTATTTAGGATGCATAAAATCGTATAAGAATTATTCGAGTTACGTAGGATCCATTCGGGTCTCGAAGTTGTGTGGGGCCCACAAGACCGTATGGGGCCCACATGAGTTTTCAAAATTCAAATTAAATTCTTGTTCAAAAATAAATAATAAAATAAATAAATACTAAAAATAGTTTAAAAGTAATAACAATGATAATAATGATTAAGAAAAATAATAAAATAATAAAATAATAAAATAATTAATTAACTAATTGATTAATTAATTAGGTAAGTAATTAATTAAGAATTTATTTAATGGGAATGGTGGCAAGCACTCCCACATGGCCTCCATCCCCATCCCATACTCAACCCATACCTTGCCCATCCTTTGCCCATTCTTTAATTTTTAAAATTATAATTTCACCCATCTCCCCACACTTTTATAAATTCTATTTCTTCCCCAAAATTTTCCTATAAATAGGGAGCTCTCAACCTTCATTTTTCACAACAATTTTCCAAGGAAGAGAAGGATTAGTGAGTGAAAGAATTTGTGGTGGAGAGAGAATTTTTGAATAAATTCTCAATCACCCACTTTTTCCGATCTCATTTCTTAAAGATAATTATTGTGTTCGTAGCACACGGTAAAAGAAGAAGGTAAGTAAAATTTGATTATGTTAGTTTCTTTTTATTTTAAATTCATACCCGAGCTTATTTTGTACGTAAATTTTAATTATGTTACTTAGTTCCACAAAATTTCCATGAGTTTATTTTTACGCATATTTAATTATACCAGTTCTACATTTAATATACTTGCATCTATTTTTGGGTTAAGAAATGTTCCAATCCCCTCGGGTAAATTTTCAGCATTTCTTTCTATTCAAAAATAAAATTATATATATTTTTAACACAAAAATTGTGTGGCATGAGTTTATTTCTACGTTACATTTTTTTTATGTAAATATGAGTAAAGATGAGATTTTCACGATATTATTTTAAATTGCATAAATTATAATAAGATGATTTTCAAACCCCTTATGGCAACGAAAGTTCAAAGTTACAGATGCTCGGTACCGCAGCTTAAAGTTTATACGGATCAGAGTGCACCCACACTGTTTACAGAGTGGTTATTTATGTTAGTGGATTTCTCCTGAGTGCACACCTGGTTTAAGTCCAGGACTTAATAAGGAAAATCTCACTTAAAGTTTACGTACGTTGATTTAGTTTGGTCGGCCAGCCAGCTAAGTCCAGTCTTCGGACCGCACAACCCAGTCATGGGGGTAAACATGACTTACGGCAAACAGGCCTAAGGGTGGTTTTTACAATATATGTTTATACATATTTAATTACGTGTACAAAGTTACTGATAATTTGAAGGAAAAGTGTAAGTTTACGTGAAAAGGATCATTTTGGTGCTTATATGACGATCTAAGGAAAACGTATAAGGAAAAGTATATGTATGTTTATCATTAAATATTTTTACAGTTTTAAAGTTAAAAGTTTAATTTAGCAGTCATAGTATATGATTTAAAAATTTACTGTTGAAATTGATGACAAAAGTTTTATGCAGAAATTGTTAAATTTATGTTTATTCTAAAAGCAATCTTGAAGTTATAGTATTCATTATTGTTTTACGAAATTCTTTAAAAACTCATTTTGGCCACACACTAATAATAATCTTATTTACTTACTGAGCGTCGTCTCACCCCAATCATATTTTATTTCAGATAACTCTGAAGGACATGTCGGAAATCAGGCTTAGCAAGCATGCGGGTGGGGATTAGAAAAATAAAGATTAATTAGAAACATTAGTATGATTTCAGATATTTACGTTTGTATAATTTTCTTCTTTTGAAATAAGTGATTGTAATATGAATAATTAGCGCTCTGGTTTAATAAAAATTGAGTGTATTTTGCTTCCGCTGTAAATTAGTAGTAAAAAGTTAATATCCCAGGCCCCTCGGGGTCGGGGTGTTACACTTGTCTTGCTTGAGCAATTTGATTCATAAGTCTAAAGAAGTATTTATAGAGTTTTTTTTGTGAAAGAGTTTCCTTATTTACCAAGTTGTCTTGGAGTGTTGGGTCAACTTTGCAAAAGATTTGAAATCTTAGAATTAATTTTAAAAATCTTCCCGTTAAATTCGAATTTCAAAATTTCTGTGGAGTCAGTTGGCTGACTCACTCGATTGGGTCATTTTTGTACAGGTCAGTCAGTTAGACAGGCAGCTGATAGCATTCTGTCTGTCCAAAAATTTATTCCAATAAATAGTCAGTCGGTTGACTCAACCATGTTCAAAATGGTCAGTCAGCTGGACAGATTTATTCGGTCTTTATATTTGTCAGTTGGCTGGCCAATCTTAGTGTGTTCTAGTTAGTCGGTTGACCAGTCCATTCTTTTTCAAAATATTTTCATTTTTGATTTTTAAACTCTAGTTTATTTGAAAGACTCAATTATAACTTTTCAAAGTCATTTTCAAGGATATTTTTTTTAAGAATTAGTCTCTTAGTCTTTGTATCCTAAAGAGCTTCATATTTCTAAAAAGTATTGAATTAAAGTACTTACAAATGTCATTCTAAACATGAACTCATTAAGCACTAAGTCTTCAAGTCTCTCCAGATTCAACTTGACTTCAAGTCCCACTTAACCTTTAAGCTTTTCATTTGTCTTTTATTGCTTCAATACTCTGAGAAGCTTTCATTTGATTGACTTTGATTTCCAACTTGCTTCCATGACAAACATGAGTGTAGTTTTACTTAATCTTGAAATAAAGTCACTCAACAACACATGTTAAAATATCCTTCATTTGTTATCATCAAAACAAGATTGAAACGTTAGTTAGACCAACAATCTCCTCCTTTTTTATGATGACAAATGAGGAGCGAAAATGAGGGTTTCTTTGAAAAAAGCTCCCCCTTACTATAAGCATTCTTTCAATATTTTAAGCATGTGACATCAAATACATATAGTATGTGGAAATGTTCAATATGCTCAAAGTCAAAGTCAAAGATATTCAATATGCAAATAATGTACTCAACATAACTCATCATAAGCTCAAACATATTTAAGATAGCATTTCAATATTCTAAATACATACTTAACATACTATTCCATGACATGACGTCTTTCTAAATACATACTTAAAATGACATCTTTGCTTTTCTCAATTTCTCCCCTTTTGGACATCATTCAAAACAAGGGAAAAGAAATAGATCATATAAAACAATACAAGCAAAGCAACCAAGAAGTATTTTGGCATACAAAATATCAAATTACAGTCAAAAAGTTATAAAATTTCAAGTTGTAAGTACAAAAACATCACTTTTCAGCAGCAGGATGATCTTCTACTTCTTCTTCATTCCTTTCTTCTTCATTTTCATTTCTTTCTTCTTCATTTGAGTCTTCTTCTGCTCTTCTTCCATGCCTCTCTTATCATCAGCCTCACTTCCTTCTTTGGAGTCCTCGTCATCACTCTCATCATCACTGGTAGGAGCTAAACTGATATTTATAGGATTAGTGGTACGAGAGGAACTGGCTAAATGTTTCTCAATTCTGCTCAAACGTTCATCAAGTGAGGAGTAATTTTCCTGAAGGGAAGAAAAGTTGGTTTGCAGGGATTGAAGCCCGGTTTGCATGGTTTGACTGAAAGTGGCGAATTGTTGATAGAACGGATTAAACCATGCTGGAGTAGTAGTAACAAGGGGCGTACTTGACTTCCACTTCCCTTTAGAATCCATCCATCCTTATACTTCTCATAACCCATTAATTTGAGAGTTGTGGAATCGAAAATGTCATAATGGGTGCATTTCACAAAGAAATCAGAAGGTGAGGATACTTGGAGTTTTGCAAAAATTTGGTTTAAAATTCCTCTATAGGGAAGGGTGACTCGTCGTGCTTCCACCCGAGATATCATCCGTTGAAGCATAAGACTCGATAAGTCTAGTTTCTTGCCCTTAAGCAAGCACCAGAGGACAAAGCAGTCTGCATAGAAGATATACGCGTGCGATCCAGCTTGAGGAAGTATATTATATGTGATGATTTTTTGTAAAATTTGAGCTTGAAGATTCAAATGTTTGTAGTGCGGAGGATTGTCAAAAGAAATGGACTCGGTGTCCAATATCAAGGGAAGGAATTCTTCTGGAGTGAAGCCCTGTTCTAAAATCCAAGGAGTACTAAAAGAAGGACATTCAAAATCTCCTTTGGTGATTTTAAAGATTTTTGCAAGGGATTCGGAAGTGAGAGAGATGGATTTTCCCATCACCTTGGTAGAAAGTCCATTTTCTTCCTTAACAAGATTTGCGTAGAAAATTTTAACAAGGTTTGGGAAGTGTCCCTTGGCTTGATAGAGAATGAAAATTTTCTATCATAGGGCCTCAAATAAGGATATTATATGTGGGAAATCAGATGTGAAAAATGAAGCATCAAGGATTTTACCTAGGATTAGATCTATCGTACTTAGATGATTTCAATAAAAGCTCTTGGCGTGTGGGGCTACGAGCCATTGCTCGATCGAAGAATCTTCAGTGGATTGAAATGAGGTGGAGGGTTTCTTACTTTCTACGGACTTGATTCTTGGCATTTTGGAACTTTTCTATGGAAAATCGAAGGTGGATTTGCTAAGGTAGTGTTAGATTTTGGAAATATAAGATAAGATTTTGGTGATTTTTGGAAGAGGAGGAACTAAGGAAAAGGGGGAAAAGAGTGCATAGGTGAGAACAAACCCTATGTTAGTTGGCTGACCACTCGAATGGTGCGGGTTTTTATAAACGAGTCTAGGGTTTTTCCATTAGTCAGTCGGCTGACTTCAGGGTCAATTGGCTAACTGGTCTGTGTTTCATAAAAATAGCTCAATCAGTTGGCTAGGTCTTGGGTCAGGCGGCTGACTATAATACTTTTCTCATGCATTTGTTTAGTCAGTCGGCTAGGTTTTTGGTCAGTAGGCTGACTGTTGATCTTTTTTGAAATTTTGATTCTTTACACAATTTCTCTATTATGTAATAGGCCAAGTTCTCTTCTAATTGTTATGAATTTGTCTTCTGAGAGAGGTTTAGTAAAGATATCAGCCAATTGATCATTTGTATTGATGAATTCAAGAGTTATATCTTCTTTTTTAACACGATCTCTTAAAAAAATGATGTCTTATGTCAATGTGCTTGGTTCTTGAGTGTGAAATAGGATTTTTAGATATGTTTATCGCACTCGTGTTGTCACACTTAATTTGTATAATTGTGTATTTTAAATTAAAATCTCTTAATTGCTATTTCATATATAGTGTTTGTGCACAACAACTCCCGGCTGCTACATAATCAGCCTCAACAGTTGACAAGGTCACAACATTTTGTTTCTTTGAAAACCAAGATACTAATGATCTTCCTAAAAAGTGACATATGCCACTGGTGATCTTTCTATCAAGTTTGCATCCGACATAATCTGCATCCAAATAGCTAATCATTTCAAAACCGGTGTCTTTTGGATACCATAGTCCTAGTTCAATTGTACCTAATAAGTATCTTAGAATTCTTTTTTACAACAACTTGATAAGATTCCTTAGGTGTTGATTGAAAACGTGCACACATACACACACTAAACATTATGTCGAGTCTACTGGCTATTAAATATAGTAAACTTCCAATCATGCCTATATAAATATCTACAGGTTTTCCTTTCTTATTCTTATCTAGGTTGATGGAGGTACTCATAGGGGTTCCTATGGGTTTACTATTTTCCATGTCGAATTTTTTGATCATTTCTTTTATTTATTTGGATTGACTTATAAAAGTCTCATTTTTTGCTTATTTAATTTGTAGTCCAAGAAAATAGTTTAATTCTCCCATAATGCTCATTTCAAATTCTTCTTGCATACATTTTGCAAATCCTTTACATAGATATTCATTAGTAGCACCAAATATTATATCATCTGCATAGATTTAAATTAAAAGTATGTCATCTTTCTTGGTTTCAATGAACATGTCATCTTTCTTGGTTTTAATGAACAAGGTACTATCAATTTTTCCTCTTGAAAACCCCTTTTCTATTAGAAATCCACTAAGTCTTTCATACCAAGCCCTAGGGGCTTTTTTTAACCCATACAAAACCTTAGTTTAAACATATAATCAGGATTTTCTATATCTTTGAATTTGGAGGGTTGTTCAACATATACCTCTTCATTAATATACCCATTTAAGAAGACACTTTTAACATCTATTTGGTATAACTTAAATTCTTTGTAGGAAGCATGAGCTAATAGCATCCTTATAGCTTCCATTTTAGGTACAGGGGCAAAGGTTTCATCATAGTCTATCCCTTTTTCTTGGTTATACCCTTGAGCTACAAGTCTAGCTTTGTTTCTAATGAATATACCATTTTCATCCTTTTTGTTTCTAAATACCCATTTAGTTCCAATGATTGAGTGATTTCCAGGTTTGGGTACTAATTGTCATACTTTACTTTTTTCAAATTGATTTAATTCTTCTTACATAACAATTATCCAAGAGTCATCTTTAAGGGCTTCTTCAACATTTTTAGGTTCATTTTGAAATAGGAATGCATAGTGATTACATAGATTCTTTAAAAAAGATCTAGTAGTTACACCTCTAGATGGTTCACCTATAATTTGATCTTAAGGGTGATTTCTTACATACTTCCACTCTCTTGGTAATTCAATATTTTCTATAGGTTTATCTCTTAAGGTTTCTTCATTTTCTTCTTTTTCTTCCTTAATTTCTAGATCATCCTCCTTTTTGAAAATATCATCATTTTCTTCATTTTTGACTTCTTTTGAAAAAGGGTTTGATTCATCGAAGTTTACGTGAATTGATTCAATGATGGTTAGTATTATTTTGTTATAGATCCTATAGGCCTTACTATTTGTAGAATATCCTAGGAAAATTACTTCATCCGATTTAGCATCAAATTTCCCTAAGTCATCTTTGTTATTGAGAACAAAACACTTACACCCAAAAACATGGAAGTAAGTTATGTTAGGCTTTCTTCCTTTCCATAATTCATAAGGTGTCTTGTTTAGGCTTGTTCTAATAGAAATCCTATTAATTACATAGCAAGCTGTATTTACAGCTTCGGCCCAAAAATACTTGGGTAAGTTATTTTCATTTAGCATAGTTCTTGCCATTTCTTGAAAGGTTCTATTTTTCCTCTCAACAACTCCATTTTGTTGTGGGGTTTTAGGTGCTGAAAAGTTATGACTTGTACCATGATCATTGCAAAATTTTTCAATGTTCTTATTTTTAAACTCTCTTCCTTGGTCACTTCTTAGGTTTGAAACATTGTAGCCTTTCTCATTTTAAAGTTTCTTGCATAGAGTTATTAGCAAATCACAAGCTTCATCTTTGTTAGCTAAAAACAGTACCCATGTGTATTTAGAGTAGTCATCAACAATCACGAAGGCATATTGTTTTCCTCCTAAACTTTAAGTTCTAGTAGGTCTAAATAAGTCTAAGTGTATGAGTTCTAGAGGTCTACTAGTTGATATATGTTTCTTCTTTTTAAAACTTGTCTTGATTTGTTTTCCTAGTTGACAAGCATCACAAATTTTATCTTTGATAAACTTAGTATTAGGCAAGCCCTTTACTAAATTCTTTTTAGAAAGCTTAGATATAAGGTCCATGCTAGCATGTCCTAATCTTCTATGCCAAAGCCAAGTATTTTCACTTGTGGCAGCCAAGCAAGCTACGTCTTGAGAAATTAGGCTATCAAGGTTTATGCAATACACATTATTCATTCTATGTGCTGTGAATAGTATTTCATAATCCTTAGGATTTTGTATTATACATTTTTCTTTCTTAAAGATTATTTCAAATCCTTTATCACTAAATTGACTAATACTTAATGGATTATGCTTTAGACCGTCCACTAGCAAAACATCATCAATAGTGAGTGAGGAATCTTTACCTATTTTACCAATTCTGATAATTTTGCCTTTTGTGTTGTCACCAAAGGTTATATATCCTCCATCCTTTTGAGTGAGAGAAGTGAACTTTGATTTATCTCTCGTCATATGTCTTGAACATCCATTTTCCAAGTACCATTTTTCTCTAGATGGAGTGGACCTAAAGCAAACCTACAAGAAAGGATTTATATTGTTACTTTTGGAACCCAAACTCTCTTAACTCTCTTTAAGTCTTGTCTAGTTTTAGTGTTTATCTTCCATTTATTTTTTACTTTGATGTATTTTTTCTTGAGTGGACAATTAAACATTATATGTCCTTTATTTTTACACATGTAGCTAGTAGTATGCTCATAAATGTTTCTCGATGAAGTACTTGCATAGTGTTTAGATTGATTTATAAAATATCCCATAATCAAGTTTTTCTTTCTTTTGTTTGGTGTTCCATTGTAACCAATTCCTTCTCTATTGTTAGCCATCCTTTGTTGTCCTACTATTTTTTCAAAGTTTTCTTTACCTTTGCTAAAGTTGTAAATAATCTTTTCCTTATCTTGAATTGAGTTTTTAAGATCAATTATTTCTAGTTCTTTCTTATCATCTTCATTCACTTGAGACTTTGCTAATTTTTGAAGCATGTCATTTACTTTCTTCTCAAGCTCATCAATTTTTAAGTCTTTTTTTTTTTCAACAATTTTTGAAGATTCAACCTGATTTCTAAGTGATTCATTTTGTTGTTTCAAGATTATGTTCCTTTTTGAGACCTTGATAAACTTATTATGAAAATAGAATAATTTAGCTTGAAGTTCTTTATAAAAGGGCATACTTTCACATGAATCATTACATGATTCATCACATGAATCTTCCGAGAAGGAGTAATAAGAGTTTACCTCTTCGTTGTGTGCCATGAAGCACATGTTTGCCACTTCTTGTTCGCTGGATTCGCTCTCCGATTCACTTGAACTTGTGTCGTCCCATGTTGCCTTCATTGCAGGCTTCTTTTTTCTTCTTTTCCTTCTTGAGCTGGGGGTAGTCTGGCTTGATGTGTCTGGCCTTTTTAAAGTGATAACAAGTGGGAAGTTCATTTTTGCTCTTATATTCCTTTTTACTATTTTCACCTTTTTCAATTTTTGACCCTTTGAATTTTCTAGTGTATTTCTTATTTCTTTTGAAGAATTTTCCAAGTATTCTAGTTATGAAAGCTAATTCTTCATTGTCTAATTCACTAGAGTCATTATCTTCTTCACTTGAACGTTCTTTCGAGGCTTTTACAGCTATAGACTCCTTATTTTTATTTTCACTATTTCTTTCTTTTATAGTCATCTCATAGGTTAGAAGTGATCCTATGAGTTGATCTAATGAGGTTGTTTTGAGGTTTCTACCTTCTGTTATGACTGTGGCTTTCGGTTCCCAAATAGGTGGAAGTGCTCTTAGAATTTTGTGAATCATCTCATAGGTGGAATATGTTTTTCCTAAGGCACTTAAGTATTTTATTCAATCCACAACCACAACACAAATAAAAAATCAATCAACTACTCAAACCAATCAACCATAATATAAGTAACCAATCAATATATGCTTTGCGATTCTTTTGGCACTATTTAGCTTGATTGTTTGCAGCCCCGTGTATATGAATTTGTAAGTCCTGTAGAGAATGTAGTTGGCCTTTCAATTGATAATCAAAGTAACATCTAATCACTCTTTCCAAAATCAGAATTCAAATAAACCTTTAGTTAATAGGTTTTGGGTTGTTAACCAATCAACGTACTCCATTACTGTTTTCGCAAAGTATTGATTAACCAACGTACTTTCTTTCGGTTTCCACAAGCCCAAGAACAAATTAAACTTTGGTTTATTTAATTTCCAATACACGTTGTTTTTATGATTGAGAGAATTACAACATCCACACAGTTTATATTTTTGCTAGAATTTAAAGAGAATAAGGGAAAGAGAGTGACACCGGTGCTTTTCTGAGGTTTGGCTTATCCCCAGCCTACGTCCCTGCCTTAGGCTAACCACCTAAGGATTCCACTATACCTATTCCTTTCTGGGTGGAACAAGACCATTACAAATAACTTGTTTTTTAGGAAGAGAAACCTCTCCAAGCGACAACCCATGTTTGGTCCAACGATTCAAATTAATCTTGAATCGTCAAAGAACTACTAAATGGAAATAAGAATATACATATAAGAACACTAGGAAAACAGAGAAAATTTGTACAAGTTAGAGCACTTAATATATTTCAAAACAAATACTAAATAGAAAATACGAAACTCAAGATTTAGATATCACCAAAGGTTCTTTCTATATAGATAGAGAAAACTTAGTTGAAAATCAGAATCAAGGCTTTTGATCAATCAGCAATTTCGTAGAGTTCTCCCAGCAAGGATATGAGCAAGTATGGTTTTTGGAG
Organism: Malania oleifera; assembly: GCF_029873635.1. Classification (NCBI taxonomy): domain Eukaryota; kingdom Viridiplantae; phylum Streptophyta; class Magnoliopsida; order Santalales; family Ximeniaceae; genus Malania; species Malania oleifera. The sequence goes on from NC_080418.1 coordinate 43,316,353, forward strand.
AGTATGAATGTAGGATGCTTGTCTTGCTTGAGCAATTTGATTCATGAGTCTAAAAAGGTATTTATAGAGTTTTTTTGTGAAAGAGTTTCCTTATTTACCAAGTTGACTTGGAGTGTTTGGTCAACTTTGCAAAAGATTTGAAATCCTAGAATTAATTTTGAAAATCTTCTCGTTAAGTTCGAATTTCAAAATCTTCATGGACTCAGTCGGTTGACTCACTCAACTGGGTCATTTTTGTGCAGGTCAGTCGACTGGACAGGCGGCTAACATCATTTTGTCTGTCAAAAAATTTATTTCAATAAATAGTCAGTCAGCTAACTCAACCATGTTCAAAATGGTCAATCGGCTGGACAGATTTATTCAGTCTTTATATTTGTTAGTTGGCTGGTCAATCTTAGTGTGTTCTAGTCAGTTGGCTGACCAATCCATTCTTTTTCAAAATATTTTCATTTTTTATTTTTAAACTCTTGTTTATTTGAAAGACTCTATTATAACTTTTCAAAGTCATTTTCAAGGATATTTTTTTTAAGAATTGGTCTCTAAGTCTTTGTATCCTAAAGAGCTTCATATTTCTAAATAGTATTGAATTGAAGTATTTACAAATGTCTTTCTAAACATGAACTCATTGAGCACTAAGTCTCTTGAGATTCAGCTTGACTTCAAGTCCCATTTAGCCTTTAAGCTTTTCATTTGTCTTTTATTACTTCAATACTCTGAGAAGCTTTCACTTGATTGACTTTGATTTTCAGCTTGCATGACAAACATGAGTGTAGTTTTATTTAATTCTGAAATAAAGTCACTCAACAACACATGTTAAAATATCCTTCATTTGTTATCATTAAAACAAGATTGAAAAGCCTAATTAGGCCAACAAAGATTTATTCATAAAATTAGAGTTAATAAAGCTAAGTTTGCACCAAAAAAGATTTGAAAAAAAAATGAGAAAGTTATGGGACCATATAACATCCCAATTCAAGTTTGGAAATGCTTAGGTGATAACGGAATTATATGGTTAACTAATTTATTTAATACAATTATAAAGACTAAGAAAATGATAGATGAATGTAAGACAAACACTTTAATGCCTATATACTAAAATAAAGGAGATATTCGATATTGTAATAAATATTGTGGAATTAAACTTATGAGTCATACGATGAAACTATGGGAAAAGGTAGTTAAACAAAGATTAAGGTTAGAAACGAAGGTCTCATAAAATCAATTTGGTTTTATACCTGGGAGATCTACAACAAAAGTTATATATCTTTTAAGAAGATTAATGGAAAAGTTTAGGAAAAATAAGAGGGACTTGCATATGATATTTATTAACCTAGAGAAAGCATATGATAGGATAACTAGGGAAAATCTATGGTGGGTTTTAGAAAAAAAAAAAAAAAAAAAAAGGTGTATGTAGTAGGTATACTTGTAGGAACCCGAACCAAGAAAAAGAAAAAAAAAAGAAACGATTTGGTACAAAGACCAAACTGTTGACAGTTTGAGGAATCTTTGGGAAAAAAAATCGTCGACGATTTTGGGTGGGCATGGTTTGGTATGAGACCAAACCGTCGACGGTTTTGACAATCTCAGGAAAACCATCCACGGTTTCCTGCAGGCCAAAGGCCTATAAGTTAGAATCTTATAATTTAATTTTCATTTTAACTCTCTCTCTCTCCTATGGTTTTCACTCTCTCTCTCTCACCCTTTCCCTAAACCGAGCCTCTCACTCTCTCTCTAGCCCAGAATTTCTCCGCACGTGCTCTCCGGTCCTCTCTCCCTCCTCTTGGCTTGTCGGTCCTCGCTCCTCAGCTAGGTTAAGAAGCTAGGGTTTTCCTTCGAACATTGTAGGCAGATTTCAAGAACATGTAAGGGGATTAGATTATGTCAGTTATTTTTGAAATGTGAACCGATTAAATTGAAATTTATGGATAAAAGAATACTATGTATGATTTTTTGAATGAATCAAGCATATGAAAATGAGGATTTTAGTTTATTATATATTTATTTGGGGAAAACTAAAGTGAGTAATGTAATCATCTCCTTTTCATGTAAAACATATATTTTGAGTTAAAGTAAACCCTGGAGATGATTATACCCTTAGTTTCAGAAAAATATATTTTCCTCGGGTAGTTTATTATATTATGATTTATCACTCAAATCGTGTAGCATGAGAATGATTATTATTGCATAATTAAACCTATTGATTTTTAGGGTATGGTATGGTAAATGTTATGGTTTTATACTGGTCTCAGGAAATGTTGAGAATAATGAGAATTTATGAAATGAAGGTTTGATACTGAGTTATGATATGATGGTTTTATATCGAGTTATGATATGACAGTTTTATACCAAGTTATGATATAATAGTTTTATACCAATTTGTGAAATGATGATTTGAAATGACGGTTTGATACCGAGTTGAGAAAAATGAGATCATGTTATTGTTTTTATTATGTAAATTGCAATATGTGGTTAAAAACCTTGAGGAACTTGATGTAAATGAAGCTCAGTACAGTAGCTGAAATTGATAGTGCAGCCACAATGTAGTAGAAGTGTAGGCCATGGATAGTCGATTTGGCTTGAGAAGAGTAGGGTACCCTCCTAAGTCCGGGCTAGGATGCAGTAGGCAAATCGTACTTTAGAAAGGATATTTTTGACTTAACTTGGTGGTAGGCCAGTCAAGGCTAAGTCTAGTCTTCGAACCGCACAATCCGATCATGGGGGTTATACATGATGTTGGCCCAACAAGGTTGGTTCTTCTATGCATATGTGGGAATTTATGTAAAATGGGCTATATTGAGCCAAAACTATGATAAGAAGGAAATTATGTATTTTTAATGATATAGGTGTGAGTACAATTTTCAAATTTCATTTCATTTACATTTAAATAAATGAATGTGTTTTGTTCACACTAAAACTCATGTTAGTCACACACTGATATTAATCTAATCCATCTTATTAAGAAGTGTCTCACCCCAATATTCATCTCATATTTTAGGACCTATAAGGAATCGAGCCTAGCGAGCTGCAGGGATGGGATTAGATTATATAGTTATTGTAAGTGCTTGCGAGACACTGGGTTTGTCATGTTTTTGTCTATTTTGGGATGTAATATTAAGATTTGGAGGTACATGTGTAACTATGGTGGTTTTTAGAACTCTAGTAAAGTATTAAGGTTTAATTATCTTCCACTGCATGTTTTAAATTGAGTTATGGACAAGAATACTTGAGATCCCCCTCTCGGGTTCGGGTCCCTATAATTATGGTATATATATATATATATATATGTATGGATTATTTAGGGATGGAAATGTAGCGTTCCAGGCCCCACCGGGTTCAGGGCGCTTTAGTTGTGGTATTAGAGCCCAAGTTGATAGGTCCTGTAGAGTTTGATAGATAATTTTTACCAGAGTATAGGTTTGAGTTAGGATGAGGATAGGAATGGGTAGATTAGGACATTGGTAGGTCATTATTGGAATTTTGGGTTTTTTTTCGCAGCCTAGAGACAGAAATCCCTTGACGGTATTCAGTGATTTTTTTGAAACGACGGTTTCAGAAAAGCCACGGCAAATCCATTGATGGTTTTGTTTTTGAGTTGTGAGACTTGGACTTGAAAATTAGAAATGGAACGTTAAGCTAGTTGGATATGTTGTAATTTTTGTGTTGTGATTAGAGGTCGATACCTTGAAATGACTAAACATATATAAGAAATGGATTAGTGAAGTTTTCTGGGGCCAAACCGTCGATGATTTTTTGTGGCATTCACAAACCGTCAACGGTTTCCTCAAAACAGGCTCTCGATATCTTAGGAAATCCGTCAACGATTTTAGGACTTTCAGAAAAACCGTCAACGGTTTTGTGTCTGAACAGTAAGAATGGACCTTAAATTGAGAACTTGGATGTAAATTTGGTTTCCTAGTTAATGAATGTTCCGATTGAGTTACGATATTGGAATTCTAATTCATTTATGTCCTATCTTTTGGATGGATCCCAAGGATAACAACGTGAATACCAGAGGAAGTAGCAACGAGGGGGCTTCCAACGAGGACGACATTGATTCTACTTCAGTGCTTCATGGTTTAGCATAGCAGGTCATGGCGGAGATCATGCGGAGTGCTAGGGGGTTGAACTATCCCACCATTGACTTGGGTTGCACCATCAAACAATTTACCTACATGAATCCCCCAACCATTGTGGGAGGAGCCGACCTAATCATTGTAGAAAATTGGGTTCAGGAGATTGAGGAAATACTGGCGGTCCTTTGCTGCACTAATGAGCAGAAGGTCCTCAATGCCACTTTTAAAATGACGGGAGAGGCCAAGCGTTGGTGGATAGATGTGAAGCTACTTGAGGAACAAAGGCCAGTACCCATAGCTCTTACTTGGAACCATTTCAAAGGGATCTTATTTGATCGTTACTTCCCTCCCTCCACCAGAGATGCTAAAGTGGAAGAGTTTACGAACCTAACCTAGGAGAACTTGACCGTGTAACAGTATGCAGCCAAGTTTGTTGAAATGTCTTGGTTCACCTTGTATATGGTTCCAGATGAGTCAAAGAAGGCACGATGGTTTGAGAAAGGCCTAAGATTGGGGATCTATGAGTAGGTAGTGGCATTCCAAGTGCAGAATTTCTCAAAGTTGGTGGATAAAGCCACGGTATTGGAATCGAGTCTGCAGAGAAGTGTAGGGATACTTAATCAGCGGAAGAGGCCAATGCCTCCTACTTTTCATATAGGTTCAATTCAAGGTTCATGAAGGAGGAATGGTAATAGTTGAGGTCAGAGGCAGGAAAATGGGGAATCGAGCGTATCAGGGTAACCCTTCACACCCTACTTGTCCTAAATGTAACAAAAGGCATCGGAGGGAATGTCGGAGTGTAACAAATACCTGTTACCGGTGCGGTAGATTTGGCCATGTTGCAAAAGACTACCATGGGCCATCGAACAATGCACCTTGAGGCAGCTACTAGAGGAACACCGCCCAGGCACGGGTTTATTCTCTTACTCCGGGAGATGCAAAAAATTCTAGAGATGTAGTGATAGGAAATATCTTTATGATTTCAAATAAAACTGTTGTATTATTTGATTTAGGAGCAACACATTCTTTCATATCTTTGGGATATATCAAATTGTGTGGGGTAGAAACTCACACCAACGGGAACTGTAGTGATATGTAGAAAAGTGCTTAGAGATTATCCAACGGGTATTCAGGGAAGAATGCTACCTGCTGATTTAGTAGTGTTTGACATGCATGGGTTTGATGTCATTCTGAGGATGGACTGGCTAGCCTCCAAGTATGCTAATATAGATTGTCACAGGAAAGAGGTAGTATTCAGACCTCTTGGGGAGTAGGAGTACAAGTTTGTTGGGTCGTGCGTGTGCTCCTCACCACAAATTCTATCGGCTATTTTGGAAAAATGGCTACTCCTGGATGGATGTCAGGGGTAGCTAGCATGTGTGAAAGAAGCACTAAAGGAAGAACTAAAGTTGGAGGATATCCCAATAGTAAGGGAATTCTCGAATGTATTTCTAGAGGACTTACCTGAGTTGCCTCTCAATCGTGAAGTTGAATTCGCTATTGACCTACTTCCAAGTAAGGCACTAATCACTAAGGCTCCATATAGAATGGTCCGAAAAAATTGAAAGAATTGAAGGAGCAGTTGCAAAAATTATTGGACAAGGGAATCATCAAACCTAGTGTGTCACCCTGGGGAGCACCAGTGTTATTTGTTAAAAAGAAAGACGGGTTGATGAGGGTGTGTATCGATTACCAGGAAATAAATTAGGTGACTACTAAGAACAAGTGCCCACTACCCCGCATTGATGATCTGTTTGACCAACTTTAGAGAACAAAGGTCTTCTCTAAGATCGATCTCTGATCCGGGTATCATCACGTGAAAGTCAAGTCAGAGGATGTTCCAAATACTGCTTTCCGAACTAGGTATGGTTATTATGAGTTCTTGGTTATGCCATTCGGGCTGACTAATGCTCCTTTTGCATTTATGAACTTGATGAACAAGGTCTTCATAAATATCTACATCAGTTTGTGGTGGTGTTTTTTGATGATATTTTGATTTATTCGAGGAGTCCCAAGGAGCATGAGACTCATTTGAGGTTGGTACTTCAAGTACTAAAGAGAAAGAAAGCTTTATGCTAAATTCAAGAAATGTGATATCTGGTTGGAACAAGTTACATTTCTTGGACATGTGATATCTAGGGGTGGTATTTCGGTGGACTCGAGTAAGATAGAGGTGGTAGTGGATTGGGCAAGACCGAAGAATGTTTACGAGGTCAGGAGTTTCTTAGGTCTAGCAGGGTATTATCGCCGATTCATGGAAGGATTTTCTAAGTTATCAAGTCCTCTGACACGGCTGATGAGGAAAAATGTGAAGTATGAGTGGACTAATAATTGTGAGCAGAGCTTCCAAGAATCGAAACAATGACTCGTCACTGCTTCGATCCTCACCATTCCATGAGGGGATAGTGGTTTTGTAATTTACAGTGACGTGTCTCAGAAAGGGCTTGAGTTTGTTTTAATGCAACCGGGGAAGGTCATTGCATATGCTTCTCGTCAACTCAAGGAGTATGAGAAGAATCACACACGATCTGGAATTGGTGGTAGTGGTATATGCATTGAAAATCTGGAGACACTATTTATATGTTGAAAGATGCAAGATCTTTACGGACCATAAAAGCCTTAAGTATTTCTTCACGCAGAAAGAACTAAACATGAGACAAAGGAAATGGCTAGAACTGATAAAGGACTATGATTGTACCATTAGTTACCACCCAGGGAAAGTTATTGCAGTAGCTGATGTGTTAAGTCGAAAGTCAATGAATGCATCAGTGTCAGCAGTTGTAACTCAACATCAAATAAGGATGGATATGGAAATAATTGGTATGAAATTAGTGGAGGGCAATTATCAGGCGTTCATTACTAGTCTGGTAATCCAACTGACCTTACTAGAAAAGATTAAGGCCGCTCAGATGAAAGATGTAGAGTTAGTGAAGATTGTGGATAAAGTACATAGTGCACTAAGGGAGGATTTTAATATCTCAGATGATGGGGTTTTGAGGTTTTACACCAGATTATGTGTACTCAACGATGCTAAGATTAAAAGAACCATTCTGGAAGAGACTCATCGCTCTATTTATACAAGGCATCCAAGAAGCACTAAGATGTATCAGGATTTTCGAGAATCTTTTTGGTGGAACAACATGAAAAGAGAAATTGCCCGATTCGTGGAGCAGTGCCTGACATGTCAGCAAGGAAAAGGCTGAGCATTAGAGACCAGTAGGGCCATTGCAACCACTCCACATTCCTGAGTGGAAGTGGGAGCACATTTCTATGAATTTTGTCACAGGGTTGCAATTAGCACTTCATAGGAAAAATGCCATTTGGGTAGTCATTAAACGTCTGACAAAGACTGCTCATTTTGTTAACTACTCCATGAACAGACTAATAGAGTTGTATGTATAGGAGATAGTTAGATTACACAGCGTACCAGTGTCCATCATATTAGACCGGGACCCATGGTTCACATCCCATTTTTGGAAGAGCTTGCAGAAAACTTTGGGACCTTAACTGACCTTTAGCACAGCGTTTCACCCTTAGACTGATGGACACTCATAGAGAACGATTCAGATATTAGAGGATATTTTGCAAGCATGTGTGCTAGATTTCGTAGGTAGTTGTATTCAGTATTTGTCACTAGTTGAGTTCACCTACAACAATAGTTATCAAGCTAGTATCAAGATGGCACCGTATGAAACATTATATGGTTGGAGGTGCTGATCTCCATTATATTAGGATGAGGCTGGTGAACAGCAAATTTTGGGGCAAGAAATTATACAGCAGACTTAGAAGAAAATCAAACTCATTAGGGATAGAATTAAAACAGCTCAGAGTTGACAGAAGAGTTATGTTGATATTCGTCGATGAGAGCTAAAGTTTGAGGTAGGAGATAAGATATTTTTTAGGATTGCTCCAATGAAGGGAATTATGAGATTTAGAAAGAATGTTAAGCTAAGCCCTAGGTATATTGGGTCATTTGAGATACTAGAGAGGATTGGTCTAGTTGCTTATAGGATAGCGTTACCCCCGACATTGTCTAGGATCCATGTCGCGTTTCACATGTCCATGTTGAAAAAATATGTCCCAGATCCTTTGCATGTGATAAGTTATAAGTCATTGGATCGAAGTCAGAGATACCTTATCATATGATGAAGTGCCAATTCAGATTCTAAACCGTAAGGAGTAAGAACTACGTACCAAGAGGATTCCATTGGTGAAAGTACTCTAGCGTAATCATGCAGTTGGGGAAGTTTCATGGGAATTGGAATAGGAAATACGTTAGAGGTACCCACATTTATTCAGTGAGGCCCAACACTAGGCAAGTAAGTGTCATTGTTCAGGTAAGTGTTTGGTTTTGAATATAAATTTGCCTAAGTTAGGTTTGTTTAGTTTAAATAGTGTGTTTCTGGTTTTAGGTTAAGAGTGGTTTCTGGGAGAGTTTTTGACCTACAACTTGTAATCTCCCAAAAGCTTTTATGTAACCATAGTATTCTTCCACCATAAGTGAGGGTAATAAATTTGGGACAAAGCCGCTATGTGGGTGGCTGTCGGCTCTTTCTAGAGTCGAGTAAACATTTCAGTGATTTCCATAGGATGTTGAGATAAGTGTTAGTTAGCAATTTCAAGGAAGAAATTCTTATAAGGAGGGGAGGATGTAGGAACCTGAACCAAGAAAATGAAAAGAAAAGAAGCGGTTTGGTACAAAGTCCAAATCGTTGACGGTTTGAGGAATCTCAGAAAAAATTGTCGACGATTTTGGGTGGGCACGGTTTGGTATGAGACCAAACTGTCGACGGTTTCGGTAATCTCAAAAAACCATCGACGGTTCCCTGTGGGTCAAGGGCCTATAAGTGTGTGCAATATGACAAGCTCTCTCTGAGTCATGCAAATATCTTAGTTACATGAACTTGAAATTTATGACATGATTATTGATTAATTGGGTCCTACATGAAGTTCACATCCTAGGGATTAGGACCAAATAGTGTCCATGAACTAGATCAGCTTAAGACAAAAAATGTGTACATGTTTTTCAAATTATAAGGCATTTTAGATTTTACATGTACTAACCTATTTAATTATCTTGCATGCGTTTTCAATTAAAGATGAGAGTTAATTATTCTTTTATGATTCACTCATCCTTTCAAAGATATTTTTGCATACATTAACTTATTATCATCTTAGTGCATGTTTTACAATCTTTAATTAACTTGGGAAAGTCTACCGAAATTTTGGCAGCATGCCGTTTGTAAATAGGACATTTTCCAAAATTTTAAGCACTAAAACCTGATAGATTCAAGCAAGCAGTTCACAATAATCTGCATCATGCAGATGCTATCAGTTTAAGCATGCGAGAACCTATATCCACTACTACCATGTAATTCACATCACTGCATTAGTCATGCAGGAGACATTCAATACAGACATGCATTCAGTAGTATAATCAATATATCAAATAAAATATAGACTATCCATACGAAAATATAATCATTAGGCAAGTAATGGATAGTGGCATTTAGTACAAATAAGCCATCCATCAAATATAGTTGAACTTAAATTGAAGGATAGATATATGCATTTATTTTTAAAAAAAGCTATCCATTCATCAGAAAATATAATCATTTAAACAAGAATTGACATAGGCATTCAACTCACAGCAGTTTAAAAGGAAAATTATCCATTTAATATGTTATTATGTAGCAATGGATATCTAGAGTTCAGTGCAGTGATTAAAAATTAACTATCCATTAAAAGAATTTAAAACAATTAGCAATTTATGGATAGTACACTACAGTGTTGTTTTTATGTAGACATGTAAGCGAAATAAAAATTATGAGAGCATTTAAATAAAAGAGTCATGAAAATGACATGCTCCCCCTAAGTTGGCACTCTGCTTATGCCTTTTTATTTTATAAATTCTTCACTCTTTTAGCCAAGTGCTCTAAGAATTTCATTGATTTTAAGCTTGGCTTTTTGTGCTGGGTTTAGGAAAATATGATATACAGTATAAATTTAATTTCCTATAACTCAATTTAGTGTAATGGACAAAAATATGTTATATTTGAAGATATTTATAGATAAGCATATGTATAGCATCAATAAAAAAATATTGACCATTTGAATGAGATTTATTTAAACATGCTTATGAGGTTTAATTTAAGAACTAATAATTTGATATAAGCATGCACTAGTCAATATTATCATATATTAACCAATCATAATAATATGTAGAAGTTAAATGAATAGAGTGAATATTTTCATTTAAATTTTCATAAAGACATGCTTTCCAAATGGTTCAAGGTAAAATAATAGTGTATACTAAAATTTAAACTTTTAAGTACAAAGCACTATTCAAGCATTAAAAACATCATAACCCCTTTATATAATATATTCTAATAAAAATCTTATGAGTATTAATAAAATTTCTTTGAAAGTGCACCTCATAAGATGGTATGCAATCATAAATAAATTAAACTCATAATTCAATAAGAATTATAACACATAATATAACACAAGAATCATGACCTGAAATAATTACAAAAAAATATCATATGATTCACAACAAAAATTTAACACACAATATATCATGTGAATCATAACATGAATTATTCAATAAATTAGAAGGAAGAAAGATATACCATCACATTTTACTCCTTAATTGTTTGAGCTCAGGGTGGCATCCTTCTCTCTCTCGGATTTTACAAAATTTTATTGTTCCCAAAATTCCTTAGGACTACTACACGACATAATCTTTTAAAGACATTAGTAGCTAAGGCATCACATAAATATATGCATGACATTCAAATGATATGCATTAAAACATGTCATGCAAATTCAATTCATTTTCAAATTTTGGGAAACATGCATTTTGAAATAATTTTCAATGGGATATGATAAGCTTTGACAAACACTTTTCAAATTCTCCAATCATTTTATTTTACAAAAATCATTTTTAATATTCAAACAGTAAAATCTAAGCAATGAAATCAGTGGAGAATTTGCAAAGGGTTGACCCTCAAAACAGAGATACACCAAAAAATGAGTCGTTGCAATCTTTATACAAATGCGGTTAAACTTATTGCAATCGGGCTCTAATACCAATTGTTGGAATTGGTGTAATCCCAAGAGGGGGGGGGGTGAATTGGGTTTTAAAAATATTTTGACTAAATTAAACATTTTGATTCACCACGGTTCATATCTCATTCCATATTAAAAACATGTATGTAAAATGATTAAGCTAGCAATGTAGACATACATATGTACAACATATCTTATTTAAATTAAATGTATGCACACAAATAATTATAGCAGTGAACAAGAAAGCATACATATATGGAAATTAAAGTGCAATAATAAAATGAGATAGGGAGAGAGAGATAGAGAGACATGATATTTGTTATCGAGGTTTGGCCAGACCAGCCTACGTTAACCCTCCCAAGTATTACACTCTCTCTGCTTACTTAAATGGGGGGAGTAGAAGTTGTTACAATCTTTCCTTAAGGGGCAAGGTTAACCCCAACTCAATTATAAGGTTGAGTCCAACTTTTCTCAATTACGGGGTGGAGATTCCCCAATTCAATTAATGGGTTGAACCGAACTAGTCTCATTTACGAGGTTGAGACTCCCCAATTTAATTCCAAGCTGAACCCACCCGATACAATAAAAGAAATTTTGTACAAGATAATACTTTTGAAAATATAAGCAAAAATGTACATGCTAAAGCTCTACAATGCACTCTCTAATATGATATGAAATATGCTCAGTAAAGCAAGGGTGTTTTTCAAATAGTTAATGCACAAATAAAATATATGTGAATATTATAAATATGTTCTCCAACAAAGATTTTTGCAAATAAAAATATTTGGAGAATCTAGGATTTTAAGTTCAAGAAAATATTTGTGCTATAATTTCTCCCAATAATATTTATTATGAAAATAATTGGGAGAAACCCAAGCAATACTCTCAAAGATGATTTTCAAAATAAAAGCTAAGTGAGAGTAAAATCTATGGATCAACAATACGAATGCCCAAAAATAAATGTACTCTCTTCATAAAGATTTTTGAAATAAAAGAATGGAAGAGAGTTGGAGAGATTTGTGTGAAAAATTTTGCCCCAAAGAAGAGATTTTTGCAGTAAAAATGATTTGGGGGAACTTTGATTAACAAGGCATTTGAGAGAAAATTTAGGCTAATCAAAGTTACTGATTTGGAGTAATGAAAGGGTATTTATAGAGTCTCCGAAATTTTTGACCATTGGGGACATGCTGGGTATTTTTCAAATTATTTAATGAAAAAATTAAGCTTAATTAGCGCTAGAAAATAACCTAACCCGAGCGGTTTAGTTGACCATAGAAAAGGTTCGGTCGACCATCTTAGAGTGATTCCGAACCCTTCATAGGTTCGGTCAACCATGGCTTAGGTTCGGTTGACCGCTCTTTGAATTTTGGTCAATCAAGTTCATTTTGAACTACAGGTTGGTTTGGTCAGGGAAGGTAGAAAAAGGTACTTTTGAAGTTTGGTCGACCGAGAAAGCTCAGTTCAAAAATGGGTCGGTCGACTGAGCCAAGTCAAATATTTGACTTCTACTTGTTCGGTCAACCAAAGCATTTATAACGTAGATCGGTCGGTCGATCGAGACTTAGTCAAATGTTGAATTTTTGCCCCAATTTTGAGCTTAACCAATTTAAACCTTTTTTGTATGATTTAGCTGTTAAGAAAAAGGTTTTATGTGAAGTGTGTTGGTCCCTAGGGTCTATCTACGGTCGTTCTGAGCATTCATCCATATCATGCAGATGCATGCATTATTACATACCAAATAATAAAAAATTAAATGCAATACAAATTAAAGTAAATGTCTTCATCTTTTTCTCTTTCTTCATGGGATACGCCAAGTTGTGTGTACGCTTTAAGTCCCGTCTTGGCTTCCATTTTCCGGTGTCATATGTTCGTGTTGAAATGAAAACCTATTCACATACTAAATACGTGATAAGATATTGGTGCTTTGTCAGCATGTGATCAGACTTAAAAAGTCAACACTGAGCCTTTCACTCTCTCTTTAGCCCAGAATCTCTTTGCACGTTCTCTTTGGTACTCTCTCCCTCATCTTGGCTTGTCGGTCCTCGCTCCTCGATCTGGTTATGAAGCTAGGGTTTTCCTCCGAATGTCGTAGGCAGATTTGAGGAACAGGTAAGGGGATTAGATTATGTCGGTTATTTTTGAAATGTGAACCAATTAAACTGAAGTTTATGGATACAATATTACTATGTAAGATTTTCTGAATGAATTAGGTGTGTGAAAATGATGATTTTGGTTTATTATATATGTATTTGGGAAAAACTAAAGTGAGCAAGGTAATCATCTCCTTTTTCATGTAAAACATATATTTTGAGTTAAAGTAAACCCTAAAGATGATTATACCCTTAGTTTCAGCAAAATATATTTTCCCTGAACAATTTATTATATTATGATATATCACTCAAATCATGTGGCATGAGAATGATTATTATTGCATAATTAAACCTATTGATTTTTAGGGTATGTTATGGTTTTATACTGATCTCAAGAAATGTTAAGAATAATGTGAATTTATGAAATGACGGTTTGATACCGAGTTATGATATGACGATTTTATACCGAGTTATGATATGACAGTTTTATACCAATTTGTAATATGATGATTTGAAATGACGGTTTGATACCGAGTTGAGAAAAATGAGATCATATTATTGTTTTTATTATGTAAATTGCAATATGTGGTTTAAAAACCTTGAGGAACTTGATGTAAATGAAGCTCAGTACAGTAGCTAGTGAAATTGATAGTGCAGCCACAATGTAATAGAAGTGTAGGCCATGGATAGTTGATTTGGCCTGAGAAGAGTAGGGTACCCTCCTGGGTCTGGACCAGGATGCGGTAGGCAAATCGTACTTCAAATAGGATTTTTTTGACTTAGTTTGGTGGTAGGCCAGCCAAGGTTAAGTCTAGTCTTCGAACTGCACAACCCGATCATGGGGGTTATACATGATGTTGGCCCAACAAGGTTGGTTCTTCTATGCATATATGTGAATTTATGTAAAATGGGCTATATTGAGCCAAAACTATGATAAAAAGGAAATTATGTATTTTCAATGATATAGGTGTGAGTACAATTTAAAAAATTTCATTTCACTTATATTTAAATAAATGAATGTGTTTTATTCACACTAAAACTCATGTTAGTCACACACTGACAATAATCTAATCCATCTTATTAAGAAGTGTCTCACCCCAATATTCATCTCATATTTTAGGACGTATAGGGAATCGAGCCTAGCGAGCTGCAGGGATGGGATTAGATTATATAGTTATTGTAAGTGCTTGCGAGACACTGGGTTTGTCATGTTTTTGTCTATTTTGGGATGTAATATTAAGATTTGGAGGTACATGTGTAACTATGGTGGTTTTTAGAACTCTTGTAAAGTATTAAGGTTTAATTATCTTTTGCTACATGTTTTAAATTAAGTTATGGATAGGATACCTTGGACCCCCCCTCTTGTGTTCAGGTCGCTATAATTATGGTATCATATATATATATGTGTGTGTGTGTGTGTGTGTGTGTGTGTGTGTGTGTGTGTGTGTGTGGATTATTTATAGATGGAAATGTAGCATTCCGAGCCCCACCGGGTTCAGGGCGCTACAATACTGATGTTGTTAAGAATATGCACAATGGAGTAATGACTAGTGTAAGAATTATAGATGGAGAAACTAAAGAATTTCCAATCACCATAGGTGTACTTTAAGAATCTGCTTTGAGTCCTTATCTTTTTTGCTTTGGTGATGAACCAATTGACTAAGAGTATTCAAAATGAGGTTACATGGTGTATGTTGTTTGTAGATGATATTATATTTATTAAAGAAACTAGGGACGATGTAGATGCTGAGGTAGAGTTATGGAGAGAAGATTTGGGATCTAGAGGCTTTAGGATAAGTAGAAATAAGATAAAATATATGAAATGTAATTTTAGTAATGATAGGAGGAATATTGGAGACAAAGTTAAACTTGATGATGAAGAAATAAATAGCACTTGTAGATTTCGATACCTTGGATCTATTATGCAAGTTGAAGGAGAAATTGAAGATGATGTAATGCATAGAGTTAAAGCAGGTTGGGTAAAATGGAGAAGTGCTTCAAGTGTGCTCTGTGATCATAAATACTCTTAAAGTTAAAAGGGAAGTGTTGATTTAGGTGTAATCCCAAGAGAGGCGGGGGGTGAATTGGGTATTTTAAAAATTCTTTGAAATTATTCACCACTTAGTCCCTATGTCTAAATTTAACAAATTACTTATCAAGTTCGTGTGAGATTATCCAACAAACATACATGTAATATAAGTAATGAAGTGCGTTGCAGAAATTAAAAAGATAAGGGAAGAGAGAAGGCAAACGCGATTTTACGAGGTTCAGCCAACTTGGCGTACGTCCTCGCCTTGAGCAACCCACTCAAGGATTTCACTATAATCCCTGCTCCTTAAATTGGGATGGAGCTTCCCTGACAATCCGCTGCTTACAAAGAGGTACAACTTCTTCCTACTCCGTTGCTTACAAGATATACGACTCTCTCCTACCCGGTTCACAACCTGAACCGTGATTACAATCAAATCTGTAAAACACTCAAAGTTGCTTCTAACAAAGCTCGTGAGTAAAATTGAAATTTGTAATACATAATCATATGATGAAACTTGAAGCTCAGAATGTATGAAACGATGTGATCGTTATATGCAAAAATATGATTCACTAACTATCCCTTTAATTAAATCTCCCAAAAATATTTATATAAATCAATTTTTGGAGAACTTAGGTTAAATCTTTGAATACACAAAAAGTTTTGAAGATTGAAAAGATTTTAAAACACACTTTGTCACAACAATATTTCTCTCAAGTGTATATATATAACCTTTAGACTTGTTAATCAAGAAGATTTTGGAATATTAAAAATATCAAGCCTTCGAATGAAAACTCACTTGAATCACAAATATCTAATAAAAAACAAAAAACTTTTATCAAGTCGTAATCTTATAAAAAATGATTTAGTATATGCACACTCAAGATCAACCTCTTAACAAATATTCAAAAGTAGATTTTGCAATGACAAGCTCTTTGAAAAATAGATATACTCTTGAATCAAAAACTATTCAACCAATAGCTAAAACCTTTCTCAAGTAATGATCTTGTCAAAAACAATCTTTATATGTATATGAAAAACTCAAGATCGATCTCTCTCTAGTAATATCAAATAATAAATGATGAGATGAGAAACCTCTTGAAAATAATAAATGGATTGACTAAACCTCAATATCAAGATGAAACCAAGATGATTAAATGAATTCCCTTTGATTTTCTGAGTTGATTTGCCCAGGCTTGATGAGTATAAGTTGGAGTATAGGTAATCGTATAGCAATAAGATCAAGTCTCTCAATTCTATGTCAAAAAGATGTTCTCTTCTCTTCACATTGATCTTCACTGACGTACTAGGGTTTAGATGTTCAATATATAAGTATCTTGCCTTTATAATAGATCTCAACCATTGGATCAAAAGATATCTCGCGAGTTCTCTTATTAAAAATTATATTTTTAAGTTTTCCCGCAAGTTCAGACGACTGAGGTCAAAGGCCCAGACGACTAAAGTTCCTTAAAGTTTCAAAAAAATAACCTAGATACAGGGTCAGATGACTGAAGTTTGGGGTTCAGATGACTAAAGTGTTGGGTTCAGAGGACTGAAGTCTGAGTTCAGTCTTCTAAAGTGCTTTTGCCAGGTTTTGTGTTTCACCATTAATTCTTCAGGCGACTCAACTTAATTTTCGGTCTTCTAAAGAAATTCTTCAGACGACTAAGGTTAACTTCGGTCTTCTGAAGTGGCAACTTCAGGCAGCTGACCGTTGACTTCGGTCTATTGAAGTTCCTATTTCCTGAATTTTTCTTTATATTTTGAAAAAAAAAAACTACTTTGTTCTCTTTCTTGGCTCTTTTATAAAAATATTTTCTAGGGTTTTAAAAATATTTTTAAGTCCATGAATGTCTCCTAATGATGTTCATGAAATGCACGAGTCCTAAAGTCATTCTAGGGTATATGATGAGCCTCAAACTAATCATATGAAAATGTAAATACATTGGTTCTAAGTACCCATTCCATGATGCCCTTGAACTTGTTGCTTGCATCTTCATTCTTGTACTCTTTGTGTTCCATGGGTTTGCCAAGTTGTGTATGTTTTACTCTTCATGGCTTCCATGACTTGTTATCCTTTTGTGCATGCTTAATATAGTTCCTGTTCACAATCTCAATGCACAGATCAAGTACTAAGTGATTTGTCATTATCAAAACCGGATTGGACTCATAGAGTCAACAAGAAGTTTTATAGGATGGCTATAAAACCAACTATGCTATATGGATCGGAATGTTGGGCGATGAAGAAATAGAATATCCAAAAAGTAAAAGTTTGCCGAGATGAGAATGCTTAGATGTATGAGTGATATAACATTGAAAGATAAATTAAGGAATGAACATATTCATGGTAAGTTATGTGTAGCTCCTATAAAAGATAAGATAAGGGAGGGATGACTTAGATGGTATGGATAATTGCAACGTAGGTCATATAGTGCACTAGTAAGAAAGAGTAAGTTAGTTACTCTAGGGCTCAATAGAAGAGGTAGGGGTAGACTTAAAATAACTTGGGAGAAGATAGTGAGTAAGGATTTAATATCCCTGAATCTATGAAAAGAAATGGTCCATGATCTCATAAATTGGCAAAATATGATTCATATAGCCAACCCCACCTAGTGGGACTTAAGGCTTGGTTTTGTTGTGTTTTGTTGTGTTGTGTTGTTAACAAATATAATATTTCTCCACATACAAACTAGAGAATAATTTTTACTTTAAAATTTTTCAAAGCATTGTAAAAAATATAGCTTACTTTTTTTTTTTTAATAAAAAAAATCATATTAAAAAGGTAAAAAATAAAGAGTTTGTTTAGTTGTTGAATATAAATTTTATTTTCATTCCTAAATTTCAAAATAATTACAAAAAGGCAACATATTTTTTTATTTAATTTCTAAAAATCATGTAAGATAGTGTTTAGTAGCATGTATTTTTGGATTTGAATTTGTTTGCGTTTAGAAGAAACTAAATACAATTTTATACAATTTATCTGGTCGTCTTTTGCTTCCAATTTCTAGTTTAAGTCTTTTTTTGTCATGTCTTATATATAATGTTAGAGTTTTTTAGGTTTAAGCATAATACAATTGGAAGGATAAAAGTGCAAATAAAGGGAACTTTAACTCTTCAAATCTTCTCTCAATTCTTCAACTTCAATGACTTAATCTTCTTAAAAAACAACCTAAGTACAAAGCCATTAGTATATAATTTGTTATCATCACAACCAAGTTACTAAAGCCATATGGCTAATAAAAATGACTTTAGAAAATATTTTGATGGGAGTTTCGAAATCACTAGAAAACACTTGAAAACTTATGTATTTTGATTGAAAGATCTTTATTTTTGTTTGGAAAATTGACCTTTTCAACAAATTCTCTGCAAAATAGAGATTTAAAACCAAGTTTAAGTTTGAAAAAAAAAAAACATTTTCCACTCTCAAGCCACTAGATGGGTACTTTGAAAAATGATTTTTACTTGCTTAAACTTGAAAAGAAGTGGATTTTTAGTGGGAGAACCACAAACCAACCATGACATTTTGATTTTTCGAACCTTGAAAGTTCTAGAGAATGCCCAAAACTCGTATCATAAGTATTAACTCCAGTTTTTTGTGTAAAACTTTAAAAATCCCTTTTAAAATTCTTTAGAAAATGGAATCTTGATTTTTTATGGAAAAATTATGAAAAATCTCAACATATTTGCAATCAAACTCAACCAATACACTTCAAAGAGTGTTTGCACTCAAAAGTAACATGAAAAATCATAGAAAATCTACAAAAAAAAATGGCAAAGAACATGGCCTCTGGATTTGCTGATCAACTACCTATAGAGAGTGGTCGACCATCTTCTATAACCAAACTATTGACCTTCTATAACACAATGACTACTTTTTTGAAAACACAAGGGGTAGTTGACTAGCCTGGTTGACCGTGTCTGCAGGTCGATTAACCGTCCACATGCCCATTTAAGAAAAATATAGTTTTAAGATATTTTAAATTAATTTTTTTCGTGAATTACAATTATTATTGCACTCCTCCCTAGATTATGTGATTTAATCAAGGAAATGTATATTACATGTGCAAAACAAACATCAACATCATATGTATACATTTATGCCTTATATACAAAAAACACAACCCAAATTTGAAAATAATGAAATAAGAAGGTTAGATAGCTGACTTATGTTACAACAATCAGGGTAGATCAAGTGGGGATACACTAAAAAAAGTACACACCCCAAAGAACATTCAAATAAGAACTAGAAGAGATGGAATTCCCTCCCCCAAACTCAAAGTTTTAACTTTCTTTTTTTAGTCCCAAATGATGCATGCACTAATTTTTTTTCTCCTTACTTCTACTTGGATGTGCCCCAAACTCTCTTCAGAAAGGTCTTTTTATAGATCTCTCGTGGAATGGAAGGAAATAACCTTTGAATTTCAATTTTTGAATTTGAATTTCAAAAATTCAAATTAAAACTACCAACCAAAAACTACTAACTGCCTGCCTTAATCATTTCTTGTCACATGACAACTTCTAAGATGCTTGGCATACCAAATCCATTAATCAATTAAATAAAAACCACTCAAAATTTTGAATTTTCATTAATCCAGTAAACCACCTACAGAGGTCAGTTGACCTCTAATGGGTGGCACCAAACCAAAGAAGGGGAAATGGATTAGTCGATAGCCAAAAAAGAGTTCAATTGAACGCCTTATGCTGCATCATTTTTTTCCTTTGATTTTTAACTTGATTTTTCACATATTTAGCTAGGTCTTATTATTTTATTGAGTACAAAATGACTATCAACAATCAAAAACCTAAATAAGTTTGATTCATTCTTTGATTTTTGATAAAAATTAAACCGAAATTGATTACATCCCTAAGCCTTGGGATGGGTGACATTGTTTATACTAATAAAAGAGGTAAACATCAGCACAAATCCCTAAAATTTGACTAAATTGCACTTTAGTCAATAAAATTTGAATTTGGATAGTTTAATTTTAGAGTTTCAACTTAGATCTAATGACGTCTCTAAATAAAGACTTGAATTTCCTAAATATGAAACTTCATAGATTAAAATATGGCAAAATAAAGTTCATGAGCTAAAGCGAAATTATATGAAGAGACCTGTGAAGGGTTAACTTGAAAAGACCCACGAAGGGTTAACTTGAAAAGACCCGTGAAGGGTTAACTTGAACGGACTCGCGAAGGGTTGATTTGATAAGACCCGTGAAGGGTTTACTTGAATATGACCTGCGAAGGGTTGACTTGAATATGACTTGTAAAGGGTTGACTTGATAAGACCTGCGGTTGACTTGAATGGACTCGCGAAGGGTTGACTTGAAAAGACCTGTGAAGGGTTAACTAGAAAAGACATGTGAAGGGTTAACTTGATGAGACCCCTGAAGGGTTAACTAGAAAAGACCTGCGAAGGGTTGACTTAAACAGACCCGAGAATGGTTAATAGGAGGGGGACTGTGAAAGGGTTAATAGGAGTGGGATTGCGAAAGGGTCAACAGGAGTGGGACCCTAAAGGGTCAATAGGAGTGGGACCACAAAAGGGTTAATAGGAGGGGGACTGCAAAAGGGTCAATAAGAAGGGGACTACAAAAGGGTCAATAGGAGTGGGATCGTGAATATGTGAATAGGAGTGGGACCACAAAAGGGTCATTCAGGAGTGGGACCGCGAAAGGGTCAATAGGAGGGGGGACTGCGAAAGGGTCAATAAGAAGGGGATGGGAAAAGGGTCAATAAGAGTGAGACCGCGAAAGGGTCAAGAAGAGTTGGACCGCGAAAGAGTCAATAAGAGTGGGACCACAAAAGGGTCAATAGGAAGGGGACCGTGAAAGGGTCAATAAGAAGGGATAATAAGGACAGGGGGGAAAAAAGATCTGAGAGTTATGGTGTGATCCCAAGAGGGGGTGAATTGGGATTTAAAAAATATTTTACTAATTTAAACTTCACCGATTCACCACATTAAATCTCATTTAAAAATTAAAAAAATGAGAATAACAATAAATAAACATTCATAAATATGCAAAAATTAAAGTGCGGAATTTAAATGTGTGAGAGAGAGAGAGAGAGAGAGAAAGAGAGAGAGAAGATTTGTTATCGAGGTTCGGCCAATCTTGCCTACGTCCCCGCCTCAAGCCAAACCAGCTTAGAGGATTCCACTACCTTTGCTCACTTACCGGGTGGAGCAACACCGTTACAACCTCTCCTTAAGGGGTGAGGTAAACCCTAACTCAAATTTCAAGGTTGAGCCACAACCAATAACTACACCTTATAGGACGGTGCTCCTAGTTCTCCTAACTGGGTTTGAACCAATCCGGTGCACATTAAAGGCCAGTGCAATCCTCTTCTGACCACACGCCGCGAATACAACAATAATAATAAAAGTTTGCGTACAAATAAGTGCTTTTCAAACTAAGCAAAGATGTACTCAATGAAGAACTAAAATGCACTCTCATATGATATTAAAATGAAGTTCAGTAGAGTATGGTATTCCTCTCAAAATATTTTTCAAGTAAACCAATGAGAGTATCGAAAATGATTTTCTTTATGAAAATGACCTTTTAAAATTTAGTTTAAATAAGGCTCTCGAGCAAAATATATGAAAGTGAATATTAGCTCAAGCCATTGTCAAGAAGCTTCTCAAGCACAATATATATATATATATCAATGAATATATATGCTTAAAGCATTCTTGAACTAACCCATAGATTTTCTTCAATAAGAATATTTCCAAATAAATGAATAAGAGAAGTTAGGGTTTTCATTTAAAATGATTGACCTTTATAAAAACAAATTCAATAAGGTTTTCTAGCAA
The DNA here is from genome assembly GCF_029873635.1 of Malania oleifera. Classification (NCBI taxonomy): domain Eukaryota; kingdom Viridiplantae; phylum Streptophyta; class Magnoliopsida; order Santalales; family Ximeniaceae; genus Malania; species Malania oleifera. Next base: position 43,338,430 of record NC_080418.1, read on the forward strand.
TATATATATGAGTTTAAATATATGTTTAAGCCCTCAAGACAATATCAAAATAAATTTCTCCAAAATATTTTCAAATAAAAGGTATGGGAGAAATTTGATCTTTGAAGAACATGATAATAAAAAGGCTATCAAGCTATATATATAAATTTGAATATAAACTCAAGCCTTTCTAAATAAAACCTCCAAAATATTTTTCTCCAAAAAGATTTTCAAGAAGAGTAGGAGAAATTTGATTTTAAAAAACAACAAGAATAAAAAGTAGAGCTCAAACAATATATATAAACTTGAATGTTGACCATATAGGTCATACTCGGTTTTGATAATGACAAATACTCTTGGTATTTGATGACTTTCAAGCTTGTGTGTAGAATCATACTAAGTTGGATCACATTGATAGCATGGAGCAACTTGAAGATATATGAAGACCCTGACACATTTATTATTTGTTGTAATACTATTGGGTCTATAATAATTTCATTTCAAATGAGTCTGTAATAACTAATGCATATCATGCATGTATGACTATAAACGTTTAGCAAAAACGACTGAGCTTGATTTCAAACAACTCTTATGCTTGCTACATTGAGAAAATTCTTTTGAGTTTGTTTGAATATTATTGCTAGCATCTTTGAAACCCTAATCCAACATTGAGATTTGATATACTTGGTTTTCAAAAAAAATATTGTTTGAACACTCTTGTGCATATTTGAAATTATACATTATATTGAGTGCTGTTTGCACATAGTTACATCACTGAGCTTATCGGTCTTATATCATTAATTTGCATTGGTTAATACTGGTACAAATCTGCTTATGTAGAAGCATAATTTCGTGTACGCAAATTTTTATATTTGTTGTATTCTAGGCGTGAGACTGAAGAGGGAGACTAGTACCGTTGAATAGTCTCGGATTGGCTTAGACTAAGTTAGGAAAGCTAGGTGCACCATCTTAGTAAGGTACAGTTGTAGGTTGAGGTCAACCCCATTAATTGACCTGGTTGTATTAGGTGCCGCTCCACCCGTGAAGTGAGCCTTATAGTGGAATCCTTGTGCTGGTGAGCCAAGACGGGGATGTAGGCACAGTTGGCCGGACCCCGATAACATATCGTGCGTGCACTTTATATTTCCATAATTTATTTTTTGCACTTTTATTTTTAGCACATGTATGTTGTATGCTTGATTCATTATATGTTGTACATGTGTTGATTGAGTTTATAATTGCATAGACAGACCCTAGGTTGCGTAACACTGCTGATTTGGATAAACCTAAGTAGAACAAAATTTTAAATACCCAATTCACCCCCCTCTTGGGAATACACCAAAGCTAACAATTTGTATCAGAGCCTCGTAGCATTGACTTAAACGTTTTTGCTAAAGATCGAGATGACTCACATTAGCGTATCCCCATTTGGAGAGGGACGATCACCTTCCAGGCCTCCATTGTTTTGTATTTTAACTACACCCACTGGAAAATTCGAATGATCATTTTTATAAATTCTATGGACTAGAGGGCTTGGCAGGTGATTGATAAAGAAATTTGTATGCCAATTGAAACTGATAATAGTTTAATGCATGCTAATTCATATGTCATGGATTTATTATATTGTGCTTTAGATTCTCATATTTTTCATGAAATTATGGCATGTAAAAATGCGAGAGAGATCTGGGTTGAACTCGAAAAGAAGTATGGGGAGACCTAGGAAAAGGAGACCACCACTTTGGAAATGTCAAGCTCAAAGGAACTGGAAGTGGTAAATCACAGGGTGATTGCATTAATAGAAGTTTAGGTATATGAATCCAACTCTATATCTATTGATGATTCTTGTGCTAATTTTCGTAGTATATCATGTGATGAATCATCTAATGCCTCATGTGGAAATTATGTTAAACCTAGTAGTTATACTAAGAATGATGCATGCAATGATTCGTATAATAATGATTGTAATAATTCCTGTGTTGAATCATGTGCTAATTTGATAAATGAAGGCATGCCATTTTACGAAGAACTAGAAAAGGATTTACTTAAAATTCATAAGTTTCTAGTTCGGATGTCTAAGTAGAAAATAGTCATGAAGAAAGAAAATAAAAGGGTGGTAACACAATTATGCAATCTAAAAGATCATCATGCGACACTAGAAAAGAGAAAGATTAAAAAGATATTGAAAATTATTTGCTTAGAGGAGGAAATAGATGATTATTCTAGAATTATATTCAGAACTAAAAATAAAAAGAATAATCATAATAAACCCTTTGGAATCAAAAAGAAAATTCTTTTCAAAAAGAGTTCAGGCTTGATTCATAAATCCCAAAGGCATTCATCTGCCTCTTTTTGTAAAAATATAACAAATAAGCAAAACCCTTCACGCATATACAAAATTTGCTTATTTTGTAAATTGATGTGACACATTCAATTCACTTATCTATCTAGAAGTGCCAGAGGCTTAGATAAAGTAATGATGTAGGTTGTCATGATAACAAATCTCGTAGAACCAAAGGAAGATCGAATCTCTATAGGAATTAAATAAATGTTTTTAAATTCTTCCTTAGTTCTTGGGGTTGGGGTTAGTGGTGATTACAAGGCTTAGGAAGTGGTTCGAGTTTAAAATGTAAAAACCTAGTATATGCATCCACTTCCAAATGGACACGACATCTTTGCTAGGTGAATAATTCTTAATGCTTAACCGATATCTAAATAGGGATATCTTAAGTTAAGCACATTTTGTCCATCACACAAGTTTGTAGTTTAGGGGATCCACCTTTCACAATATATCATTTAATCCTAAACTCACTTGATTGTCATAAAAGCCTTGATTAAAATTCAATTATCACTCTAGGTTTAGGCACTAATGATCATAAATGCCTATTATACAAGTGCAAATTAAAAGACATCCTCCTTGTAATCAAAATTAGAGGCATCCACTAAGAGAATTAAGCTCCTCATCAAAGTAAATCAAAATATTCCTTGAGCTTAAAATATGGAAATCCTCTATTTTGGTTCACCATCCCATCCATAGGACTCTTTACTAAACCATGATCATATCTAGTAAAGATTATACCTATCCGTCGGTTTGTATCCTTGCTACGAATTATGATCACATCTAAAGGATACCTTCCATCCTCCAAAAGGATTGGTCAATATATTCACATACTCCTTAATGCTCTTTGCCTAAGTGGTTTGGACATATTCACTTGCATTAAAATATTTTGAATCTTGTACACTCATAATAAATCCTCTCCTAAACTAAATAATAATTTTATTTGCTGAGAATATTTAAATCATCTTCACAAGCTCTCAAACTTTAAATCAAATAATTTAGAGCTTCATCTTTGTGAATTAAGTTAAATGGGTAATATAATTGCTATAGGTTTCAACATATATGGAAACGAAAATGATTGAGAAACCTATGAATGATTTTTAAATTTGAAAAGCCATTTGAACTTGGGCCTCGTACATATTGAAATTCATAAGAGAAGAGGCATTGTAGGCTTATGACATTGAAAGAAACATTCATTGTGACTTTTTGGTCCTCTAAGCCTAATTATGTAAAGCCAAGTTTGTATCATTGAAAATCTTGAAACCTTGGCGAAAGAATTTGAGAAATAGAAAATGCATAAAATGATTAATTGCATAACTCAAGGGGAGCATTTTTTTTTTTTCATATTATATTAGATGCTCTCATGATCATAGTTTATATGCCTTAATGAATAACAGCCCTATACTGAACTTAAATCTATCCTCTGCTATCTACTATTTATATATTTTTTTAATGGATAGATTATATTTTATGAATTGTTGATTACTACTAAATCGCATGTTTGTATTGAATGCCTCCTGCATGGCGAATGTAGTTGATGTGTATTGCATGTTGGTAGTGGATATAAGTTCTCGTGTGCCTTAAACTGAATTTTAAATTGCTTGTTTGAACCTATTAGGTGCAGGTTTTATGGGAAAATGTCCAATTTACAGACGGCATGTTGTCGAAATTTCGGTAGATTTTTCCTAAAAGTAAATCCTGGTACAAAGATGATTATGATAAAATAAATGTTAAAGTCTTTTTGAAAGGATGAGTGAAAACTAAAAATTTTGAATTTCATCCTTACATAATCATCAAGTATTGTGAGGAGCTCAGCTCCATCCCTAGAAACGAGCATAATGGCCTCATATGCATCATGTTGTGCTTCTTGAATATTGTGGCTCTTTAGAAAACCCTGAACATTATATCCTGCGCTTAAAGTTTTATGCTTTGATATGGAATGTTTTTGGGTCATGAACTGCTTAGCATGCCTTAATATATATTCTATGATGCATCTATGGTCTATAGGGACAACTATACTAATAAGGATAAATATAGTTGATTAATAATTAGTATGGTTGGTTTAAGGGTTTTAAAATGAACGACTTATACTACTAAGCATATTGAAAATGGTCTTTAACTGGTATAAGCAGCTTATTACATCTAAGCCTGAACTCAAATTGATATGGGGAGCATCCAAAAATTAAAATGCCTGTCATATTATGCTCACAAACTTTTCATCTTAGATCCGTGTTGGAACACCTATGGCATGTGCTTAAATTAAATGATCTTTTTGAAAATCTTAAGTTGATATATATTGCTTTGCCACATGTTGTTTGTGTTTGCCATGTGATCCTTGCTGTAATTTGTCTAATATATTTAGGATCATTGTGGTTGTGTTTTTCTAGTTACAATTTTTTTGTGCTTAAATGATAAACCAGAATATTGATGCTTACTTGTGACCTATTTTAAAGTTTCTTTTTTAGCAATGCATCACCCCCAGTACTTTTTTTTGCAAATATCAAAGGTGGATACATATATTTATTATTATATACATATATATGTTATAAAATTGCATAACTGGTTCGATAACTTCATATGTAAATGCATGCGAACTTGTTAGACTGTGTTTGTGCTCAAACCAACTATTTGTTATCATATGCCGTGTGCTTTAAATTCAAATCTTCCACGGATCTTATGATATGTTTCAATTGTAATGGTTTGTGTATATTTATGGTCTAACCTTGTTTCCATATTATTTAAATCATTTAAATGACCAGTTATATTGTTTGTATGAGTAAATGCTATATTTCATACTTTATGAGGTTATCTTTGTCATTCATTTTGCATTGTATAACTATTCTATCTTTCGGTTGATTGAAAGTTATACTTCTGTTTTCCGTCTTGATCATACTGAACTATTTGAGTTAGTTATTGTGCATAAATTGTTAATTTAAAACTCAATCAGATAATTTCTATACCGGCATTTTTAGGAAAATGCTCTATTTTCAAACTGCATGTTGCTAAAATTTCTAAAATTTTTTCCCCCAATCCTATCGTGTATTTAAATGATTCATATTCAGATGCCTTATTTACATGTTTTATATTTATAGCCCTTTTTGCTATTGCCAAAAGGGGGAGAAGTGGCAAAATTGGGTAATGAAAAAATTTTTAAAATCTTTATTTTTCCCATTACGCATAAAGTCAGGGGGAGCCTATCTTGGCTGTATCCACTTTTGACTGGTGTTGACCTTATAGGTCACGCCCGGTTTTGATGATGACAAATACTCCTGTATTTAATAAATATTTAGCTAATGTGTAGGTTCATATTAGCATCTCATCAAAGGCACGAGAAAGCTCAAAGCTTGAAGACCAGTTCGTATTTTCAGTTGTAATATATTTAGTGGTCTATTTGGTCTATAATAGTAATTAGGACATTTGGTTTGTAATAAGCACACACAACACATGCATGGTTTATCTTGTAAGCTCAAATCAAATCATAATGCAAAATGATCTTAGCATGACCTTAGGGTGTATTTTCGGTGTCTTCAAATTGGACCCCAAGTGACCCTAGGACACACACATATACACATTTGTTTGTTAGACACTTAAATAGGGTTTATATGCTTCAATATTGGACCAAAATGCACACATGGTGCACTTTCGGTCGACCAGCACATTCAGTTCATTTTGGCCTAGTCAACCGAAACCAGGCCTGGGTCAACAGTTGACCAAGGCCCGGGTCGACCGAACCAGAATAGTTCAAAAAGCCCCAGTGGACCGAAACCCTTTTTGGTTAACTTTTTGACCACCTGGTCAATTGAACCAGGTAGTTCAAAAGGCCCTGGTCGACCGAAACCTCCTTGGGTAAAAAATTTGACCATCTGGTCGACCGACCCTTTTTTTACTCCAACTGCCTGGTTGACCGAAGGGTCCTTAGGAGAATTCCCAACGGTCTGGTCGCCCGAACCCGCTAGTTCAGAATGGCCTGGTCGACCGAATCTCGAAAAATTAAGAAATCGCCCTCTTCTGATCGACCGAGCCCTTAGTTCAAAAGTCCCCTGGTCGACAAAACCATATGAGTATTGGTCGACCGAAACTGATTTGGTCGACCGGACCTCTCGGGTTGCCATAATTTTTACCGTGGATAAATAATTTTTAAATAGGGTTAAAATGGTTTAAGTGTCATTAAACTTTTCCAACAATCCCTAATAGGTCCCCAACGGTCAAATATTTTGGTATGTCTATATATACTGTTTCATTTGGGAGAACTAAGGGTGATTAGCAAAAACCAAAATCAAAATCTCTCTCTCAAGCTAAATATTTCCCATTGCTCATACTCTTTAAAAATCCACTCAAGCTTACCTTCTTCATCTATATACATCATTTGTAAGTGTATTGAGTGTTATTGCTTAGAAGGTTTGCTCTCTCATTTGTTGTGTATTTGAATCGATTTTTCTTTGAGAGCATAACCTAAGTATTCTTAGGTGACTTTTCTAATAAGGCTACCCTAAGAAGACTTGTGTTAAACTTCCTAGTGTTGCATTCTCATTGCAATAGCTTAGGAGGTTTGTATTTGGTTTTGGCTTGCAAAAATATTTTCAAACCTACTCAAATATCTTCAGAAATCTTCATTGAAATATTTGTGAAAAGATATTTGTGTTTGTTACATTAATCTTTGTGGCAATATTTATTCAAGTATATATCATTTGCTGAATACAAAGATTATCTACTTTGTAATCCAAGCATATACATATTCACGTGATTAAGATACTCTGCTAGTTGATATTCTTAAGGCTTGATACTCTATGTGAACACCTTTGATTGAATATTTTGAAATACACAAATTATTATTAAAACTCTCACGTGCGTACTACACTGATAGAAAATCTATTTGAGAGTTGAACTACTTAGACCACACTGAGCTTACATTATTAAATCATATGTGTATGTGATATTGTGCACATTTGTGGTATAAATCTGCTTTACATGAAAGCACCCATATATTGTACCTTTTGATTGTATATCTGAGAGATTCCAAGCGTGGCCTGAGGGAGCGGTAATCCAGCCCAGTAAGGATTGGTGTAAAGGTTGAGGTCAACCCTGTGATAATTTGACCTGGTTTGTATAGGTGCTGCTCCACCCGTTCAAGTGAGCAAGTTAGTGTGATAATCCTTGTGCTGATAAGCCAAGGCGGGGACGTAGGCAGTTGGCCGAACCTCGATAACATATCTGTGCGTCACCCTTTATTTATTGCTTTTTGGTGCTTGTGCGATTAATTAAACTGCTTCATTTAATTTCTGATATATTTATATTATTCGCATTAGATTGATCATAGGATTGTGAACATACTGCTGTTAGGAGGAATACCTAGGGGTTAAATTTAAAAAATACTAATTCACCCCCCCTCTTGGGATCACGGTAAAGCTAACACATGGTATATTTGTCATCATAAAAAAGGGGGAGAATGTTGATCTTATAGGTCATACCCAGTTTTAATAATGACAAATACTCTTGGTATTTGATGACTTTCAAGTTTGTGTGCAGAATCATACTAAGCTGGATCACATTGATAGCATGTAGTAACTTGAAGATATATGAATACCCTGACACATTTATTATTTGTTGTAATATTATTGGATCTGTAATAATTTCATTTCAAATGGGTCTGTACTAATTAATGCTTATTGTGCATGTAGGACTATAAGCTCAAAGGACTTAGACTAACCTTAAGACCCTCATTTCTGCATGAAAATGTGACATATTATCTTAAAGTTAATCATCATATGAATAAGGACAATGTTATAAGAAGAAAAGGACCGAATTGCCTAAATTGGCATGTTCGGTTGACCGAACCCTAATACTTAGGGACCTTCAGTCGACTGAGCCTCCACCGGGTCAATAGTTTGACCTTTCTATCGACTGAACCTAAAATGAGTTGCAACGCTCTGGTCGACTGAACTGACACGTGGTGAGATCTCAACTGTTTGATCGACCAAACTTATAGAAGGAAATTGACTTGGTCGACCGAACACCCAAGTTTGGTAAACCGAACTCAGTATGGTCGACTAAACCTCGAAGTTTTGGAAATCGCCTCAAGATTGGTTGACCATGCTCTCAGTTCAAAATTCTCCTGATCGACCGAACTGAGCATCTTGGTCGACCAAACCATGAAATTGGTCGACCGACCCTCTCGGGTTGCTCGAAATTTATCAGGTTAAAATGCTGTTATTTTTCATTAACCTCACTTAACATGTTCCAAAAATGCCAGATAGGTCCTCAACGCTCATAATTTAGCCCTCTTCTATATATCGGGGCTCATTTGCAAGGATTAGTAATGGATTAGAAAAAGTCATTAAGGCAAAAACTCTCTGATTTTTTTTAAGCCTATATTGTTTATACTACTTCCAAATACTCTCCCACTCCATATTCCTTGATTAATCAAGCTTAGTGAGAGTATTTAAATTGTTTGTGTTCCATTCTAAATAGCTCATAACTCTCATTTGTAATGTGTATTGGTTGATTTTTATCTTGAGAGTTAGGCTAGAGTTTTTCCCACTGATTTGAACAAATAAATCGTGTGTGGGAAAACTCATTGGCTTTGGGGGTCCTTGCATTGATATTGCAAGATTCCTTAAGCAATATTTTTGTGTGCAAAATATTTTACAAGCTTGATTTCAAACAACTCTTGTGCTTGCTACATTGAGAAAATACTTTTGAGTTTGTTTGAATATTATTGCTAGCATCTTTGAAACCCTAATCCAACATTGAGATTTGATATACTTGGTTTTCAAAGAAAAGCTTGTTTGAACACTCTTGTGCATATTTGAGATTATACATTTTACTGAGTGTTGTTTGCACATAATTAATTACATCACTGAGCTTATAGGTCTTATATCATTGATGTGCATTGGTTAATACTGGTACAAATCTTCTTGTATAAAAGCATATTTCTGTGTATGCAAATTTTTATATCTGTTGTATTCCAGGCGTAGGCCTAAAGAGGGAGACTAGCCCTGTTGAATAGTCCCAGATTGGCTTAGACTCAGTTACGAAAGTTGGGTGCACCATCCTAGTAAAGGTGTGGTTGTAGGTTGAGGTCAGTCTTGTTAATTGACCCGGTTGTATTAAGTACTGCTCTACTCGTGAAGTGAGCCTTATAGTGGAATCCTTGTGCTGGTGAGCCAAGATGGGGACATAGGCACAGTTGGCCGAACCCCGATAATATATTGTGCGTGCACTTTATATTTTCGCAATTTATGTTTCACACTTTTATTTTCAGCACATGTATGTTATATACTTGATTCATTATATGTTGTACATGTGTTGATTGGGTTTATAATTGCATAGACAGACCCTAGGTTGTGTAATACTGCTTATTTTGGTAAAACCTAGGTAGGACAAAATTTTAAATACCCAATTCACCCCCCCTCTTAAGAATACACCAAAGCTAACATTGAATATATGCTCAAGCCTTTTCAAAATTACCTCAAGAAAAAGAAGCCTTTGAAGTATAAATATATGAGTGGATATATGCTCCTAGCTTCCTTCAATAACCTACAATAGTTTATCCCAAAAAGAATTTTCGAAGTGAAAGAGTAGGAGAAATATGAAATTTAATGCACAAAGGGGGTATGAAAAATGAGAGAGAAACAAAGAATGTGTAGATATACTCTCAAGATATTTATCCTTAATTTTTCAAGTGTTTTTGGCTTGTATTTATAGGCAAAAACCAAAACTAGTTGTTTTATGGTCGTTGGGGTATTAAAAAATGATTTAATTTGAAAACTAGCGGTTTTTTGGTCGTTGGGGAGCTTTCTGTGCGGACATCCTTCAGTGCTTGGGTCATAACTTTTTATATACAACTTCAAATTAGATGTTCTTGGTATCAACAGAAATCTAAGAGAAGATCTCACAACTTTCATGTTGATCAATGTTTAAGATAAGAAGTTATGGATTGAGAAAAATGCCCATCACTAAGATGGAATAAACCTAAAGGGAATTTTTCTATTGCGGACACCTTTTAGTGTTTTAGTCATAAAGTTCTCTATACAATCCCAAATTGGACGTTCTTGGTATTAATAGAAATTTAGGAGAAAATTCAACAACTTTCATGTTTAACACATTTTAGGATAAGGAATTACGGATTGAGAAAAAATGCTTATTTCTACTTTCCGGTCGGCTGGCCAGTTGACTGACCCCTTTGTAAAAAATAGTTTTTGCCTTTCTTTTACTTCAAAATCATTTTGAAACCTTTGTATAAGTTAAGCATTTTATGAAAAAAGGTTTTTCATGTTACTTGGAGGTTCTATGGTCAATCTAAGGTTTTGGTTGAGCTTCAATTTAGATCATATGATATACATGCACACATTAAACCTAAATAATTATTATAACTAAGAAAATAATAAATAAAGTCTTCAAGTCTTCTGCTCCTCTGATTATCCATGGAATATGTCTCGAAATATGATCGTTGGTGTGCATTCAAGGCTTCCATATTTCATCTCTCATTTGTGCCTTCTGCATAAAAAATCTGTTCAAAGACTAAACGCACACATGAGATGTGGTTTGTCATAATCAAAACAGGGATCAAATTCAAAAAGTCAGCAAGATCTAATGCCCTAATTTCGAAGTAGATGACACAATTTTTGGAACTGAGGGCTTATGCCCTAGTTTCAAGGTGGATAACACAATTTGGGACTTGAGGCTGGTACCCCAGTTTCAAGGTGGACAACTTGATTTATGCTTAAGGGCCGATGCCCCAATTTCAAAGGAGACAACACAATTTGGACTTAAGGGCCGATTCCTTAGTATTTGAATTCAACGAACAAAGGCTTGACTAGGCAGGGATGAAAAGGGATGTGCAAAGCCTATGCAATAAGATAGGGATGAATGATTGATGTGATGACATGTATGCATGTTGCTACTTATGTTGCTAGAACATGGGGGATATGTATGATATGTATGTATGTTGCATGACATGTATGCATGTTGCATGATATAAGGATATTTATGTATTTTTTCTTTTCTTTTTTATGTAATGCATGAAATGCATGATGATGTGCAAACTTTCTTTCTCCAACGCGCTCGTAATCAACAAACCAAATTCTGATTTAGGCCATATTCTTGAATTCCGATTTGACATGAATGCCCCTGAATTTTTTCCCCTAAAACTTAGCATGAAATCTGTCCCAGTAAATTCATTTGTAGCTGATCCTGTCCATATTACATTTTCTCAACAAGGACCTTCTTTGGATTGTATCCTTAATGTTTTAAAATCACTTTGAAATTTAAATAAATAAATAAATATGCAATCAGATAACTCAATCTCATTAGGGATATGAATGGAATGCTTAAATTTGCTTGTTTTTACTTGATTTTCTGTGCTTGTTTATAGGAGACAATTTTATCAGTACTTTGACACTGATGTAACTTTGCTGCTAGCTTAAAGAATCACATCAATAAGCAAACCCTCCTTTTCCTCTTCGTTTTTTTTAAAAATTTTTTTTTAATGGCCTCCTGACCATAACTCCTCCACTGTATCACCACTCAAAGATTCTTTCTTACTTTGTATTCCATGACTTATTTCAAGCTTCCTATCTTGGGTTATAGCTAGTGTCTTATTAAGCAGTATGGTCAATATTTCAACTAGGGTGGACTTTAAAACACAAGATGAAATGTAGGCTTAAGGATACATGTTTTCAAAAGAAAAGGGAAACTAAGGTTAAAAAATTTCATCCCATAATAACATTTTCTGCCCCAGTTTGTAGCAAATTATTTGCAGAATATTGATCGAACATGTCATTTGAACAAGCAGCCTACGTATCTTTTCAGGATCAGGTCATTACATAGTTCAGACTCAACATTGAGTCTGACAATTCATTTGAGAAAACAATATATACCAATTCTGTCAAGACTTTCATTTGGACTGTAATGTAAGTTGGGGGGTATAGGCTAAAGAAGAAAAGGGTTTAGTAAAGCAAAGAATTGACAATTTTATCATAGGTAACATTGGTCAAAGATCACATATGAAGTGTGCCCCTTATTTTTCTTCATTTTTCTTCCTTTTTTCCTCTTTTTTATTTTTCTTCTTATTTTACTACACCTTTTGCTTTTCCTTTTATGAAGGAGTCTTAACTTCATTTTCATTTGGACTCCATTTGGGACTAATCGTTTTGAAACTGTCCTAGTGTGGGATGTGATCCTTTGACGGATTTATCAAGAATTGAATTTTTAGTCAGGGACTAGTTTTTCTTTTGACTTTCTTTTGGGTAACAGAAAAATGATCTGCCATCCTTTTGGTAGTGACCATTGCCTTAAATGACTTGTTGAATACTAGGAGACCCAAACTTTGGTTAAATTTCTTGTGAATTGACTTTTAAGAAAAAGTTGGTTTAACATTTAGGCTCAAATGGGTTAGCAAATGGTAAATCAATGTTTGGTTCTTTTTAGGAATACGGGTTGACCAAAGATGACCACTCCTCATTTGATCAGAATATAATCATTATACTCTTAAGACACCGATCATAATTTAGATAATATGGACAAAAGACTTTATTCATCAATTTCAACACGCAAATGTATGGCAAAGCTTGATAAGTCGTTTTTGTCTACTTCTCCTACAATTCTTCATCATTTTGAAATCCACATCCAACAAGGCTCCTTGATAACATCTTGAAGTGGGGTCTTTACTAAACTCTAGCTTGGAGGCTTTTCCTTCATCATCATTTTTTTTGCCCAATCGAATAGATTCCCAAAACCAATTAACTACTGGCTCCAAGTGTCACACCCCATACTTGGTAATGGGACCTAGGGGTGAATTAGTAACCTAACTTGTTCCTGTATCATACAAAACACCAATGATATAACAATGAATGAGGGCTCGACCCCGTGGGGTTCCCGTACACCCTATACACATTCATATACAAGACATATATGCAGCGGAAATTGTTCTTTTTATACATACATTAAATCATACTGGAGTCTATGCAAAAGGAGTCTAAGCTCCATAATACAAAACATAAACCCGGGTGTCATCCAAAACCCAAAACAACAACCCAACCTAGTCCTAGTAGTTACCCAAGTACTTCACGCAGTACACTGACCACTACGCTCCCAATACAAGGACGCTAGTTCCGGTTACTCGAAGGACCTAAAAATATGTATGTACGATAGGGGTGAGACACCTCTCAGTAAGGTAGATACAGGTTATATCGGTGTATGACATATGAGTGTTATCATGACATAAAACATACGCAATTCAATACAATTCCAGTATTTTCATAAAACAGTTCCAGTATAGTGCTCATCATGCACACACACATAATCAAGTAACTCGGTGTTGTCACACCCTTCGGCCCGAAGCCGACCTGCATTACATGGCGTCCTCGGCACATGGCGTAGCCTCAAGCTTCCATGGCATCGTATCGGTACAAATGGTGGATCCACACCCTTCGGTGATTAGCCGGTAAGGCTCACGCCCTCGGATATAGAGCCGGACACTCTTGCCACTGGCAAGTGGTATTTCACACCCTCGGATATAGAGCCGGACACTCTTTTACAACTTGGAACAATTTGGAACCCTGTTCCTATTTCTTATTTCAGAAAATCACAACTCATGCATGTTCATATAACAATTCAATCAATACCCATTTGGCAATCTAAAAATCACGATTTTCCTAAAAATACATTTTAAACAAGTCAAGACATGACCATCCCTATAACATAATATATATCACTATATATCCAGGGTTTTCCAACGAAACCAAAGATGCAATCCAATGCCCCCTTTTTTCCAAAACTATAATATGAAAATCTCGTAATTTCCACCCGTTAAATTTCCCCAAATGAGTTGTCAAAACACACACAAGATCGTGAACTACAGTTCTACCGAATCTAATTTAGAAAATAACCTGGTATAAATAGAATCCCCTTACCTTTCCCCAAAAATCCAAAACCTGAACTTTACGGCTTCTAAAAAGCAAACCGAATTCCCAAAACTTATAAACCACAGTACAAAACATACTCACAATTCCATTCCCTATAGAACTACCAAAACGGAATTGAAAATCGAGCCTTACCTCAATTTTGAGTCAAATCCCGGAAATGCTCGAAACGAAGATCCGTTCCACAAATCTCGAAGAGAATCCTTCCCCGATCTTCATAGTAAAGTCGGATCGTCAATTCTAACAACGTACGATGCAGAAATCTAGAGAGAGAGAGAGAGAGTGGAATTCAGTTCTTAGAGAGAGAGAGAGAAGAGAGGATTTTTTATTACTTACCTAAGAAGCAATGGAAAAAGATATTTATAGCCCTTTGACTTGGCTAAACTTGTCGACGAGGCGGCGTCTTCGTCGATGAGTCAATGAAGGGAGTTCGTCGACGAAGTGGTTGCCTCATTGACGAGCCTGAGATTTCTGAGTTCCCGAAACCTCTTGGCTTCTTCTCATCGACGAGCCTCTGCATTTTGTTGCCGAGTAATACAAGATCCTTCGTCAACAAACTCTGGCTTAGTCGAAGAAGCTTGCTCAATTTACTACTTTGCCCTTCTCTTATTTATTTATTCCATATATCACGGTTCGGGTTCTTACTACCTCCTCTCCTCACAAAAATTTCGTCCTCGAAATTTGTAATCACTCATTTACGAACTCATTCACCACAAAACACACTCGACTCTAGAAAGAACCGGCGACCACTTACAACATAGCCCCGTCATATTATCTACATACTCTCACTTATGGTGGAGGAATACCATGGTTACATACATAAACCGTCTCAAGAGTTCACAATAATACACACTCCCAACAACTAACCACCTATCCAAATACAAAAGTAGGGTAATACATACATACTCACCGATTCTACTATCAAAACCACAACTTTGAACAACTGTGGATACTTTCGGCGTATTTCCGCTTCCAATTCCCAAGAAGCTTGCTTAACCTCGTGATTCCGCCACAATACTTTCACTAACAATATATCCTTAGTAAGTAACTTCTGAACTTTATGGTCCAGAATCTGAACGGGTACCTCCTCGTACGCTAAAGTATCCCCAATTTCCAAGTTCTCGTAACTAATAACATGTGAAGGATCTGACACGTACCTCCTTAACATGGATATGTGAAACACGTCATGGATCCTCGAGATCGTTGGAGGTAGTGCAATCCTGTAAGCTATCGGACCCACTCACTTAAGAACCTCGAATGGTCCGATATACCTCAGGCTCAGCTTGCCCTTCTTCCCAAATCTCATCACCCCTTTCATCAGAGCGATCCTCATAAATACCTTACCCCCCCACCTCAAATTCCAACTCACTGCGGTGAACATCTGTGTAACTCTTGTGCCAACTCTGAGCCGATTTAATCCTATCCTAGATCAAACCCACCTTCTCAGATGCATGCGGCATGAGTTTAGGTCCTAACACCCGACGTTCACCAACTTCATCCTAGTACAAAGGAGACCGACACCTTCAACCATACAGAGCCTTGAACGGTGCCATCCCGATATTGGCCTAGAAGCTATTGTTATAGGCAAACTCTACTAGTGGCAGAAACTACATCCAACCACCACTGAAGTTTAACATGCAATCTCGTAACATATCCTCGAAGATCTTTATTGTTCTCTCTAACTACCCATAAGTCTGGGGGTGGAATATTGTACTGAAAGTAAGCTTCGTCCCCAATGCTTCCTACAAACTCGTCCAGAAATGAGAGGTAAACCTTGGGTCTTGATCTAACACAATGGACATTGGTACCTTGTGCATTCTAACTATCTCATGCATGTACAGGCTTGCTAGCCTACTCAAAGAGTAGCTAACCTTCATTGGTAAAAAGTGAGTAGATTTCGTCAACCTATCCACAATCACCCAAATGGCATTCTGTCCATGAAGTGCTAGCGACAATCCGGCCACAAAGTCCATGGAAATATGCTCCCATTTCCACTCCGAAATAGCTAAGGGCTGTAACGGTCCTATCGACCTCTGATGTTCAGCTTTCACCTACTGACACGTCAAACACAGCTCCAGGAACTAAGCAATCTCCCTTTTCATACCACTCTACCAGAAGGTCTCACGCAAATCCCGATACATTTTTGTACTACTAGGACGTACCGTATATAAAGAATGATGCGCTTCCTCCACGATCGTACTTTTGATCTCGTCGTCGTTTGGAACACGCAACCTGGTTCCAAACCTTAACACACCTCCTTCAGAGATGTTAAAATCCGCAGCTAACCCTTGCTGCACTGTCTCCACAATCTCAACTAACTCCGTCTCACTAGCTTGCGCGACTTTAATATGCTCAAATAAAGTTGGCTGGATCACCAAGTTAGCAATGAAAGCCTAATAATCACCGGACATCAACTCTATACCAAGGGTTTCTAGATCCTGTCTGATATGATGCCGAGCTACCACTGTTGATACTATCGCATGCTCCGACTTCCGACTCAATGCATCATCCACCATATTGGCTTTCCCTGGGTGATAGCTGATGGTGTAATCATAGTCCTTGATCAGCTCAAGCCACCTCCACTGCCTCATGTTCAACTCCTTTTGCGTGAAAAAGTATTTGAGGCTTTTGTGATCAGTGAATATCTTGCACTGAACACCATACAGGTAGTGTCTCCAGATCTTCAGTGCATAAACTATAGTAGCCAATTCTAGATCATGCGTAGGGTAATTCTTCTCGTATTCCTTGAGTTGTTGAGAAGCATAAGCTATTACCTTACCCTATTGCATAAGCACACATCCCAAACCCTTCAAAGACGCATCGCTATAGATCACAAAACCGCCATCTCCCGAAGAGCAATAACCAATCGCTGTTTCAGCTCTTGGAAACACTGCTCACAATCCTCGGTCTAGTCAAATTTCACCCCCTTCCTGGTCAATCGTGTCTGAGGTTCAGACAATTTAGAGAATCCCTCCACAAACCGACGATAATAACTCGCCAGTACTAGAAAACTTTGAACCACTTGCACACTCTTCGGTCTCACCAAGTCGACCAGATGTTCGATCTTGCTAGGATTAACTGAGATACCGCCTTTAGACACCACATGGCCTAAAAATGCGACCTGATTCAATTAGAACTCACACTTCTTCAACTTGGCATACAACTTCCTTTCCCATAGAATCTATAACACCAACTTCAGATGGTTCTTATGCTCTTCCGAATTCCTCGAGTATACCAGAATGTCATTGATAAATACCACTACAAACTGATCCAAGTACTCATGGAAAACCCTGTTCATCAGGCCCATGAACACTACCGGAGCATTCGTCAACCCAAAAGCCATGACTAAATACTCATAGTGGCCATATCTGGTTTAGAAAGCAGTCTTCACAACATCTTCAGAACTAACCCTCACCTGATGATACCCTAACCGTAGGTTGATCTTCGAAAAGACTTGCGTTCCCTGCAGCTGGTCAAAGAGATCATTGATATGAGGCAACAAGTAGCGATTCTTCACAGTCACCTTGTTGATCTCATGGTAATCAGTGCACATACGCATCGAGCCGTCCTTCTTCTTCACAAACAAAAGTGGAGCTCCCCAAGGCGAAACACTAGGTTGGATAAATTCTTTGTCCAGTAATTCCTGCAACTGTTCTTTTAATTCCTAAAGTTCTTCTACAGCTATCTGGTATGGAGCTTTAGAGATCGGTGCCTTGCCAGGTAGCAACTCTATCGAAAACTCTACCTCACAATCCAGAGGTAAAATGGGTAAGTCTTTGGGAAACACATCTGGGAACTCGTTAACCACTCGAATATCTTCAAGTTTCAACTCATCCCGTGGTGGTTGCCTCACGCAAACTAGGTACCCTTGACATCCATCCAAGAGTAACCTCCTCGCCTGTACTGTTGATAGAACCTGCGGCATCAAATGTACACACGATCCTACAAACTCGTACTCCTGCACCCCAGGAGGTCTGAACACTACCACCTTTTTGCGACAGTCGATTACCGCATAACTAGAGAATAACCAATCCATCCCCAGTATGACGTCAAACCCATACATGTCATATACCACAAGATTCACCGATAGAAATCTTCCTTGAAATACCACTGGGCAGTTTTCTAACATCCTCCTACTGAATGATACACTCCTAGATGATGTAGCTATAGACAATTCTTCATTCACGACTCGAGTCTCAGCCACACATAGTTTTACAAAATTAGCAGATATAAAGGAATGGGTTGCACCCGAATCAAATAAAACCACAGCTCAATTTAAAAGCAACATCATAGTACCTGTCACCATATTCCCCGCATGCTTAGAATTCACTAGAGTAAGCGAGTATACCCTTGCCAGAGTTGTGTTCGCTTGATAAGTTCCTCGGGATACCTAATTACTTCCCCGATTTTGACTTGAAGTGGGCATACACCTCTTTGGTGCGTGAAAATCCTGAGCCATGTGACCTGACTGGCACATTTGTAGCAGTTACCTCCAAATGGTTAGCATTCACCGTTATGCCATTTGTGGCTCCTGAAACAACAATCACGCGGATGATTCACCTGAGAACCCTAGCGCTCGGTATTCTGATGGTAACTCGAGCCCTT
Organism: Malania oleifera; assembly: GCF_029873635.1. Taxonomy (NCBI): domain Eukaryota; kingdom Viridiplantae; phylum Streptophyta; class Magnoliopsida; order Santalales; family Ximeniaceae; genus Malania; species Malania oleifera. The sequence goes on from NC_080418.1 coordinate 43,357,270, forward strand.
GTTTTTCTTCTTCCATGATCCCTGCAAGAACCAGACTGAGAACCAGAAGGTACTATCCTCTTCTTCGGTTCCCGATCCACCTCATCCTCCCAGATGCCGGTCTCGATCACAGTGGCCTTATCCACCAGAACCAAAAACTCACAGATTTGAAGCATACCCACCAATCTGCAGATGTCTTTCCTTAGACCCTTATTGAACCTCCGAGTCTTCTCGTACTCATTCGAGATTAAACACGGCACGAAACGGGATAGCTCTATATACTGAGCAGCATACCCCTACTGTGACGACCTGCTTAATTTCTACATTTTTTATATGTATATAATAAAATCAATATCATAAATATCAGCAGATCATAATCCACTTGGACCCGTGGGCACCAGGGATACATCAGAACACATAACAAAAGCCTAAGTAGCAGGAAACATACAATCACATTATCATGAATACCAAAACATCCATCACAATACCATAAATACTAGAGTCACTATATTCACTGTATTTCAGTATATACATCCCAAAAACAAAATCTAGGGACATTTTCCTCCAAAATCCAACTGTCCCTACTAAAACTTACCCTTCAAAGAGGGCATACAAATAACACTGGATCAGCGGGGCTTTTCTCGCTCTCCTATCTGGGGCTCCTAAAAAGTTTATAAAATTTTGGGGTGAGACACCTCTCAGTAAGGGAAATAAACTAATACTAGTGTGTGGCAACATGAGTATTCCGTGTTATACATATATCGTATAGAAACATATCTAATCAATTGTTATGTCATATTTGGGAAAACATATATATCATCATAACATGGCAGAACATATTGCATTTTCATAATCATATTTCATCTCATAAAATATAATACAAAAACATTCCTGGTAGGTTAGCTGACTGTTGTCATGCACTACCCCCACATGACTGGGTTGTGTGGCCCGAAGACGGGACCTGACAATGGTTGGCCGACCACTGCCATGTCAAAGTACAGTCTATAAGTCTGATGGGTCTGCCTAACCTGGTCTGTACACTCGGGGCACTCACACACTTCTTAAAAACCACATCGACCATCCAATCTCACACCACTCCGTACAGTGACGTTAACATAAATATCATGATCATGATGACCATGGACACATAGCAACGGTACTGCGCAAGTGCTAGCCTAGATCAAGCCAACCGGGTTCTGATATCATATAACATATACTGAAACTGTGATACATGGATATTTTATATCATTAATTATCAAATCAATTATATCATTTTGCATAAATACGTATATTATGAAAATTATTAGCTCGTATGCCGGTATTTCACATTTTATCATAGCTCGGCCCGTACGTAGGCAAATCATATCATAACACAACCCGTACGCTGGCAAATCATTTCCATAGCTCGGCACGTATGCTGGCAAATCATACACATAGCACAACCTGTACGCTGGCAAATCATATCCATGGCACAACCCGTATGCTAGCAAATCATACACATAGCTCAGTCCGTACGCCGACAAACATATATAAAAATCTCAGTCCATACACCGATTTTCCATTATAAAAATTCGTATCATAATCACATTACCAGAAAATAGTATTTCATAACAATTTCTACTCATGCTACATTGAATAGGTTTTCCTTATATTCAACATACCATCATTTTCAACAGTGTTTTCTCAAATATAAATCATATATATATAGACATATTTACTTTCCTGAAATCAAATGCTATATATACATACATTTTCTTAAAAGAACTAGCTTAGTTTATCCCCTTACCTGTGTCCTGAAAAGCCCCTAAATCAAACACTCCCGCACTCGTAGGGTTCCCCACTCAACACCCTGGAAACAACATTCCCCTGAACTAAAGTTCAGTATTTCTACACGTATATCACTTCCTACAGCTATCAATTAACCAAATACTGAGTAGAAAGCCTTACCTTGAATTTGGGATGGTTTCCAACTCAGCCCCACTGATGATCCGCTCCGGCAGACTTGCAAAGAACTTTCCCAGGAGCGTCGTAGTGGCTTTACATCATCGAACCAGTGGAAATCAGGCCCAAAATCAAAGGAGAAGGAGGAGAAACCGTATGAGGAGAGAGAGAGAGAGAGATTTGACACAGAAAAATGGACTAAAAATCACGTTTAACCCTATTTATACTGTGGGATTCGTCGACGAGCCACATCACCACGTCGACGAGTCCTATAGAAAGTTCGTCGATGAACTTCAACCCTCATCGATGAATTTCAGGTTTCCAAAAATTCTCTCTCGGTATCTTCTCGTCGACGAATCCTGTCCTCATTGACGAGCTCTTGTTATACCCTCGTTGACAAGTCCCCTGTATTCGTTGACGAGGAGCTGAAAAGTTCCTCAGGATTATCCTTTCCAAAATGCAACGTTGTCGACTGCCTCCTTATGTTTTCGGTTTCCATTTCCCTTTCGTATTATTTAAATACCATTATTCTTCGAGTTGTTACACCTGCACCGTCATATCTCTCTGTGTCAGAGCAGAGAACTCATCCGTATTTGCATCACATATGGAGACCGGGAAGTATCTCTCAAAGAACACTTCCTTAAAATAGCTCCATGTCATCTCTGTAGAAGCGGCTCTCTGCTTCTCCAGTAGATTCACCGTAGTCCACCAATGCCCCGCCTCTCTAGACAGTTGGAAGGTAGCGTAGAGGACTCTCTACTTATCTGTGCAGTGTAGGACCTCCAAAATCCTCTCAATCTTCTCAACCTAGTCCTCCACTATCATCGGATCGGGTCCTCCTGAGAACGTCGAAGGGTGCATACGTGTGAACCTCTCGATGGTACACCCCACAGCAGTAGGAGAGCGTTCGCATCTCCTAACACTCCGCCCGATCTCCCGCATAACTTGCCTCGTCAACCCTCGAGGCACAAATGGAGATTCATTGCTTGCAGTCTCCTTAAAGCCACTTTCCAAGTTATTATCCTTGGGTTCCATTCTGAAAATACAATTAGAATTTATTAGCACTCCTATGTCACGTATAGTTAACGCAATCATTTACAACTAATTGTGTTAACTACCATCTCACGGGTCCAGGTATGTCCTATCACACTGACACAAAATCATCAATGGTTTGCCGTAATTTTACTAAAATTGTCATTCTAGGAAAAATACAGAACACCGCCAATGAGTCCCAATCTAGCAACAAAACAACCCTCGACTTACTCTACCAATTTCATACATCCTATACTCTGGTATGTACACATAGCTACGCCTAACCAAGTCTACAAGACCTAGCAACCTGGTTGGCTCTAATACCAAGTTGTCACGCCCCGAACCTGATAATGGGACCTAGGGGTGAATTAGTAACCTAACCTGTCTCTGTATCATCTAAAACACCAATGATACAATAATGAATGAGGGTTTGACCCCGTGGGGTTCCCGTACACCCGATACACATTCACATACAAGACATATAAGCAGCGAAAATTGTTCTTTTTATACATACATTGTACCATACCATAGTCTATACAAAAGGAGTTTAAGCTTCACAATACAGAACATAAACCTGGGTGTCATCCAAAACCTAAAAAAACAACCTAACCTAGTCCTAGTACTCACCGAAGTACTTCACACAGTACACTGACCACTATGCTCCCAACACAAGGATGCTAGTTTCGGTTACTCTAAAGATCTGAAAATATGTACGTACGATAGGGGTGAGACACCTCTCAGTAAGGCAGATACAGGTTATATCGGTGTGTGGCATATGAGTGTTGTCATGACATAAAACATACACAGTTCAATACAGTTCTAGTATTTTCATAAAACAGTTCCAGTATAGTGCTCATCATGCACACACACATAATCAAGTAACTCGGTGTCGTCACACCCTTCGGCCCGAAGTCGTCCTGTATTACACTGCATCCCTGGTACATGGCGTAGCCTCAGGCTCCTATGGCATCGTACCAGTACAACTGGTGGATCCACACCCTTTGGTGATCAGCCGGTAAGGCTCAAGCCCTCGGATATAGAGCCGGACACTCTTGTCACTGGAAGGTGGTATTTGACACCCCCGGATATAGAACCGAACACTCTTTCACAATCTAGAACAATTTGGAACCCCGTTCCTATTTCTCATTTCAGAAAACCACAACTCATGCATGTTTATATAGCAATTCAATCAACACCCATTTGATAATCTAAAAATCATGATTTTCGCAAAAATATAGTTTAAACAAGTCAAGGCATGGCCATCCCCATAACATAATATGTATATATATATATATATATATATATATATATATATATATATATATATATATCAGAATATATCAACGCTTTTAAAACTAAACCAGAGATGCAACCCAATGGCCCATTTTTCCCAAAACTGTAATATGAAAATCTCATAATATCCACCTATTATATTTCCCCAAATGAGTAGTCAAAACACATAGAGGATCGTGAATCACAGTTCTACCGAATCTGATTTAGAAAATAACCGATATAAATAGAATCCACTTACCTTTCCCCAAAAATCCAAAACTTGAAATCTACGGCTCCTAAATAGCGAACCGAGTTCCCAAAACCTATAAATCACAGTACAAAACATACTCACAATTCCATTCCCTACAGAACTACCAAAATGGAAATGAAAACTGAGCCTTACCGCGATTTTGAGTCAAATCCCAAAAGCGCTCAAAATGAAGATCTGTTCCACAAATCTTGAAGAGAATCCTTCCCTGATCCTCGTAGTAACGTAAAAATCATCTATTCTAACAACATACAACGAAGAAATCTAGAGAGAGAGAGAGAGAGGATTTTTGATTACTTAGCTAAGAAGCAATGGAAAAAGATATTTATAGACCTTTGACTCAACCAACCTCATCGACAAGGCGGCATCTTCGTCGACGAATCAATGAAGGGAGTTTGTCGACGAAGCTGTGGTCTCATCGACGAGCTTGAGATTTTTGGGTTCCCGAAACCTCTCGGCTTCTCCTTGTCAACGAGCCTCTGCATTTCGTCGCTGAGTAATACAAGGTCCTTCGTCAATGAACTCTAGTTTCATCGACGTATCCTGCTCAATTTACAGATTTGCCCTTCTCTTATTTATTTATTCCATATATAACGGTTCGGGTTCTTACACCAAGTCCTTTGTACTAGAAAAATCATTTCCTATGCTATTATAAAAAATGCAAACAAAAATAGAAAAAATTTGGCCCAAGGTGATGAAGTGATGAGATGAGACTGAAATGCATTCTTATTTCAATCAATTTCAAAATAATTTAAACAAAAATCATGGATGTATTCCTTTTGTTATCACCTTTAGGTAATCAAGCACATGATTGACTTTCCACCATCACTTCTGTATCATGTGAACTCACTTATGAAGTTGAATACCAATCAATCCTCTATCCCGATGGCATTTGCTAAATTTCTACTGTGGGCAATGGGTTCCCATGATTCTAACCTTTCGCCTGGAATAGAGATCGTCTTGCTCTGCTCAATGCTGGAACCCCCGATCTTAATTTCCTACCTTGGCACACTAGTTTTATAGACAATTGGGATGTGATTACTGACCCATTGGAGATTGTTGACCTTATAGGTCACACCTGATTTTGATAATGACAAATACTCTTGTATTTGATGAATATCTAATTCTTGTGCAGGTCTACATTAGCAGATACATTGACAGCACGAAGAGAACGTGAAGTTGAAGACCAAATCTCCTTTTGTAATGCATTTCATATCTATTTGGTCTGTAATAGTAATTAGGACATTTGGTTTGTAATAAGCTCACACACATCACATGTATGATCTATTTTGTAAGCTCAAACTAGATGCGAACTAAAAGTGACATTAGAAAGACCTTAGGGTTTTCCCTTCGGTCGACTGACATCGGACTTTTTCGGTGTCTTGAAATTGGACCCCAAGTGACCCTAGGACACACACATTTACACCTATATTTGTTAGGCACCTGAATAGGGTTTGTATGCTTCAAAACGGGATTGAAATGCACAATTGGTGCACTTTCAGTCGACCAGCCAAGTCAGTTCATTTTCAATTGGTCGAATGAAACCTCCCTGGGTTCTGATCGACCGAATTAGAATAGTTTAAAAAGCCTTGGTCGACCAAAACCCTCTCTGGTCAACATTTTGACTACCTGGTCGATCGAATCAGGTAGTTCAAAAAGCCCTGGTTGACCGAAACCCCCTGGGGTCAAAAGTTTGACCATCTGGTCGACCGAGACAGAAATGAACTCCAACTACCTGGTCGATCGAGGGTCCTCGAGAAAAATTTCAGCGATTTGGTCAACCGAACCAGCCAGTTTAAAATGGCCAGATCGACTGAACCTCAACAAATTAAGAAATCGCCCTCTCCTAGTCGACTGAGCCCTCAGTTCAAAAGTCCCTTGGTCAACCGAACCATATGAGACTTGGTGACCGAACCTATTCTGGTCGACCGGACCTCTCGGGTTGCCCTGATTTTTACCGTAGTTAAATATTTTTTAAACAGGGTTAAAATGCTTTAAGCATCATTAAACTTCCCTAATAATACCCAATAGGTCCCCAACAATCATATTTTCTCCCATGCTTATATATATGAGATCATTTTTTAAAAGAAGGATGATTAACTACTTTGATTAGGGGAGAATCCTCTGAAAACCTAAAATCCTATACTACTCATTTTTTAGCCTCATTCACTCAAGCTTACCCTCTATTAGTATCTAAATCATTTGTAAGTGGATTGAGTGTTTGTTTGCAAAGGTTTGCTCTCCTTATTCTATTTGATAGATACAATTTTATTTGAGAGCAAAACCTAAGGATTCTTAGGGGACTATTGATAAGTCTATCCTACGAAGACTTTGATAGATCTTCTAAGCTTGCACCTTCATTGCAAGATCTTGAGAAGATTGTATTTGTTTTTGGTTGCAAAATATTTTCAAAATACCTTCAAATATCTAGTCTTCTTTATCTTGATAAATATTTTAAAGAGATATTTGATTGTGTGAGAAAAATATTTGTTGCAATATTCATTGATTCATATCTCTAGTTGAATACAAAGATTACACATCTTTTGCAAACCAAGCATATACTTCATTTGATACTTGCATGCTTGAAACATCCTGCTGATTGAAATACTTGAGACTTGACATCTTTGTGTGAACTTATTAGCTGAATATCTTGTGATACAAAGATTGCTTGTTTGACACTCTCACGTATGCATTACACTGATAGAAAATACTTTTGAGAGTTGAACCATTTAGACCACATTGAGCTTACATATTGAATCATATTGTGGTGTATGTTATTGCGTGTATTTGAGTACATATCTGCTTTACACAAAACTACAATCACTGTACTAGTTGATAGTAATACACATCTGTTGTATTTCTAGGCATGGGCCTGAAGAGGGAGACTAGCCCTGGAATAGTCCCGGATTGGCTTAGACCTGGTTAGGAAAGTTAGGTGTGCCATCCTGTTAAGGCGTGTAGGTTGAGGTCAGCCCCGCTAATTGACCTGGTTAAGGTTGAGGTCAGCCTTGTGTTAATTTGACCTGGTTGTAAACAGTGCCGCTCCACCCTTAAGTGAGCTATTAGTGGAATTCTCTGGCTTGCGAGTTAGAGGCGGGGACGTAGGCACTTTTGGCCGAACCCCGATAACATATCGTGTGCCTTGTCCATATTTTTGCATTTTATATTTACCGCACATGTATGCTATTGTGTGAATGATGTGCTTAATTTAAATTTCCATATACTATATTTATCAGCGCATTTGGAATTGCATAGAAAGACCCTAGGTTGGTGTAATACTGATTGTAGGATTAGTTGAACCTAGGAAGAAAGTTTAAAATTCCAATTCACCCCCCCCCCTCTTGGGAATACACCTTTTCTAATAGAGATGACTATGCATGCATGGCTATGTGTGAAACTATGCATGAAATGCATAAATGCAATGCTGTTGACTTTTTGAGTCTGATCACTAGTTTTGATAATGACAAACCGCATGTTACTAATGTGTGTGCCTAAGTACTTGAACAAGTTAATCATTCAGAACACTCACATAAAAGTGAAGTGGATGCCAGAAAGACCTTAAAGAGCACATACTCCCGACATATTCAATGGGAAAATAAAGAGTAAAAAAAGAAGACATGTTGTGCTCCATTGTATTACATTTTAGTTTATTTTGGGCCTGTAATATTTTTATGGTCTGTAATAATGCATCTGCATGCATGATAGGGTTTTAATGCTTAAAAGGCCATAGATTGACTTTAGGTATCCCCTTTGACTAAAAAGTTATAACTATACGAACAAGGGTGAATTTTAATAAAAAATAGGTCCTAAATCAAACTTTGAAAGGGGCTTTATCCGACTGAACGTAGGGCGTTAAAAATGCCTCGGTCAACCGAACTGGTAAAAAGTCAATACTTTGACTTGGCTCGGGTGACCGGTCCAAATTTGAACTAAAATTCCATGGTCGATCAAACCTTAATGTTGATACTTTTTACCAGTCCTGGCTACCCAAACTTTTAGTTCAAAATCACCTCGGGCGACCGAATTGTGAGGTTCGACAATCCGAACCACTCACGAGGCGACCAAAGAATGAACGATTGAGAAATCGCCTTGGCTTCAGCCGACCGGCCTTTGGCCACGGTCAACCGAATGGGAAAAATGGCTATGAGCTGATGTGAGTGTTCAGGCGACCGACCCTTGGTGCTGGGCAACCAAACCTCTTAAGTTCACATATTTTTATCATGGAAATGAGGGTTAATTTTTCATTAAATAAATTCTAAAATCCCTAATATATCCCTAATGGTCAAAATTCCCTCAAACTCTATATATACCCCTCTATTACACATTTTTAAACAAGATGATTAGTTAGAAAATCCTCTCAAATTTCTATCTCATATTTTCATCTTCCTAAGCAAAGTTTTGATCCTCTCTTTACTATTACTTTGAAAAATCTTTCAAGAGAGCTTTGTTTTTAAACCTCCTTTGGGCATTTGTTTTACAAATAAAAATCCTTTTTACTCTCATATTTTATTCAAGTTCCATATCTCATTTTTGAGGGTAAATCAAAGTTTTCTTCATATATATATTCATTGATATATATATTTGGAGAAAACTTGTTTATTGGTTGTGAATCTTGCACACATATTGCAAGACTTCAAAGGCTCATATATTATTCATTGCAAAATTATTTTTGAGCAAGAATCCTAGTTCCCTTAAGCTTTATTTGAAAAACTAGTTTTTGGGAAAACTCTTGGCATATTGAAAAGAGTACCTTGAGCATATTCTTATTTTAACATCTTTGTTTGGAAGGTCTCTTACTCTTTGTTAGTAAGAAAATAATTTTTCACACTCGGTCTTTATTGAGAAATATTTTTGAGTGAAAAATACACATTCTCACATTGAGCTTTAATTCATATCATACGTGAGTATATTGAGCATATTGTTGTACATCATCAACTTAGTGTTAGAAGCACATTTGTTTGTACACAAATTTATTGATTATCTGTTGTATTCTAGTTGGGTTGCCGGAAGAGGGAGACTAGTCCTATGAATAGTCTTGGACTTGCTTAGACCCGGTTAGGAGAGCATTAGATTGGTTTAGACTCGGTTAGGAGAGTTAGGTGCACTATCCTAATAAGGTGTTGCAAATGGTGTCGCTCCACCCGCAAGTGAGCAATTTAGTGGAATCCTCTTACTTGTGAGCTTGAGGTAGAGACGTAGGAAGTATTGGTCGAACCCCAATAACATTTCTTATGCTGATTTTAATTTTTGTAATTTATTTTTTGCACTTGAATGTTTCTGCTTTTATTATTGTGAATGATTGAGTAATACTGAGATTGGTTTATCAAGTTAAATATTTGCTTAGTAGTTTATTTGTGTTATTGGGGAATGCTTAGACGACCCTAGGTTGAGTTATACTGTTGTTGGTTAGTTGACCTAGGCATAAATTTTTAAAATACCCAATTCACCCCTCTCTTGGGAATACACCAAAGTCAACAAATGCAACCACTTTTCCAGAATTATGAGAAAAACCTTATCAATTAATGAAAGACTTTAAAATTAAACCAACCCTTGATAGACATTTATTTTTCTCTGATGACCCCAAAAAGTTGACCTTATCTGCCAAGCATTTAATTCCTACCTCAATCATTCCTTTCCCAGTAGTGATGCTTCCCCTTTTGTTTTAGTTATTGACCTATCCCTCCCCCTTTCTCTGGTCATGGTCCATGTACCTAAGATCCGTGAAGGATCAGGTTGTGGTCTAGGTTTGGGGCTGACTTAGGTGAGTCAACCCATTGGGTTTGTTCAGTGCGGGCTTGTGGGCTTTGATGTGCACTTGGGTCTTGGGTGGTTTTTAGAGAATATGGACAAGCTAAAAAAAAATACATGGGCTCCAGGCTGTTTTCTAAAAAAAAAAAAAAATTGGCTTTGGGTTGTTTTGAAAATATTGGTTTGGATTTTTAGGTAATAAGGACGAAGCCCACTTTTTGAATCTGGGTTTGGCTTTTGAAAATTAGGCTTAGGTCTGGTTGTTAAGAAAATGGGCCTTGGGCCTTAGTCTGTTTAAAAATGGGGCCCAAGTATTTTGTTTTTTGAAAAATAAAGTGAGATTTGGGTTGTGGTTTGTTTAAAAGGATTGGGTCGGCCCTATTTTTAAAACAGAGGGTTGTGATTTATTTAAAAGGGATCAGATTGGCCCTGTTTTATTTTAAAATGGTGGGTTGTGGTCTCACTATTGGGCTTGAGCTTTGTGTGGGTTCAGGTCTTCTCGGGGGAAACCTACAAACATACACTAGGGAAGTCATTCCGTCCTGTGTCAAGGATTAGGATTAGGGTTAGGTCCCAGTTGATTTAGGCAATGTCTAATCTTGCCATTTTTCATTGTTTCCTTTCAGGCAAAACCCTAATTGTGCTTTTCCCTCATATAACAATCTTTCAAAAATCTCTCAATTAATTGAATACACCCCAACATCTAATTAATTGAATGATTTTCTTTCAAATTTTGTTTCCTTGTGCAGGATTGATATATTTTTCCTTTTTTGGGTGTAGAGTATCTTTGGAGGTTAAATCTGAATCTTCCATGAATAAATAGGGTTTTTTCCATAACCTTGGCAAATTAATATGTATGCTTAATATGGATGCAACATGTCAGGCACGATATCAGGAATTTAAAGAAATATATACAAAGATTAAATCACACGGAGAAGGATGAGGCTCCTATCCCAATCCTAGGTAGGTTTGTCACTTAGAGGCTTTTCAAAATGGGTCTATCTTAAAAGGGGGGAAACTATAACAAGTATGTGTGGTTAAGCTCTAATTGCTATTAACAACAGCCTCCCAGCATGCTCCTTAGCCTCACCTAATATGCTTGGACAAAGTTCAAATTGAGCGGAGTGGTTCGCGCACCCCCAAAGACCTTGTCTTATGAGGCCTAATGGTACTGTGCTCCTTTTTATTCCTAAAGGGTAAAGCCCAGCTAGAAGGCTTGTAAGAATTTGTGTGAATTTATATACTCAACCTATTCCCATAAACTCCACATTTATTCACATATTATTTCAAATATATATGGAAAAAAATATTCATAATTAATCAAATATTCTCAAGTACCTGTTCAAACATATATACAATCAAATCTTCACAACTATACAAGCTATTAGCTTTACCGTGATCTTAAGAGGGGGGTGAATTGGTATTTTTAAAATTAATACCCCAGGTCAATGTCCTAACAACAATATTTTCGCAACCCTAAAGTCAATCTAGTGCAGGTAAAATAAATTAATTGCAATATGTAGTAGAAATTAAATAGTGCAATTTAATCAACTAAGCATGCACCAGAAAGCAGTAAAAAGTAAGTGATACCCAAAAGTGTTATCGAGGTTCAGCAAATTGCCTACGTCCCCGCCTTGGCTAACAAGTACAAGGATTACCACTATAATGCTCACTTAAGCGGGTGGAGCGGCACCTAAACAACTAGGTCAATTAGCATAGGACTGACCTCAACCTTTATATGCAATCCTTATCGGGTTGGATTACCGCCCCCTCAGGCCACGCCTAGAATACATCAATATTTTCTCGATCAACTGTACAGTGATTATGCTTTCATGTAAAGCAGATATGTACCCAATACGAGCAATTACATACACATCAATAATAGGGATATAGTGTAAGCTCAGTGATGTAAATAGTTGTGCTAACAACACTCAATATGATATTATCAATGAAATGCTTAAGAGTGTTCAATACAAGCAATATCTTGGAATTTAAGCAAAGCACATTTCAATAACAAATCAAGATTCCAAAGATATCAATAAGATATTCAAACTAGTTCAAGAAGATTTTCTTAAATGAAATAAGCACACTACTAGTTTGAAAATATTTTTTCTTGTTGAAAATATTTTTGCACAACAAAAATCAAAGCTATGGAAGTCTTGCAACAATTATGCAAAGACCCCAAAGCTTGCTAGTCTATCCCAACAATGATTTATAATATGAAATCAGTGGGATGGAACTAAGCCAAACTCCCTAAAAAGAATATCAATAATCACACAAGCAAATGAGAGTTTTAGCAAAATCTAGCAATCACAAGCATACTATATACGCTCTCACAATCTCAAAATGTATCAAGGGAATGGAAATTTGATAGTATTTGGACAAAAAGAGTATTTGCAAAAGAAAGGATTTTTAGCTAATGAATTTGTTAATTAATTTTTAATCCTCACAAATGAGCCTATATTTATAGGCAAGGTAAAAATTATAATCGTTTGGGACTTGTTGAGAATTCTTAAAAAAGTTTCAAAATGTTTAAACACAATTAACCCAAAATAATCCGTATTTACCACAGTTAAAATATTTTTAACTCGGCGAGATTTGGATGGCTGAACCGTGGTTCGGTCACCTGAACAGACACAATAATAAAAGGTCTTTAAATTAGTTCGACAGCCCGTGTTTCAGTTTGGTGGTCCGAATCAAAGTTAGAAACATTTCTTCGGAGAATTTGAATTCGTCACTAAATGTTCGTAATAGTGACAGTTCTTAAGAACCGTCACTAAAATTATAAGCATTAGTGACGGTTTCTGAAATTGTCACTAATAATGTATTATTAGTGATGAATCAAATTCGTCACTAATACTTTCGTTACTAAAAAGAGCGCGGTAAACAATTTCCGCACGAATATTTATCCGGAAAAATATTAGCGATGATTCTATCGTATTAGTGACGATTTTAAGACTGTCACTACTATTGTTTATATTTAAAAAATATTAAAAAAGAAAAGGTTTAGAGTATTAGTGACGATTATCCCTAATTGCCACTAATAATATGGTATTAGTGACGGTTTTAAACCGTCACTACTAGTGTTTGTACTAAAAAATATTTAAAAAATAAATGTGTTTTAGGGTATTAGTGACGATTTGGGATAATCGTCACTAATATTATTTATTAGTGATAGTTTTAGAACCGTCACTACTAGTTTTTTATTTAAAAAATGTTAAAAAAGAAATCGTATGAGAATTAGTCACAGTCTGGAACCACCGTCACTAATAATGTCGTATTAGTGACTGTTGTGAACCGTCACTAATAGTGTTTTTATTTAAAAAATATTAAAAAAGAAATCATTAAGTCTATTAGTGACGGTTTGAACAACCGTCACTAATACTTCAGACCTAGTCAGCCCAGTGAGCCTACTGCCCAAGTGCGCACATGGCCCATACGCCCTGCTCAGCCCTCCCACTCCCAGGAGAACCCTAAATCCCTAATCCCTAATGCCCTAATCCCTATTTGATTCTTCATTTGTAGTTTCTGTTCAGAGAGCCAGCACGATAGGAGAGAGTGAGAGACCCTTCAGTTCTAGCCTTCTTCTTCGACCCTTCAAAGCCCTATGGCCTTCTTCTGACCTTCGTGAGTTCATCGTCAACCCTTCGAACCAGCAGGAGCTTTGTGAGTTAGTCTTCCACATTGCGAACCAGCAGGAGCCCTTCGCGAGTTTGTCAGAAGCTTCGTGAGTTCGTTGTGGAGATTTCGAACCAAAAGGAGCTCGTTGCAAGCTCGTCTTTGAGCCTTCGTGAGTTCATCTGCATGGAAGTTCAAATTACTAAGTATTCTTCTTCTTCTTCTTCTACAGATCTTAACTCATTTTGCAAATGTCATTAGAAACTAAAGTACCTTCTCTCGTTTGTGTGTAAAAGATTAAGAAAACTTTGAACAAATATTCAAATTTTGTATTAAAATCAAAGAATATGTACAATATCTATTATTATTTATTTTTTATAATAAAGAATGATTATTTTTCTTATTAGAGGGCTTAAAAAGTGTGTTCTCAAATGATTAATCCTCCTATTTGATCTCCTAACAAGTTTTGTTGGTTCAAGAGTTCAAGAGTTTGTTCTCAAAATGATTGATGGTTAATTATCACCAATGCTAGATGTTTGAACAATAAGCAGATTTCAAAAGAACTGTAGGATACTTGTTTTTACTTCATCTATTAATCTTTGTAGATTGCAGGCAGCTTTAATTTTGGGAGACTTGTCCAAAAATTTGTAGGCAAAGTAAAGTTCCCTCCTTTGGTTGATGTGTCTTTAGAAGCCAATGAGCGATTTTATAGGGCATGCTAGAGTATTGTTATGTCAAATTCTAGGAGCTCTCATATTTTGACATATGTCCATATAAAATACTTGAGCTTATGGATGAATAAATTGTATTTTACTAGTGAAGCCCAGAGCCCATTTTCTTAATGAAGATCACGTGCAAAGGTTACACGGAACCACAAAGCATTATATAAATATGTTGATTTTTTTTTCCTTTCATTTTTGCATACTGAACTTATAAATTTTGCATACATTCTTTTGGAAAGATTTTTGCGTAACTTTCAATTTGCCTATACTATAAATTTGGCTGAGCGGACTATTAGTCATCTCTTAAATCTGAGAATACTTTCAATTTGCGTATACTATTTATGATGCTTCTGTCCTTCTACTTGACAATTATTTAAAATCTTTCCTTATTCTAATAGTGATCTAGGCGTATCTGGTATCAGAGCCAGTTTTATTCATTGCTCTTTGAAAGGTTTGTAATTGAGATTAAATGATATTGACCATTAGGCATAATTTGTTATTACAAATGAACTTAATTTCGAATTACAGTTTGTTCAGATATGCACTTGCCTTCGGTTAAAGAACTAATTCACTTAAAAGTTTAAACTTATTAGGCATGCGTTTCTAATGATTATGTGTTCTCAAGGTTGCTAAAGGGTTGTCAGTCAAGCCTGGCTCGACCAGTTATTCTAACGTAATAGCACGTCCCTCCGACGGACTATTAGTCATCCCTTAAATCTGAGAATACTTTCAATTTGCCTATACTATTTATGATGCTTCTGTCCTTTTACTTGACAATTGTTTAAAATTTTTCCTTGTTCTAAGAGTGATCTGGGCGTATCTGGTATCAGAGCCAGTTTTATTCATTGCCCTTTCAAAGGTTTGTAATTGAGATTAAATGATACTAAACATTAGGCATAATTTGTAATTACAAATGAACTTAATTTCGAATTACAGTTTGTTCATATATGCACTTGCCTTCGGTTAAAGAACTAATTCACCTAAAAGTTTGAACTCATTAGGCATGTGTTTCGATTGATTATGTGTTCTCAAGGTTGCTAAAGGGTTGTCAGTCAAGCTTGGCTCGGCCAGTTATTCTGATGTAATAGCACGTCCCTCCAGCGGACTATTAGTCATCCCTTAAATCTGAGAATACTTTCAATTTGCTTATACTATTTATGATGCTTCTGTCCTTTTACTTGACAATTGTTTAAAATCTTTCCTTGTTCTAAGAGTGATCTGGGCGTATTTGGTATCAGAGTCAGTTTTCTTCATTGCTCTTTGAAAGGTTTGTAATTGAGATTACATTATACTGACCATTACGCATAATTTGTAATTATAAATGAACTTAATTTGGAATTACAGTTTGTTCAGATATGCACTTGCCTTCGGTTAAAGAACTAATTCACTTAAAAGTTTAAACTCATTAGGCATGCGTTTCGATTGATTATGTGTTCTCAAGGTTGCTAAAGGGCTGTCAGTTAAGCCTGGCTCGGCCAGTTATTCTGACGTAATAGCATGTCCCTCTAGCAGACTGTTAGTCATCCCTTAAATCTAAGAATACTTTCAATTTGCCTATAATATTTATAATGCTTCTGTCATTTTACTTGACAATTGTTTAAAATCTTTCCTTGTTTTAAGAGTGATTTGGGCGTATCTGGTATCAGAGCCAGTTTTATTCATTGTTCTTTCAAAGGTTTGTAATTGAGATTAAATGATACTGACCATTAGGCATAATTTGTAATTACAAATGAACTTAATTTGGAATTACAGTTTGTTCATATATGCACTTGCCTTCGGTTAAAGAACTAATTCACCTAAAAGTTTAAACTCATTAGGCATGTGTTTCGATTGATTATGTGTTCTCAAGGTTGCTAAAGGGTTGTCAGTCAACCCTGGCTTGGCCAGTTATTCTGACGTAATAGCACGTCCCTCCAGCGGACTATAAGCCATCCCTTAAATCTGATAATACTTTCAATTTGCCTATACTATTTATGATGCTTCTATTTTTTTACTTGACAATTGTTTAAAATTTTTCCTTGTTCTAAGAGTGATCTAGGCGTATCTGGTATCAGAGCCAGTTTTATTCATTGCTCTTTGAAAGGTTTGTAATTGAGATTAAATGATACTGACCATTAGGCATAATTTGTTATTACAAATGAACTTAATTTTGAATTACAGTTTGTTCAGATATGCACTTGCCTTCGGTTAAAGAACTAATTCACTTAAAAGTTTAAACTCATTAGGCATGCGTTTCGAATGATTATGTGTTCTCAAGGTTGCTAAAGGGTTGTTAGTTAAGCCTGGCTCGGCCAGTTATTCTGACGTAATAGCATGTCCCTCCAGCGGACTATTAGTCATCCCTTAAATCTGAGAATACTTTCAATTTTCCTATACTATTTATGATGCTTCTATCCTTTTACTTGACAATTGTTTAAAATTTTTCCTTGTTTTAAGAGTGATCTAGGCGTATCTGGTATCAGAGCCAGTTTTATTCATTTCTCTTTCAAAGGTTTGTAATTGAGATTAAATGATACTGAACATTAGGCATAATTTGTAATTACAAATTAACTTAATTTGGAATTACAGTTTGTTCAGATATGCACTTGCCTTCGGTTAAAGAACTAATTCACTTAAAAGTTTAAACTCATTAGGCATGCGTTTCAATTGATTATGTGTTCTCAAGGTTGCTGAAGGGTTGTCAGTCAAGCCTGGCTCGACCAGTTATTCTGACGTAATAGCACGTCCCTCCAGCGGACTATTAGTCATCCCTTAAATGTGAGAATACTTTCAATTTGCCTATACTATTTATGATGCTTCTGTCCTTTTACTTGACAATTGTTTAAAATCTTTCCTTTTTCTAAGAGTGATCTGGGCGTATCTGGTATCAGAGCCAGTTTTATTCATTGCTCTTTGAAAGGTTTTATTCCCTGCAACTAGTTATAAAAAAGGCTGAAAAATATAAAAATGAAAGAGAAGGCCTGTGCGTGAAAGTTCTATGTACCACTTTACTTTATTTGTGTGTGTGTGTGTGTGTGTGTGTGTGTGTGAGAGAGAGAGAGAGAGAGAGAGAGAGAGAGAGAGAGAGAGAGAGAGAGAGAGAGAGAGAGAGAGAGATGCAATTTGGGTGGTAACATGTAAGATATGGGTATTTATTTGAGTATTTTATTGAAAGTACTTATGGGTGGGAATATATGTCTATGAAAATATAATTATTTAATTAATACCGTTTTGTTTATGTTTTTGTTAATACTTTAATACCGTTTGTGTAATGATTATTATAATATGATAAATATTTTATCTTGTTTGGTGTAACGCATTTTTATGCAACTGAGTGATTCATGGTTGGAGGTAGTCTTTTTAGCGCATGATTAATTTCTTTTCATTATCACTCTCATAGTCCCATCAATCATGATTGTTACCTATTGAAGCATTTATCTTCAACAACCACATCTTTACACCTTAATGCCATAAGGCTTATGCCTTGCCTACTTATCATGGGCTCCTTATGCAAAATTAATTATTGTCATTTCATGTGTGCATCGAAGCTTAGACCCATTCAATAATGGTTACTATACATTCATGCCTCATTGCACATGTGGGACAAATCAATTGTTAAAATTCAAATGAGTATTAGTCATATTATGTAGACTAATAATCAATTGAACATGTCAATTATTTGTTTCATTTACGATTAGTCATGTTTGTATTTCAATCATTATTGAATTGTCCAATGTGGACAGTTTAAGAAGTTGTATTGACATTCTTGTCATCGTTCACGCTTTCGTCATTGTCATTATATATTTTGATTGCGTCACTACTTGTGTTCTCTGGGTGCACAGTGGGGTGTGGTGACAATTTGTTAGTGATGAAAAACTAGTAGATGATGTGCACTTCCCCCATCTCATGTACTTGGATAGCCATGGGGAGATGCTGCTGAAATTTATAATGACTACGACGAAGGAATTTGAGCGATTGATCGCAATGTAATTGCAACATTCCTGAATGGGATAGGATCCGTACCCTTTAGACGAAAGGTCGTTGATTATAGGATTCACAATGCATGCGTCATAAACATTCTGACAATGTAATCAACACCATTTACTTGAACATGTTATAGGGAATTAATGAACATGGATAAGAGTTGGATGCACGCTCGGGGCAGGTTTTTTTCCAGAATACGTGAAAGGGGTAAATGATTTCATAGAGTTCGCGCGTCCTCATGCTGACGGTGCTAGTAGAATAAGGTGTCCTTGCAAGAAATGCCAAAACATAACATTCAAACACATTGATATGGTCCATTCACATTTATTAGAATTCGGAATGGAGAAAAGGTACACAAGATGGGTGTTCCACGGTGAAGCTTACGCAGTTCAGAGCGATGATGATGACGATGAAGATGAGGGGGCAAATATAGTAGGTGGTGATACAGGTTTGGAAGGGTTAATCGAAATGTTAGGTGACTTACAAAGGGGGATTGCAGTGGACACAAAAGACATCAGTGTGTCGCGTACTGGTGATGAATTTACTTCATTAGGTACCATACCTTGCGATCATAGTACGTTAAATCAATTTGGTAAACCATTTGCTAATCTCGTGAGGGATGCACGGGGTGCCCCTATATCCAAACTATAGAAAGTTCTCAAAATTAGAGTTCTTGATAAAGTTGCTTCATGCAAAGACAATGCATGGGTTATCTCAGAGTGCATTCAACATGCATTTAAACCTCATTAAGGCAGCACTGCCTGATGGTGAAACACTTCCAAAGTCCTTTTATGAGGCAAAGACATACATGCGTGAATTGGGTTTCAGTTACACTACAATACATGCGTGTAGGTATGATTGTGCACTCTTTTATGGTGAACATGAAAATGCGAATGAGTGTCCAGAATGTGGTGAACCGAGGTATACAACTAATCAGAAGAAGGGTAAAAAAATCCCCCAAAAGGTTTTGCGATATTGTCCATTAATCCCGCGACTGCAATGATTGTATATGTGGAAAAAGACTGCTACAGATATGAGATGGCATAAAGAGAAATGTCTTCAAGATGGAAACACCCTTAGCCATCCAGCGGACTCCGAAGCTTGGGACAAGTTTGATAAAATGCATCCGTGGATTGCTAGTGATCCTCGCAACATCAGACTTGGCCTTGCTTCAGATGGGTTCAATCCTTTCGGTAACATGAACAACCCGTACAGCATGTGGCCAGTTATGATGATGCCATACAATATGCCACTATGGAGATGCATGAAAGAATTCTTCATTTATATGTCTCTGCTTATTCCTGGACCGAGGGCACCTGGTAATGATATTGATGTTTACTTGAGGCCATTAATTGATGAGTTGAAAAAACTATGGGAAAAAGGAGTGGAGACATTTGATGTGCAAACCGGGACAACATTTCGGATGCATGCTGTACTTTTGTGGACAATTAATGATTTCCCCACCTACGGCAATCTGTCGGGCTGGAGCACAAAAGGTTACTTAGCATGCCCAGTGTGTAATAAGGATGCTGGGTCTTTATCCTTAAAGCATGGACGCAAGTTATGTTTTATGTGTCATCGTCATTTTTTATGGCCTAGACATTCTTGGAGCACTCGTGGTATCAGAATCTTTAATGGAAAGCCTAAACGGAGGTTGCAACCAAACCGACTAAGTGGGGAAGAGATATTAAACTAGCTTAGGTTGATCGGAGATATGAAATTTGGGAAATCACCTAACAGTAGAAAAAGGAAACGTGCTGAGTGGGAGTTAAATTGGACAAAGAGAAGCATCTTCTTCGATTTGTCATACTAGAAAGATCTTCCACTACGCCACAACCTGGATGTCATACACATCGAGAAGAACATTTGTGAGAATGTCATTTGTACATTGTTGGATATAAATGGGAAGACAAAGGACAAAGCAAATGCTCGTCGGGATATGGAAGATATGGGAATACGGCCTGAGTTGCATCTGATTTGTGATAGGGACAAACTTCTTATGCCATCTGCCTGTTACACATTTTTGAAAGATGAAAAGAATAATTTCTTCGAATGGTTGAAATCAGTGAAGTTCCCTGATGGATATGCATCGAACATATCTCGATGCATAAGCACGAGGGAAGGGAAGATGTTAGGAATGAAAAGTCATGACTGTCATATCCTTTTGCAACGAGTTCTACCCGTTTTCCTTCGTGGACACTTGACCGAAGATGTTCGCTTGGTACTGATTGAAATGGGGATCTTCTTTCAACAGTTGTACTCCAAGAAATTGAGCGTAAACGTACTTGAACGGTTAGCGGAGGACATTGTGATCATACTATGCAAGCTGGAGAAAATATTTCCGCCAGCATTCTTTGATGTGATGGTTCTCCTAGCCGTCCATTTACCAATGGAGGCCATAATTGGAGGACCGGTCCAATATCATTGGATGTATCCTAGTGAGAGGTACATTATAAATTCCTACAACATTCTCATGATTTCCTTGTTTTTTTTGTGTGTGTGTGTGTACAACTCACTAATGCTGTGTAAACTGCACATGTTTTTATCCACTTTGATGTGCGCAATAAGACACGACCGGAAGGTTCAATCATTGAGGCATACATTGACAGTGAATGTCTTGCATTTTTCTCAATGTATCTACATGATATTGAAACAAGGTTCACTCGTGAGGAGCGAAATGTAGACGTTCATGCTATTAATCCCGAAGATGAAGAACCGAGGAGCTCTATATTTCAAGGAAATGTTCGGCCGTTCGGTGCACGAGTTTACGATTTCATTGATATGGACGACCTACGAAAGGCATATTTTTACGTCCTCAATAATTGTGATGAAATTATTCCATATATCGAGTACGTGGTTCAAAATTCTTGACTTTGAATTGTATTTACATATGCATATATACTTAGTTGACATTAACATGTACTATTGTTGCATATAGCGAACATAAAGCTGAGCTTTTCGCTCAAAATGAAAGGAATGGTGATGAAAGACATAAAAAGGAATTTGTCAATTGGTTTGGGTGCCGTGTAAGTAACAACTACTTCCTGAGTTCGCTACAATGTACATTTTCAATATTGACGGTTTACTCATCTAAAGTCCTTTGTAATTAATAGATGAAAGTCATGTATTATAATAAAGAAGCAACAGCAAGTAAAGATTTGTACGTGCTGGCATGTGGCCCCGAACAACGAGTTAACCGCTACAGCAGTTGCATTGTCAACGGCTTATGCTTTCATACCAAGTCCCTCGAACTGCATAGAAGAACCCAAAATTGTGGCATTGCGGTGCTAGGTATAGAAGGAGATAAGGAAATTGACTACTTTGGTGTGTTGGATGACATTATAGAGCTTCACTATGGAGCTAACAGACTTGTCCACATCTTCAAGTATACCTGGTGGGACATTAGTAATAAAAAGAGTGGGATAAATATGGATGCCTACTTTACTAGTGTCAATTTCAGTAAAACATGGTATCAAAACGACCCTTTTGTGCTTATGATGCAGGCAGAACAATTGTTATACCTTAAGGATACAAAATTAAAGGGTGAATGGCATGTGGCCCAAAAAATTCATCCTCGAAATTTGTATGATATTACAGAAGTCGCAGATGGGGAGAAGAGTGTCAGCGATGATGTTTTCCAAGAAGATCAGCTGTCTGATCCCGTAGCAACGCAATATGCTATCAATGTTGTCGAGGAAGAAGTCGATCCTATACCATTAAATAGGGTTGGTGCCACGGCAAAACCCGTAGGAACTATTGACATTAGAATTGAACCCTCTATATATGTTGACTTCATTGACAGTGATGAAATTGATGGGGAAGATGAAACTATGGTTGAGTACTGCAGTGAAGAAGAAGACACTCTAGAAAGTGAGGACGATACTGATATTGAGGATGAATAGGGGGTAAGCATGTTATGTTGTCACCGTGTATTTGACATGTGAGAACAAGTGAAAATATATTTACTATGCATCCATCTAATATCGGATCTTCTTATATTTACTTGTGAACTATTTTGCAGACATGGCCCCAAGAGGTCGCCGCCCCTTACGTCAGTCTATGCTATCGATGACATCATCCTGCAAGGATGATGGGTCATCATTGAGACAGACTGAGCACGTCGGGGCTGATGCGGCACCATCTGAGCCCTCGGCACCCCAACCCGACATCGATACATTAGTTGGGGATGAAGCCCAGGGTGAGTTGCCGTCCATAATCAGCAGCGTTGGTAAGGTTATGCGTATTTGATTTAGAATAATATATTTACTGTCATTTCACAAGTATGATTATGTTGTTGTTCTTTAACTCTTCTTTCAGCATCGACCTCTATGACGCATACGAGTGTAGGCCGCGATGCAGGGAAGAACGTTGTGCTAAAGAAGCACCTGGAGAGGACTGGGCGGCGGATCCGTATCGACATTCCTCCAAGATTTACGGCCCCGCTTGACAATTGGTGCACAGCCTGGTCCCGGGAGCTTGGGATTATATGTCGCCAATATGCTCCAGTCACTTGCTTCATTTGGCCAAAGGTGATGGAGGCACAACGCTTGGTTTTATATGAGCGCATCTTGGTAAGTAACCCTAAAACATTTCTTTCACTTTTAATATAGTACACTAAAGATTATCTAACATTAAAAAATATATTTCATATATAGGAAGAGTTTGATATGGACATTTTCACCGCAGACCATGTGAAAAAGGCGGTGAACACGCAGTTGTGCTCTCGATTTAAGACCTATCGCAACAAAATGCACAATCATTTCAGGGAGATGGGAGATCAGGTAGAAGCGCACTCATACGATAAGATCTCCCTAGAGGATTGGCGGGTGGTGTGTCGCCATTTTCGCTACCCTAACTATCAGGTGATGTGTTTCTATTATTTACACTAACTACTTTTTTATATTTATGTGAATAATAAGAAGTGATTACATTTATTTTGTAGGCTATCTGTGAGAAAAATGCTGCGAATCGCAGCAAACTAGATACGATGCATTGTGGTGGCTTGAAATTGTTCGTCAATCATCGAAAGGTAATTGCTACGAAACTATCTAACCATCACTTGACAAGTGTTATTTATATTGACACCGCTGAATTCATATTAATGAAATTTTATATGATAATGTAGCGTGATCCCGTCACTGGCGACCGGGAGTCGAGGCCGGATCTGTATCGGAGAACACATCAGAGGACATCATGGGAGTGGTGCTAGGGTGCACAGATGAAACATATAAGTCAAGAAAATTATTTAGTTTATTATGTTATTCAAAACATCAGTTGTATTCTTATTTCTTCATTTTCATCATTTTAATGACTGAAAATAGGTAAGGATGCTTGAGCTGCGGGAAGCACCCATTGCAGAGGGCAGTTAGTCGATGACGAATAACGAGGTCTGCACTCAAGTGATTGGGTAACGATTAGGTGGCTGGTTGAACGGTCTTGGGAGTGGATACGTCGCCCCAACATCATCATCTTCTTTCAGTGCGGCGTCTTGTGCTGATATTGACCGAGAGCGTCGAGCCGCCGAGGCTCGAGAGGAGGCGATGGTTATCCGAGTGCAAATGGTGGAAGCGGAGAACTAGCAATTGAAAGAAAAGATCTTGAACTGGGAAGCGAATATGCAAGCCATGAAGGATTGGAAAGTGCGGATGGAACAAATGATGCGCCAATCCCGTCCAGATGATGCGGGTGACTCCTCTCATTAGAAGGTATGTAAAAGCTAGTGACAATTAATTGAAATAGAAAATGCATGAGGATTTCAATTAGAATAAATACTTTATCCTTTTTTTTTTACTTGCAAAATACATCAATAGATATTTAATAATTATTGGTATAATGTTATGGCTGTTCCAAATTCTTTATTAGTGCTTGAAATAATATGCTCTTTATTTTGAACAGCCTAAGTGTGTTTTGTCGATTATGGAGTTTGGATAAGAAAAGTGTCATTATAGAATTGCTCTTTATTTCCCAAGGTTTGGCTTCTTGTCCTACATCAACTCTCCCCTAGTTAGAAAAAATGTGGCCTCGAATTTTTAAGTGTTGGAGGATCAGACTTAAGAAGCACACTTGAATTCTTCAAAAGCTAGCGGTTGAATGATACAGGAAATCACGATCCTTTAGCAGCATCATAGACTTAAATTGAGAGTTGGCAACAATGAACTCATTGGGGATGACAACTCTACAATGGGAATGTTTGAAACCGTGGATGTTTTCAAACACATTCATTTCCTTGCTTGTAGTGTCTTCAAGTTGAGTATCTATACGAGGATTCTGTCATATTTAGTTGGTAGTGCAGGCTTTTAGGTGATCTTCTTTATAACAGAAGACGTGTGTTCTCATGTCCTTGAATCACACCCAAATCATCCAACCAAGGAGAACTAAGGAGTACATGGTCTATCTTTATAGGTATGATATCACACCAAACATTATCAAAGTAGGCACCCATTTGAATAGGAACTAAACATCTTTCATAAATATTTAAGGTTGTGTCATCAATCCAAGACATCTCATAAGGCTCTGGATGAGGTTATGGATGAAGTTGCATACGAACGACTCCATTTAGAGAAACCATATTCATAGGGCATTGTCTATCAATGATGATTTTGCAAACAATTCCTCCAAGCTTGATAAAGAAGTAGAAATGCTTGAAATTGTGCCCAAGGTATGATAATTGATTTATCATTTCTTTGTCCAATTATTTGTCCCCATGTTTGCTGGATTTATACTCGTATACACTGCAACCATATATCACCAACCATATGTCACCAAAAGTTCTTCACAAACTTGCCCACAATTTCTCAAACAAATCCTTCAAAAACAATAGACTTGACTCCCAATTTTTAAGAAATATCTTCAATTCACCTTAATCTAGAGTGTCTTGCTGAAATGAAACAAATTCACTTACAAAACTATCAAATTGCAGCAATAGAATCTGATTTTTGATGCTGGCAATGACAATTTCTAGTGTTTTGTGCCACATTATCCTGCTTGTTTGCAATATAAAATGTGTCCGCGATCAAAATATCAACTTGCAGCTTAAAATATCTCTGTATAGTGTTAATAATAATAATAATAATAATAATAATAATAATAATAATAATAATAATAATAATAATAATAATAATAATAATAATAGCAGTAGTAGGAATAATAATAAAAATACATAACCCAACATAACAACACCGTTTCCCATGAGATTACAAGCATTTTGCTGAACTTTTTTTTTTATCAGTTCTTTCCACAATCTTAGGTAGGTTCAATGGAATGTGGAGACCTGGGTCTGAACATTGTCTGAACATTTTTCCAGTATTACCATTGTAGACACCCTATTTTTGCCCTAACCAAATAGAACAAGGGGTTCCCTTTTATTATTTTATTATTATTAGTATTTTTATTATCGTTATTTTATTATTACTTTCTTATAATTATTTTTATTATTTATTATTATTATTATTATTATTATTAATTTACTAAAATTATTCTAGATTATTATTACTATTATTTTTATTTATTTTTTTACCTTATTATTATTATTATTATTATTATTATTATTATTATTATTATTAGCATTAGTATCTTATTTTGATTATTAGTATTTTTATTATCTTCATTTTTACTAGTAATGTTATTATTATTATTATTATTATTATTATTATTATTATTATTATTATTATTATTATTAATTTTTACTTTTAATATTAGTATTATTACTTTATTTTTATTGATATAATTATTATTATTATTATTTTACTGATAGCATCTTTATTATTTTTATTTTTACTATAATTATTATTATTTCTATTTTCATTATTACCATAAGAATAAAAGCAAAAAAAAAAATCAAAAAAGGAAGTTTTTTTTAGGGTTTTCAAATTTTTTTTTTATATAAGGGCAGGGGGTGCTGCGTGCAGAAGGCAGAAGCCAAAGGGGCGAGAGACCAAACAAAAAAAAAAAAAGCCTAATCTTTTCTAGCCGGATTTCTGTCCAAGAGGCAACAACTGCTGCATCTCAGTCTCCCTCTTCTTCCACTGCTCTCACCCTCTCCTTCACTCTTTTCTCCATTCTCGTTCCAGCCTTTCAACTCCGGCCACAGCACCACAGACCACCATCTGTCAACTCCAGCACAGAAGCAGCCGAAGACTCCCTCTGTCACAGCTCTCCAACCTCCAACACCATCCTCTCAGAAGCCGTCATGAGCACCGCTGCACGCAGAAGACTCAGCAGCGGCTGTAGGAGCAACAACCCAGCAGTTTCGTCATCATCCACGTCACCACCGTCGCCCCTCATCCTAGCCGTCGCCATTGCCTGCGCTGCTCATCTCCATCGCCATACCCAGATTCATTCATCAACCCCGAAGGCCCACTCCAGCACCTGGCCAGCCACCCTGTCTCAATTCCTGCCAGCTCCAACACCACAACAGCACTACACCTGCAGCACCACAGTAGCCCAGCACTCTGGTGACTTCCTCTTCCAGCTCCGGCGATCCACCTCTGGCGGTAAGCTCCTTTCATGCAAGCCACAAACACGCGCACATATATATATATATAAAGTTTAATTTCTTTTTTTTTTATCATACATTTAATTGATGTTATATATATATACTAACTTTAATTTATTTTTGGTAGGATTTTTAGTTTTTCATCTTTTGTAATAATATTTATTCAGGTTAATTGATGAATTTATTTATTTATTTATTTTTCTGTTTCTTTTCTTATTTTGACTTGTTTTAATATTTAAAACTTAAGATTTCATTGTATAGGTGTTTATATTAATATGTTATTTGTCGTAGTATGTCGTTAATATTCGCCTTTAGGCTTTTTATTATATATATGTTAAATTTTTAAATATTATGTTCACGATCTCATTTAATCGCGGTGATGTTTGTTTAAATTTTTTGTGATAATTACTGTAAATACTAATTGGTTTTCTCTCATTTTTGTAGGTTTTCTTTTTATTTGTGGGGGCTGGTTTCAATTTTTAAATTTTGAATTGTACATATGTTAAATAGGTAACATTATGGTTGATTGAATATTATTGTTAAAATTTTAATTTTCTTATTGTCATATATTTATTTAATAAATAGTATATTACTATTTAGGGTTGTAATTATGTTATGTTATTATTTAAGCATGTTTTAAGATTTTTATTAGTTTCCATGTTTATGGCTCAATTGTTTTCATATGGTTTGTGTACTAATTTAGAATTGATTTGTTTCCATATTGTATAGTTTACATGTTAATTGTGGGATTGATTTGTTTCTTTACTTTAAT
Source organism: Malania oleifera (assembly GCF_029873635.1). Classification (NCBI taxonomy): domain Eukaryota; kingdom Viridiplantae; phylum Streptophyta; class Magnoliopsida; order Santalales; family Ximeniaceae; genus Malania; species Malania oleifera. The sequence goes on from NC_080418.1 coordinate 43,385,079, forward strand.
TAATTATTTCCATATTGTATATATCATCATTAATCGCATGTTAATATTAAGGCAGATATTGTAGTATTTAGGTATGTCTATTATTACTAATATTATTATTGCTATAATTATTATATACATATACATATGAATATTTTTAAATGTGTGTTAATATTGTATATCCTAGTACGCGGTATTATTAGTATTATCATTTTTATGCAAGTATATATATAGGTTAAAGTAGATAGTATTATTATAATTAGTGTATGTATATATATATTTGAATTACGTGTTATCATTATCATATATTAGAGTACATGTTATTTATTATTGTCATACATATATATATACATATGCTAAGGTAGTCTTATTATGACCATGTGTTATTATTATTAGTATATAATTATTATGATATAATTATTTATGTAGTGTCATTGTGATATTATTGTATGGTTCTGTTATAGTATAGCCTTGTAGTATTGATATGATATTATTAGTATAGGGTTATTATTATAGTAACCCGTTTTTTATAATTGTTACTATTATTGTTACTTTCTATTATTACTAATATTAAATATTCTTAGTATTTTTTTTTCTTAGGTATATTTATATTTTTTATTATATGTTATGATATTAATATTTATTTGAAATTATTATTTATTTTCGTGTGTGTATATCCCTATGATTTTAATGATGGGGTATGAGCCTTTGGACTTTACGTACCTTTGGTTCTAAGGGAATATGTAAATATTTATATTTTATATATATATATATATATTTTTTATTATTTATTTACTCATTTATTTATTTATTTATCTACTTTGTACGTGTATAAGTAAATTTACTAGATGAGTAATTTTAAAGACTTATTAGATTGACTTAGGGATAATTCCGAATTAATTAGGTACCGTTCGTAAGAACGGGCGCGTAGAGGGTGCTCGTACCTTCCCCTCGCGTAACTGAATTCCCGAGCCCAACTATGGTAACATAAACCCATTCTACCCTTAACAGGGTAGTAATCATGTGTTCTAACCACACTAAAAGGTTAGTGGCAACTCCGACATTCCTTATTTTTTCATGAAAATTAAAATATATTTTTATTTCGCCGCCCGGGGCACACGCGCTTCCGGGATGTCGCGACAACCATATCTATTCTTGTCAATGCATATAACAACAACCACATAAAAAAAAAGAAAGAATGAGTTGGCTTCTTGCTCTTGTCCTCCTCCAAAGCTCCCACTTTAAAAAAATAAAAGCAAATTAAGTAAAACTAGTCACACTACTACAAGTCCCTATGCATATTATTCATTCTCTCTGTTGCTCTTCTATCAAGGTTATTCTGTCACCCTTCATGCATACCTGCATATGCTTATGCTCCCTTCCATCTCGGATCTCCTAGCTCCATCCCTTTGGGGTTTGGGCAATTCCTACTCGTATTGGGGATTTGCAATTTGGAACTCCAATAAGATTTTTATTGATTAGAATAAAATCAGTTGCATAATTGTGTTGAATTTTATCAAAATTTATAAAAATGCTTGCCTAGCCACTTCCTCTTTGGTAGAGCCTCCTTCAATTTGATGGGCGAAATCAGTTCTTTGATCTTATTTATTTTTCCTCACCTCCTCGCCCTATGGTGAACACCCTAATGTGACTTGTTAGGATAGGTGCAAAAAATGACACTAATATCGAGGTTATATCTAATTTACATGAAATAAAAAGAGTTCTAGAAAATTTTAAATATGAGTTCCTTACCTTATCACCAAAGAGTCCTTTCAATACAAAGAGATCATCTTAAATCATGTAGTGGGTAGTTTTTTGCTATGAGGAATGTTTGGAAAATTTAAAAACTACCCAAATCTCGAGCTTGGTGCATTTCATCCTCCATGAGCTAATTTCCACTAGGAATTTTCGTATCTTTACATTCAATTAGGCATTGGGCATCAAGTTGATTTTTATGTAATTCTTTAATACCCTACTAGGGTTAGGTGAGCTTAGAACTTTGCTAGATCTTAAGGCTTAATTAGGTTCAATGCTTTTCATCCTTGCCAACCTTGTTGTCATTAAAATTTTCCATGCCATTACTAATTGGGCTTTTTGGCCATTGATATAATGGGTTTTGGTCATTTCCTTACTACCTTATTGGGCTTAGCTTAGGTGAGATTAGCACTTCTTCTCACTTTTAAGCTTATGTCATTCATCTTTTTCTAGTTAAGAAATGAAGTCTTCATGACTTAGAGGCTCTATGTTGAAGTATTCATGCATGAAACCTGATGACCTGAGGGCTCATAGGTTAAGTGTTGTTATGGTGCCATGATTTTATAAGGAGATTATTTTCCCCACATTATATTCTGTATAAGTGTTTAATTTTTGAGCAACCATGTCTGAAGAAGACTCCTAGAGGCGGAAGCAATATGGCAATTAGGATTTCCAAGAAGATTTCACACCGACTTGCCATTAATTAATTATAATCTCAATCTACTTAATTATGTAAACAGAAGCGCAAATTAAAGATGTGGGAGAGAGGTCCAAGGTTTTGGAGAAGTAGAGAGGTTAGCATCCACAATTTGGGGGGGGGTACTGATGAACAAAAGAAGGGAATGATGGAGATGCCCTATAACCACATAACCCATCCCAACACTAAACCAATATGATTGACAAAAATATCAATCATATTTTATGTGATATTAAATATCACTAAACTCAGCAAAACACAACGCGTCTGTTTACATAATTAAAGTAGTGCATCTTGTTTATCTAAAAGCTGTGGCAATCTACATAATTCTTGGAAATTAATTCGAAAGCGCTGAAGTGCTTCAAAATTCATTACACCAAACGTGAGAACCCTTGTAAAAAAAAAACCAGCCCAATTCAGTGGCAAATCAAAAAATACCATGCCGATATTTTTTCAAGGTTTGATACATTGTTGACCTGCAACTAGGGTGTACCATGCTCAATTTGTGGTAGAAACTCAAACTCAATCTTATTCGGAGTAAAATGCCGTGTGATTTTGCTAGGTCGCTTGTGAGACATTTTTTATTCAAAGCATGGTGCGGACGATCCCCCCCCCCCCCATATTGAGTGATTTCAAAAAAAATCGGTGTTTATGATGATACATCGCACGCAGTCTCCAACAGCATTCAGAGTTCTTACACCTAACAAACCCGTAATAGTGGGGTCAACTGCAGGACGTGGAAGTCATGGTACGTTTGAGCGTGGTATATTTGCACAGTAGCTATCAATTGATCTTTCGACCCGAATAACATCCCTTTATTCAGTTATGATGATTCATCCTAACGAGTTACCCATATAGGAAGCTCGTCACCATGGGACAAATCTGCAGCATCTACGTCAATTACACCATACATAGGAGGTTCGTCCATGAAATCTGCCGTATACGTCGCATCGTTTGATTCACGGGGGGGGGGTGGGTCGATATCATCGGGGAACTCGTTCATCCCTTCACCAATTTCCTCCTCGTACGTGTCATCTTGTAAATGAACATCGTTCGTGATGTTCATCCCCTCGTTTAGCTCGTTGTTCGCTATTGCGAACAACGATCCTGATTGTTTTGCTGAAACTTCTTCACAAACACCATGATAATTCGTATTAATAGTAGGTCCTTCGTACGTCTACAGTTCGAATGACGATCATGGACATTCGTTCATATCCACAACAGGCATCCCACCAACATCTGGATCTTCTTCCTCCACTTCAACCACGTGCTCAATAGACGTTCCCGAATGCCCATCTGTGGCGACACCCATATGAGGAATGTTTTCGACATACAGTTGCACAGTCAAATATGTCATCCCTACTGTGCATCCAACACCATGCGTAAACCGTAATCACTAGTTACGGGAACAACCCCATAGAAGATTGTATCATGATGCTCCTTAATCAGGTATCTTGCGATTACCCGCAATGCATATTGATGTGGATCAATATGCAAGTACTTGTATATCTTTGTATACAATTTAGTTAATTTACACCTATGACCAATTCTAATAAGTTGAATTGGCAGAATACTATAACTAACACCGGTTTGTCCGTGATTACGCGTCAAAACTGCGTAATTGGATGTTTAACCCGAGCTTTACGGTTTATATTTTTAATTAAATATCTAAAATTGTCCAATATTTTAATAAAATGCAAAAATCATCATTCTTGAACTTTATTACACTATTTATGAAGTTTTGGTAATTTTTTGTCGCAAGAAAATTCCCGAGAATCAAAACCAACACCTGTTCGTATTTTGTGCATAACTTTTCCGTCCGATCTTTGATCGAGACGATTCAAATTTTTGGAGAAAGAGAAAAAGATTATCTACAACTTTCGTGTTTTGAGTTTTGTGAACTACGGGCTCCAAAAGAGTCCGATTTGCGATGAACAGAGAATGAAAAAAATGAAAAAATATAGCAATTCGGGTTTCCTATTTGGGTCTAGGGCTTTCCCCCCCTATCCTATTTAACCCTTCTCTTCCTCTTCCTGCGTAGGCAGCCCCCATGGCTCCCCATTCTCTTCTCCTCCTCCTCCTTCTTCTTCTTCTTCTTCTTCTTCTTCTTCTTCTTCTTCTTCTTCTTTAGTTTGTTTTTTTTTATTCTTTTCAATTCTGCTTCTCTCCCCTTGTCTCTCTTCCTTCCCTTTGTCTTTCCTCCCTCACTCTCCTCTGTTTCTCTTGGCCTCCTCTGCCCTCTTGCAGTACGGCCAGCCTCCTCCACCATCTTCAGCAGTCCCCAAGCACAGCAGAACACTAGCCGACTCCATAGCAGGACCACCAAAGCGCAGCAGCAACTTCTCCAGCACAGCAGCAACTTCACGGCTCCGTGGATTTGTTTCTCTCTCTCTCTTTTCCTTTCTTTCTTTCTTTTATTTACTTTTCTTTGAATCTTGGAATATTGAAGAAAGTTTAGTTTTTTTTTTAATGTTATTGGAGTTTTCTTTCTTTTTGTTTAAGTTGAGTAATGTTGGGTCATTATTGTTAAATTAATCTCTTTGTTTATCTAATTGATAGTTATTTTAATTTAGCATTCTTAATTAAATTCAGATATTTTTTTTGTTGAAATTCGATTTAGTTAGGGTCTATGATTAGTAAAGGTTGTGTTTTTATTGTGTTTCGTTATTGTTTACGTTTTTTTAAATTTTCGTTGAATTCATGTTTGCATTTAAATTGTGAGTCTTGATTTGATCTCTTAATTGTGCTAAAGGTTCGATTTTTAGTAGGTTCGGTTTTTTTTTTAGTATGTGTCTAGTTTAGTTTCTATTGTGTGTTTTTAATTCCATGTTCTAGGTTGCCATTTTTAATTAACGCGTGTCCCAGTGTTTCCTTAAGTAGACTAGGGTTTTCATTATTGTTATTTTAATTCTATGTTTAAAGTTTCCATTTTTAGTTAGTATGATCCAATGTTTCTTTAAGTAAACTAGGGTTTCTATTCTTGTTTTCTTTTATTTAGTGCATGTTAGTTTAGGGTTTTAAATTGCGTGTCATTTAATTTGTAAAAAGTGAAATTGAACCATCTCGAAAAACCCGAATCTGAACTGAGTTCAGTGCATTTTTAATTTTGATTGGAAGAATGTAAAATCTGAGATTAAAACGCATTCCCTGAGGAGACGATCTAGCCCTTGGGCTTAATATTACACGACGTAACTCCTATACTTGGGATAGCTTTCGAGCTGCTCATTTTTCGAGTGAGTCAAGTTTTTGGTGCCGTTGCCGGGGAATGTCGGTCTTAGTCTCAAATTTGGGTTTTTCCCATCATTTTTGTTAGTTTTATGAAAAATAAAAAAAAAATAGAAAACAAAAACAGAACAAAATTTTGAGTTTTGAAACATGGCTGCACCTGCACCGCGCACGATAATGGATTTTTTGCAGCTTGAATATGCCACTGCATCCTCTTCCACTGTTTTGCCTTATGACGAGCTTGATTTCATGATGTAGCGCGGGAGGACGTCGTTGCTACCCGAGTTCTACGGGACGGAATCAGAGTGCCCTTATCAGCACCTAGTAGAGTTTGAGTCAACCTACAACATGTTTTTCTCTCATGCTAGAGCTGACGAATCTATTAGACTGAATTTATTTCTTACTACTTTGCAGGATAGGGCACTGATTTGGTTTCATTCCTTGAGACCGCACTCTATCATTAATTGGACTGATTTGGAGCGTGAATTTCTGCATGTGTTTTGTTCCTCACAGAAAACTCAATTTTTGCAGGAACAGATTCTTAATTTTGTGCAACAAGATGACGAGACATTTCGGGCTTGCTGGGAGCGATTCAAGGATTTACTAAGCACTTGTCCACATCACGGGTTTGACTCATGGAGGTTAGCTGATTGTTTTTATACTGCTCTTACCCCTGATTGCAAGTGTTTTGTCCATACTATGTCTAATGGAGAGCCCGTCAGCGAGGATCCAGTTCAGGTATTATCATTCTTTGATTACTTAGCTGACAATGTCCCACAGTGCAACACACGATACACTTAGGCACCCATGACTGCACATCCTATCAGCACAATTAGTGGTGGTGATGCATATGAACCACCAAACTGCCCGGATATTCCTCCGCCTCAATATCAGCCACAACAGATCCCTCTGAGCTGTATGTCGTCAGACCTTTTTGAGGATAGCATAACACAGATGGCGAACATGTTCCAACAATTCATGCAAACTCAAGTCGATCATAATAATAAATTGCGGGACACCATTAATGCGATAGGCACGCAGTTGGATATCTTAGAAAACGAAGAATTGCTCGCAGAACCTCAGCCTAGTCCTCAAGAGTACCAGCAACCACAACAACAAATGCACGATGATCTCTTTGAGGCAGCAGAGGCCGCCATCACTTTAAGAAGCGAAAAGAATTTCCCCAACCTGAAATGCTCATCGTCGAACAACCAGTTGTCCCAGCACTAGAAGTCATGGCTGAACCAGAAGAGGTCAAAGAAAAATCAGAGAAAACGGGGCTAGAAGCGGAGCAGTTAGTTGATGAGGAGACTGATACTCATACGGAGTACCAACCTGTGGTACCTAATACTCCGAACTCAGAAATCATGAAACCGTCAGTCCCACCTGAATTAGATGTTAAGGAGCCTAATGTGGAGGCAGACTCTTGTAGTGGTATGATGATATGTACACCCGATAAAGAGGGTGACCAGTTTGGTGAGCATATAATTTTCAAAGAACCAGGTAAAACCTTTAATGTTAATGCTTCTGAAGAACTACAGGTAATTATTCCGATCACTTTCTCTCAACCGTTAGTTCGTAAAGAAGCACATTTCTTGGATACAATGTTGAATAAAGACCCATTCTTGTCAACACAAGAGGGTCGACCTGCACACAAATTGTTTGGTATTTTGACAGGCATTAATTCATTTGAGGTTGATTTTCGTGCAGGTATGACGACTGATCGATTGTGGCGACTTAAATTTGGAGAACCGCCGGTGCACTTTGTAGACCTGCGGCCACTAGACGAAATTCCTCCAGAGCCTCTGCCAAGACAATTGCGATGTTTTTCTTTTCCTTCTTTTCCTTTTATTTTATCTTATTTTATTTTTAATTAGTTTTTAGGTCTATTTTCTCGTAGTTTGATCTTTGTTTTCCATTATTTCGCTACTCAGGTACGCTTTACTTTTCCCGTGCACAGTATTTTCTATTTCCCCTATGCTTTCACATTGAGGACAATGTTTCACTTTAGTTGGGGGGGATGAGCATTCGCATGTGACACTGTGCACGTACACGTACTAGGTTTAAAAAAAAAGAATTTCAAAAAAATCAAAAAAATCAAAAAGAGAGAGAAAGAAAGAAGGAGCACTGAGGAATTACATTGCATTATGCCATGCTTAACACTGACTCATACCTTTCACATACTTGCGTATAACTTAAGAATGACACACTTGAGTCAATCATGCGTAGTTTTCTCTTTATATGATCTTATGACTCCATGAAGAATCGATTGGTAGTACATTCGTGTTAATTTAACTATATAATTTCCTGTATTTACACGGCATCTCACGAGGCTGAATAAGCACATTCACATGATTCATTGCACTTAGGGTTTCTTGTGAGCACTGAGAGAACACCCGTGGCGACTATGACACATTGTGAGATATCCTTGAGCTATTTATCGTCCTTTTGAGCGTTAATATCAAATCAGAGTTCATGGAACTCAATTCTCTTTTTCTGGATGATTCCTTTGTACACTAGTCTTTGTTTTTGATTTGCTAGTCTAGAGGTGACACCTAGTGGGGAGATAGAAACCTAGGACTTGTAGCCTACTCAAAATGTGAAGGCTAAGCCACCCCTAGAGATAGACTTAATTCATGAACTTCTATTCGAGCTCAATTCCCATTGATGGTATGAAGATTACAAAAGAAGTGTTAATATTGTCCTTATTGATCAAGAAAAGTCAGAAAATAAAGAATGAGCAGAGAAAAAAAAGAATAAGCAATACACATGCGCATGAAATGAAATGTCAATGCCGGCTCATACATATCACAAAAAAAGTCAAGGACGACACATATTTTCCACATATGAAGATGCTTCGACCGGTTAATGCCTTAGATGTATTCACGACAAGTTTGTGAATGAGTTGATCTAGGGTGGTCCCAGTTGGATATGGCGAGTAAGTGAGAAGATGCTAGGGTGAAGGACCCGACACCTCATAGACAGGCTAGATCCTTTCCAGACTAGTCCACTCCATATACTTAACGTTGTTCCTTTTAATATGTGGGATGCTTGATCGCGACACTCCTCCTCACATATGACGAGTGAACCCATTTTCTTTGAGTGTTCTTGAGGGTATACCGGTAAAGCCGAGTCAAAGCGATCGTTCTGTAGGTGTCCACTGGCGTCCTAAGTGTATTGAGTCACACACATCACACACACCTCGAGAGTTTACCTGTTTATACTCGAACTTATATGATTGCATTAACTCTAAATGTGCCACTGATTAACTTCATGTGAGTATCCTACTCTCAAATCACATATAACGATGAAACTTGCATAAGTGACGTACTTTGGAGTCGTGTGCATTGAATATGAACGAGCATGTGTGAAATTTAGTTATGTTCTTGTATGTGAAATGGTATAATATTGTCGCATTTGCATTGATTTCATGATTATTGGAGTTTGTAGTTGTAGGCACCGCCCTGAAATTCATTCACGTCATTTGCTAGAAACTAGCAAAACGTTAGTTGGGGGGTGTGATTACGCGTCAAAACTGCGTAATTGGATGTTTAACCCGGGCTTTACAGTTTATATTTTTAATTAAATATCTAAAATTGTCCAATATTTTAATAAAATGCAAAAATCATCATTCTTGAACTTTATTACACTATTTATGAAGTTTTGGTAATTTTTTGTCGCAGGAAAATTCCCGGGAATCAAAACCAACACCTGTTCGTATTTTGTGCATAACTTTTTCATCCGAGTTTCAATCGAGACGATTCAAATTTTTGGAGAAATAGGAAAAGATTATCTACAACTTTCGTGTTTTGAGTTTTGTGAGATACGGGCTTCAAAAGAGTCCAATTTGCGATGAACAGAGAATGAAAAAAATGAAAAAATATAGCAATTCGGGTTTCCTATTTGGGTCTAGGGCTTTCCCCCCCTATCCTATTTAACCCTTCTCTTCCTCTTCTTGCGTAGGCAGCCCCCATGGCTCCCCATTTTCTTCTTCTTCTTCTTCTTCTTCTTCTTCTTCTTCTTTAGTTTGTTTTTTTTTGTTCTTTTCAATTCTGCTTCTCTCCCCTTATCTCTCTTCCTTCCCTTTGTCTTTCCTCCCTCACTCTCCTCTGTTTCTCTTGGCCTCCTCTGCCCTTTTGCAGTACGGCCAACCTCCTCCACCATCTTCAGCAGTCCCCAAGCACAGCAGAACACTAGCCGACTCCATAGCAAGACCACCAAAGCGCAGCAGCAACTTCTCCAGCACAGCAGCAACTTCACGGCTCCATGGATTTGTTTCTCTCTCTCTCTTTTCCTTTCTTTTTTTCTTTTATTTACTTTTCTTTGAATCTTGGAATATTGAAGAAAGTTTAGTTTTTTTTTTAATGTTATTGGAGTTTTCTTTCTTTTTGTTTAAGTTGAGTAATGTTGGGTATTTCATTATTGTTAAATTAATCTTTTTGTTTATCTAATTGATAGTTATTTTAATTTAGCATTCCTAATTAAATTCAGATATTTTTTTTTATCGAAATTCGATTTAGTTAGGGTCTATGATTAGTAAAGGTTGTGTTTTTATTGTGTTCCGTTATTGTTTACGTTTTTTTAAATTTCCGTTGAATTCATGTTTGCATTTAAATTGTGAATCTTGATTTGATCTCTTAATTATGCTAAAGGTTCGATTTTTAGTAGGTTCGGTTTTTTTTTAGTATGTGTCTAGTTTAGTTTCTATTGTGTGTTTTTAATTCCATGTTCTAGGTTGCCATTTTTAATTAACGTGTGTCCCAGTGTTTCCTTAAGTAGACTAGAGTTTTCATTATTGTTATTTTAATTCCATGTTTAAAGTTTCCATTTTTAGTTAGTATGATCCAATGTTTCTTTAAGTAAACTAGGGTTTCTATTCTTGTTTTCTTTTATTTAGTGCATGTTAGTTTAGGGTTTTAAATTGCGTGTCATTTAATTTGTCAAAAGTGAAATTGAACCATCTCGAAAAACCCGAATATGAATTGAGTTCAGTGCATTTTTAATTTTGATTGGAAGAATATAAAATCTGAGATTAAAACGCATTCCCTGAGGAGATGATCTAGCCCTTGGGCTTAATATTACACGACATAACTCCTATACTTGGGATAGCTTTCGAGCTGCTCATTTTTCGAGTGAGTCAGTCCGGTAATAATGTTACCCCCCATGTACAACAATACCGGAACTGGAATACTACTTGAACTTCCTGCCATCTAGATTGACACCCGGGGAATATAAAAGACCTATGCAAAACAACAATTTTATGTATAAGTGATATGCTAAGTGAATAGTAAACAAAAATTATTTTCACTACGTTCATGTGCATGCAATATTCTCTAAATGTTTCACTTGTCACTTTGAAAATATTCTTGCATGCAATTCTGACTTTTCTACGAAAAGTCATATCGAAATTTCGGCAACATACCGGGTGTAATTTGAACATTTACCCATTTTTACAATGACCCTTAAACGTTTGCAGACAATATAATAATATAATTTAAGCATGCGAGAACCTATGATATCTACCAGCATGCAATTCACATCATTGCATCAGTCATGCAAGAGGCATTTAAATTCGTGCTTAGAAAAAAAAAGACTTCCTAGATATAATGTAACATCCCTGAATTTCTTAACATAAAATATCACATACTAAATAAAATGGTCAACCCGAACCCGTGGGTAACGGGGACACCTGTCATACACAGCGGAAAACCTAGCAGCAGTACACATAAAATCTCAAACATCCCGTCATAAAATATAATACCAGAGCATTCTATACATCCTCACATACATCAAAATATCTCTAGGGTCAAACACAAAATAATTCTAACCCTAATACAAAATCTTACCCTCCTCACGGGGTAATCTCACTAATCTCAACGGCGGCCTTGACCCGCCGGTCTCTCAGGGACTCCTGAAAAATGTAATAATATTGGGGGTGAGACACTTCTCAGTAAGGGAAAATAAACTAAATACAGCTGTGTGGCAACATGAATATTTAATGCATTTATACGTATATAGTACATTTCATAATTCCATAAACATCATCATATCGTACTGGTTAGACATATATTTTCACATCTGTTAATAATTCATATCATACATAAAATCATTTGTTATAACTGTAGTACTAAAAATAAACACAGGATGAATAGCTAGCTAGTGTCATGTATTACCCCCCATGACGGGTTGTGCAGCCCGAAGGCGGGACCCGACAATGGCTGGCCGACCACTGCCGAATCAAATATGTCTGTAAGTACGATGAGCCCGCCACACCCTGGTCCGGACTGCCAGGTGGACGTCCACACTCTACTGAAAGCCACATCGACTATCCATCTCCCATCCCCTCGTGGGACGGTAGCACTAATAAGGCCTCGTGCCAAAATGAACCCATAGCTACGGTACCGAGCTCCTGGTCTGAACTAAACCAACATCCTGGTTGTGAAAACATATAATACATGATCATACGTAACATCATTACGGCCTCGTGCCGAAAACATAGATACGGCCTCGTGCCGAAAATATAAATACGTGGCCTCGCGCCAATAACATAAATACGGCCTCGTGCCAATAACATAAATACGGCCTCGTGCCGATAACATAAATATATGGCCTCGCGCCAAAAACATAAATACGGCCTCGTGCCGATAACATAAATATATGGCCTCGCGCCAAAATTGTTTCAGGTATATATATACTGAAAATACCTCATTTATCACACAATCGTCAAAACCATCACAACATCACTCATATTTTCATAAATGCCTGAAATCATGCTTGATTCGTAAAATCTTTCACATCATAATACATTTCACATAAAATAATATTCATGCCACACATATGCTGTTAAAAGTCATACTTCATATTCTAAAAACGTGAATTATTTATATCTCATACATACATATACATTTTAATCATCATAGCAGTATTTTCCCAATCGTACATTTCATGCGTAATACACAATATAACCTATGCTTTTCTGAAAATAAATTTACTCATAATCAATAATAATTTGTATGAAAAATTACTGCTTTAGTTTATTCCCTTACCTGACTATTAAGAACTTCCTTAGGACCCAAAATTTCACGCCCTTGGCGCCCGAAATTTAATTCCTGCAATTTACATTTTTCCGCAGATTAATTAATCTATTTCTCCAAAATAATACTCATCTAGCCTTCCTTAGGCTCCATATACCTCAAATTAATATTTAAACTATTATTTAATATCCCTACTTAATTTTTCAAATTTTTCCTGCGGGTCCCAAAATTACACCCGTGGCGCTCACCCGAGCCCTAAATTTCAGAAATCCTATTTCAGTCGCAGATGCTTAATATTTTAGCATTTCTAAATTAATGCTAATTAATTAAAAATAAGCCCCTTAATAATCGCCGCACCCCAAATTTGGAGTTTTGGCCCGACACCCCCATGAGAATTCCGTCCCACTAGACTTGTAGAGAATCATCCCTAGATTCTCGTGGTGGTGTCCGTTCGTCAATTGGGCTTATATTTTGCAAGAAATTAAAGAAAAAGGGGAAAATGGCTTACCCCAGGGAATATGCCTACGCCGCTCCTACCATCGATCCGCTCCAGTAGAAATGACGGCAGCAGCGAATGGAGTCCAGTGGTATCTTCGGATTTTCGATCGGGCGAAAATCCGTCGCGAAATCGAGGAGAGAGGGAGAGAGAACGTGAGGAGAGAGAGAGTGTTCTGAGAGTTGCAGAAGGATAAAAATAAAGAAAGGAAAAGTAAAGAAGAAGAAGAAGAAAAAGAAATCCTGAAGCTGGAAGCTTCAGGATGTAATAATGTTAATAATAATAATAATAATAATAATAATAATAAATATATTTAATTAATATTAATAATAATATATTTTATTAAAAAAAAAATAAAAATAAAATAAATTTTAATTAATTTTTTTTTCTTTTTTTTTTCTTTTTCTTTTTCTTTTAAATTCGATTAATTAATTAATTATTTTTTTTCTTTTTTTTTTAAATTCGTTTAATAATTAATTAATTAATAATAATTATTATTTTTAATTATTTATTATTATTATTATTTTTATTTTTATTTTTATTTATTATTATTTTTTTTTTTGAAATCAATCCACTAATATTTTATATCTCTTTTTGGGGTTTTTACATTCTCCCCACCTTATAAAAATTTCGTCCTCGAAATTTGCCATTCCCCTATTTTCCTTTCTTAGCGAAACCACTTCTTATTTTTATTAATTACCCTCACTTATGGCGGAGGAATACCGTGGTTACAATGAGGGCTCTGGGAGATTACAACTAGTCAAAATTCTCCCAAAACCATTCATGTTTCAAAACTAAAAACTTTATCTATCTTATGTTACACTATACAAATAAAAACTACAACAATATTCCATTCACTTAACTGGCTCAACTCTAACTCCACTGAATAAGTGCGGATATCTCTGGCGCATCTGATCCTCTAGTTCCCAAGAAGCCTCCTCAATGGCATGGTTGCGCCACAGAACTTTTACCAGTGGAATCTTCTTCGTGCGTAGCTCCTGTTCCTTCCAGTCAAGAATCTGCACTGGCACTTCCTCATAAACTAAAGTATCGCCCAATTCCAGTGCTTCATATCTAATCACATGGGAGGGGTCTGGGACGTATTTCCTCAGCATAGAAACGTGGAATACGTCATGGATCCTAGATAGGACCGGTGGTAATGCCAAACGATAGGCAACTGGACCCACTCTCTCAAGAATCTCGAATGGTCCAATATACCTAGGGCTCAGCTTACCCTTCCTCCCGAACCTCATAACACCCTTCAGCGGTGCCACCTTCAGGAACACGTGATCTCCTGTGTCAAACTCCAATTCTCGCCGACGAGTATCAGCATAACTTTTCTGCCGGCTCTGCGCTGTCCTGATCCTGTCTCTGATGAGTCTGACTTTATCCTGAGTCTGCTGTATCAACTCCGGCCCCAATACCTGTCTCTCTCCAACCTCATCCCAGTACAATGGGGATCGACACCTCCTGCCATACAGTGCCTCATACGGTGCCATCCCAATGCTGGCCTGGTAGCTGTTGTTATACGCAAACTCAATCAGTGGCAAATACTACATCCAACGACCTCCAAAATCCAGCACACATGCTCGTAGCATATCCTCCAAAATCTGTATCGTCCTCTCTGTCTGTCCATCTGTCTGAGGATGAAAAGCTGTGCTGAACGACAACTGAGAACCCATGGCCCCTTGCAGACTCTTCCAAAAACGAGATGTAAACCGTGGGTCTCTATCTGAAACTATGGACACTGGGACGCCGTGGAGTCTAACTATCTCCTGGATGTATAACTCAGCCAATCTGTCCATGGAGTAGCTAACTCTGATCGGCAAAAAGTGGGCAGTCTTCGTCAATCGATCCACCACTACCCAAATAGCGTCCTGTCCATGCAATGCTGGCGATAATCCTGAGACGAAATCCATCGCTATATGCTCCCACTTCCACTCAGGAATGTGGAGTGGCTGCAACGATCCCGCCGGTCTCTGATGTTCAGCCTTCACTTGCTGGCACGTCAAACACTGACCCACAAACTGAGCTATCTCCCTTTTCATGTTGCTCCACCAGAAGGACTCTCGGAGATCCTTGTACATTTTAGTGCTACCCGGATGTACAGTATATAGGGATCGATGTGCTTCCTCCAGAATGACTTTCTTGATCCCAGGATCGGCAGGAACACATAACCTGGTATGGAACCTCAGGGCTCCATCATCTGAAATGCTGAACTCTGATTCCTGACCATCCTGTACCTTTCCCATAAGCTCTACTAGTTCTGCATCATTCCTCTGAGCTGCTTTAATCCTCTCCTGTAGAGTCGGCTGCAAAACCAAGTCAGCAATGAACGCCTGGTGATCACCCTCTACCAGCTCCACACCGAGCCTCTCTAGATCCATCTGAATCGGATGCTGAATCCCCACTGCAGATACAGATGATTCCACTGATTTCCGACTCAAAGCATCAGCAACCACATTAGCCTTTCCTGGGTGGTAGCTAATAGTGCAGTCGTAATCCTTTATTAGCTCCAACCATCTCCTCTGCCTCATATTCAATTCCTTCTGCGTGAAGAAATACTTTAAACTCTTATGGTCAGTAAATATCTCACACCTACCCCCATATAGATAGTGCCTCCAAATCTTCAGCGCGTAAACAATCGCCGCCAACTCCAGATCGTGGGTAGGGTAGTTCTTCTCATATTCCTTCAACTGTCATGAGGCATAGGCTATCACTCTCCCCTGCTGCATCAACACGCATCCGAGCCCTTTATGGAACGCATCGCTGTAAATTACGAACCCCTCTTCTCCTGAAGGAATCGTCAACACAGGCGCAGTGATGAGTCGCTGCTTCAACTCTTGGAAGCTCTGCTCACATTCATCAGACTACTCAAACTTTGCTCCTTTCCTGGTCAATCTGGTCAATGGGCCTGATAATCGAGAAAAGCCCTCAACAAACCTGCGGTAGTACCCAGCCAATCCTAGGAAACTCCTGATCTCGTGCACGTTCTTTGGTCGTACCCAGTCAACTACCGCCTCAATCTTACTCGGATCAACAGAAATACCACCCTTGGATACAACGTGTCCAAGGAAGGTAACCTGTTCCAGCCAGAACTCACACTTCTTGAGTTTTGCATATAGCTTCTTCTCTCGCAGCACCTGCAACACTATACTCAAATGCTCCTCATGCTCCTCTGCACTCTTTGAATATACCAGTATATCATCAATAAATACTACCACAAACTGATCCAAATACTGGTGAAAAACCCTGTTCATAAGATCCATAAACACCGCAGGAGCATTCGTCAACCCAAATGGCATAACTAGAAATTCATAGTGACCATACCGTGTTCTAAATGCCGTCTTCAGAACATCTTCCGCCCTGACTTTCACCTGATGGTACCCGGAGCGTAAATCTATCTTCGAAAAGATCTGTGTCCCCTGTAACTGGTCAAACAAATCATCAATACGCGGGAGCGGGTATTTATTCTTGATAGTTACTTTATTTATTTCTCGATAGTCGATGCACAATCTCATCGAGCCATCCTTCTTCCTCACAAACAAAACTGGTGCTCCCCAGGGTGACACACTGGGCCGAATGAACCCCTTATCTAACAGCTCCTGCAACTGCTCTTTCAATTCTTTTAGCTCTACCGGTGCCATTCTATACGGCGCCTTCGAAATCGGTGTTGTCCCCGGAACCAGATCAATAACAAACTCTACCTCACGATCAGGAGGTAGTCCCGGCAAATCCTCTGGAAATACATCAGGGAAATCTCTCACCACTGGGATATCCTCCACCCTCAGTTCGCCTTCTGATACAGTCTTCACATAGGCTAAATATCCCTGACAACCTTCTGATAGCAATCTACACGCCTGGATAGCCGATAATAACTGAGGTGGGGTGCGCACATGTGATCCCACAAATCTGTACTCCTGTCCCTCTGGAGGTCTAAACACTACCACTCTCTGACGGCAATCAATGCTAGCATAGTGGGCAGCTAGCCAATCCATGCCCAAGATCACCTCAAACCCATGCATGTCTAAAATCACCAAATTAGCTAACAAATACCTCCCTTGAATATCCACTGGACAGTCCCTGAGTACCTTTCTACATACCCCTACGGTTCCAGTTGGCGTAGCAACAGACAAACTAATTTCTAACTGCTGAGGCTCAAACCCACACAATTTAACATAATCCCAGGCGATAAATGAATGCGTCGCCCCAGAATCAAACAAAACAGTAGCTTTAAATGACAGTATTGAAACAGTACCTGTCACCACATCTCCTGCCGCCTCAGCATCACCCGGTGTCAAAGCAAAAACTCTAGCTGGGGCCGTATTCCTCTGCTGGCCTCCTCGTGGTGCCTGGTAACCTCCTCGTGCAGGTCTAGGAACAGTACCAATCTGTGTCGGACACTCCCTCATCATATGTCCCGGCTCCCCGCACCTGTAGCAGACACCTCGCCCAGCACGACACTCTCCCAGGTGTTTCTTCCCGCAAGATGGGCAAGCGGGAGATGGCTGTGCACCCTGGAAACCGCGATTCCCGGTCTTCTGTCTCAGGTCCCTATAATAGCCACCTCTCTTCCACGCGGCACGGTCGGCTCCCTGCTGGAAATCAGAAGGTATGGATCTCTTCTTCTGCCTCTGCTCCTCAGCCTCCAATCGCTCTCCAGTCTCTGCTATAGTGGCTCTATCCACTAGTTCAGTAAAATCCTGCAACTTCAGAATCGATACCTGCTTATAAATTTCTCTCCTCAAACCTCTTTCAAACTGTCGTACCTTCTTCACCTCATCTGGAATAATGTACGGGGCGAAGCGAGATAGTTCGATGAACCTCGCCGCGTACTGCTGTACTGACAGCTGTCCCTGCTTCAGATTCAGGAACTCCGTAATCTTAGCCTCCCTAGAAGAGGCTGGAAAATACCTGTCGAAGAATATCTCTCTAAATCGCCCCCAAGTCATCTCTACAGGTATAGTCCTCTGCTGCTCTAACAATCTCACTGCTGACCACCATCTCTCGGCCTCTCCAGTCAATCTGTAGGTGGCGAACAGCACCTTCTGCTCCTCTGAACACTGCAGCACTGCAAAAATTTTCTCCATCTCCTGCACCCAATTCTCAGCGACTGCAGGATCCGTTCCCCCTGAGAAAGCTGGAGGATTCATCTTTATGAACTTCTCGATCGTACAACCGTGGCCTACAGACGGACCACCTTGTTCTCTCGAACTCCTGGCAATTTCTGCCATAACCTGCTGTGCTACGCTGCGTAAGACTGCATCTGAATCACTACCCGCAGCGCCTGAGGGTCCAGCACCCTCACTCCCACTAGCGTGGGCACTATTTCCACCGTGGTCCATCCTGAAAAGAAGAAATAACTTAACTCAAAACCTCTTTTCCTACGTGTATCCCCCAACTCATATAGTATATTCTCCTAATTAACTTCTCACTCCTAATCTCAATTCAAGGTTCAATCCTGCAACCTAGATACCCGACCCGACGATAGTTTACAATGAATTTCCTGAAATCGTCACCCCAGGAAAATCATACAAACCACCACGGAAGTCCTGCATCTAGACAACAAAACCAGACCTCAAATCCTTTTATCCTATACTCTGGTATTATTACTGCTGCACTCTAGAGTCTACAGAACCTAGTATCCTAGGCTCTGATACCAAATGTAACGTCCCTCAATTTCTTAACATAAAATATCACATACTAAATAAAATGGTCAACCCGAACCCGTGGGTAACGGGGACACCTGTCATACACAGCGGAAAACCTAGCAGCAGTACACATAAAATCTCAAACATCCCGTCATAAAATATAATACCAGAGCATTCTATACATCCTCACATACATCAAAATATCTCTAGGGTCAAACACAAAATAATTCTAACCCTAATACAAAATCTTACCCTCCTCACGGGGTAATCTCACTAATCTCAACGGCGGCCTTGACCCGCCGGTCTCTCAGGGACTCCTGAAAAATGTAATAATATTGGGGGTGAGACACTTCTCAGTAAGGGAAAATAAACTAAATACAGCTGTGTGGCAACATGAATATTTAATGCATTTATACGTATATAGTACATTTCATAATTCCATAAACATCATCATATCGTACTGGTTAGACATATATTTTCACATCTGTTAATAATTCATATCATACATAAAATCATTTGTTATAACTGTAGTACTAAAAATAAACACAGGATGAATAGCTAGCTAGTGTCATGTATTACCCCCCATGACGGGTTGTGCAGCTCGAAGGCGGGACCCGACAATGGCTGGCCGACCACTGCCGAATCAAATATGTCTGTAAGTACGATGAGCCCGCCACACCCTGGTCCGGACTGCCAGGTGGACGTCCACACTCTACTGAAAGCCACATCGACTATCCATCTCCCATCCCCTCGTGGGACGGTAGCACTAATAAGGCCTCGTGCCAAAATGAACCCATAGCTACGGTACCGAGCTCCTGGTCTGAACTAAACCAACATCCTGGTTGTGAAAACATATAATACATGATCATACGTAACATCATTACGGCCTCGTGCCGAAAACATAGATACGGCCTCGTGCCGAAAATATAAATACGTGGCCTCGCGCCAATAACATAAATACGGCCTCGTGCCAATAACATAAATACGGCCTCGTGCCGATAACATAAATATATGGCCTCGCGCCAAAAACATAAATACGGCCTCGTGCCGATAACATAAATATATGGCCTCGCGCCAAAATTGTTTCAGGTATATATATACTGAAAATACCTCATTTATCACACAATCGTCAAAACCATCACAACATCACTCATATTTTCATAAATGCCTGAAATCATGCTTGATTCGTAAAATCTTTCACATCATAATACATTTCACATAAAATAATATTCATGCCACACATATGCTGTTAAAAGTCATACTTCATATTCTAAAAACGTGAATTATTTATATCTCATACATACATATACATTTTAATCATCATAGCAGTATTTTCCCAATCGTACATTTCATGCGTAATACACAATATAACCTATGCTTTTCTGAAAATAAATTTACTCATAATCAATAATAATTTGTATGAAAAATTACTGCTTTAGTTTATTCCCTTACCTGACTATTAAGAACTTCCTTAGGACCCAAAATTTCACGCCCTTGGCGCCCGAAATTTAATTCCTGCAATTTACATTTTTCCGCAGATTAATTAATCTATTTCTCCAAAATAATACTCATCTAGCCTTCCTTAGGCTCCATATACCTCAAATTAATATTTAAACTATTATTTAATATCCCTACTTAATTTTTCAAATTTTTCCTGCGGGTCCCAAAATTACACCCGTGGCGCTCACCCGAGCCCTAAATTTCAGAAATCCTATTTCAGTCGCAGATGCTTAATATTTTAGCATTTCTAAATTAATGCTAATTAATTAAAAATAAGCCCCTTAATAATCGCCGCACCCCAAATTTGGAGTTTTGGCCCGACACCCCCATGAGAATTCCGTCCCACTAGACTTGTAGAGAATCATCCCTAGATTCTCGTGGTGGTGTCCGTTCGTCAATTGGGCTTATATTTTGCAAGAAATTAAAGAAAAAGGGGAAAATGGCTTACCCCAGGGAATATGCCTACGCCGCTCCTACCATCGATCCGCTCCAGTAGAAATGACGGCAGCAGCGAATGGAGTCCAGTGGTATCTTCGGATTTTCGATCGGGCGAAAATCCGTCGCGAAATCGAGGAGAGAGGGAGAGAGAACGTGAGGAGAGAGAGAGTGTTCTGAGAGTTGCAGAAGGATAAAAATAAAGAAAGGAAAAGTAAAGAAGAAGAAGAAGAAAAAGAAATCCTGAAGCTGGAAGCTTCAGGATGTAATAATGTTAATAATAATAATAATAATAATAATAATAATAAATATATTTAATTAATATTAATAATAATATATTTTATTAAAAAAAAAATAAAAATAAAAATAAATTTTAATTAATTTTTTTTTCTTTTTTTTTTCTTTTTCTTTTTCTTTTAAATTCGATTAATTAATTAATTATTTTTTTTCTTTTTTTTTTAAATTCGTTTAATAATTAATTAATTAATAATTATTATTATTTTTAATTATTTATTATTATTATTATTTTTATTTTTATTTTTATTTATTATTATTTTTTTTTTTGAAATCAATCCACTAATATTTTATATCTCTTTTTGGGGTTTTTACATATAATATATAATATCCAAAATTACTAAAGAAATTATTCATAATTATTGAGAGTTGCAAAAGTTGTGTATTTGAATTCCTCGTTCATGCACAATTTTATTTTGTACTTCAAAATGTAAAAAATATTGAATTTTTAGATAAATATTTGAAAAGTTGAAAGTGAAAATATGTTCTTACAGTGATTTTCTCTAAAACAGTTCTATTTATTTTTTTCTAATCTTGTGTTCGGGAGATTCTTTGAACTTGAATTTAGAATTATACAGATATAATAAATATTATTCAAATTTACATAAATTTAAATTGAATACTTAAAATTTGTGCTTCAAGTGCAAGATAAGAACGAAATCAATCAAATAAAAATATCAATAAAGAATGAAAACGTTGACTTTGTACTCTTTTGTAATTCTAATTATGCACGATACACTTACTATTTCATTGACCCTACTATCAAAATGACAAAAAATGATATCATTGGTCATATATTTTTTTCATTTATTTCACTATGAAATCATCCTATTTTCACATTGGAAATAAACCGGGTAAATGATAATATTAAGTGTAAAAGACATTCAACTCATTGAAGATTCAATAAAAAATAAAAATAAAATTTCCTAGATATTTCAAAAGTTTCATCAACCTCTTCTAAAATTTCAAAGATCATCCCTAAAATTTGTCAAAAAAAAAAAAAAAAACACACAAATTTCTTTATTTATATTTTATCAAATTTCAAGGGAGATTTATGATTTAAAAACTCAAGCACATTTCTAAAATTTTTGAAATTTCAAGAAAAATCAATACCTTTTTTACCAAATCTAGACATCAGTGCCCTTTGCCCTAATATTAAATAGTTAAAATAAATGTTATTTTATGTAATTTACTGCAACATCAAAATTAAACAATTAAATTCAACAAGTAAATATAAATATATTACTTTATTTTATGTATTCATCAGTTTCAGAAGAAGCAAATGAGGATCCCGCACAGACATACAATTAAACAGCAATATCTGCACAAATTAATCAACACATTTAGTTCAGCACCACCCAGAATTAAATGGAACTTGGGAAATAGAAGACCAACAAAACAGAACTATCCATTTTGTAAAATTACACCGGAACTTTGAGAAGAAGTAAGAACCTGTTCTGTTCTGGAAAATAGTTTTTGTTTTTCATTTCTAATTTTCTAAAAATGGAATCACTAAAATGTCATATTGTTTTCCAGTTTTCCAAAATTTGTAAAGAAAGTTGGAAAACATCTTTTTGTTGTTTTTCCAGCTTTCCTATTAGAGAACTGGAAAACAAGGTGCCATTTCTGTAATTATTTAGAAACCTGGAAATGGAAAAAAAATTTATTTTCAAGAACTGAATAGCCCTAAGTGTACAGCAATACCAAGTTCTACAGTTCATTATGCACACAAAGTATATACACATACTAACAGAGACACAAACATACATGACATGGGTAATTGATTTGTGAAGAAAACTTAGGTTTATAAATATAGATATATTCATGGATCTTATGATACTTCATTGCTTTCACTAAAACTGCACGTTAATGAAATTGTTAATTAAAAAAACTAACCTTCCTCTAGATGCAGCAACGAACCCAAATAATCGGGACGAAAATATGAAACGAATCCAACTCAAAACATAAAATTTCTTAGTAAGTAAAATAATAAATTCACATTTTTGATAAATAAAAAAAAACCTACCCCATTTTCTCCCTTAAATACCCTTACCTTCGCCTGAACGGTCACCTGCCACCTCGAACGGTAACCTGCCTCCTCGAACGGTCCTCTCTGCAAGCTCAGCTCGAACGGTCCTCTCTACAACCTTTTCTCCTCTGCGATAGTCTTCTGAGAGCTTGGGAAGGTTTTGAGCAGACGAAGCAAATCTCGCAGGATAGTCCTGCGAGATTTACCATGTGTCACAGCGCGAATGGATTTCAAGCACAAATCTTGCAGCTTGGTCCTGCGAGAATTACCACGTGTCACAACGTGAATGGATTTCAGGGGCAAATCTCGCAGCTTAGTCCTGCGAGATTTCTGCCACGCGTCACGTTCCAGTTAGATGCTCTATTGAATCTCGTAACTCCAAGCTGCGAGATTTGCTCCAGCCTCGCCACGCATCACCTGCCCGCTATTTCTCTCATTGCCACGCGTCGAAGGCAGAGCGGCCCATGAGTTTAAATCTCGCAGCATGAAGCTGCGAGATTACGTGAGCATTACTTTGGGAAAATTTTTCCCAATCAGAGTGTTATTTTATATTTTATTTATATTTAATAATAAAATGGGAAAAAACTCCACTTACACACATACTGACACTCACCTACACACACTCTGACGCACACTCCACTAACTCTCTCTCACACACTCACACACACACCCACTCACGCATGCATGCATGCTACCCTCACACACACACACACACAAACACATGCACTCACTTTATTTTATTGTTTTAATATTTGTTTCCAATCATGATATCCATATTTTTATTTTGCTGTCACTATTGTACATTATTGATTGCTAATTTTTTTTTTTATTTTGCAGTATTTGTGGGTTTTTCTTGTTGTGGTATCGGTTAGTTTTTTTTTTTACATATTTTTATTATGCCTTATAGTTGTGATGCTCGTAAATAATAAATAATGACTATTATTATGATAGAGTTTTTTATTGGTTAGAATTCATTAACATTTGAGTTAAATCTTGCCGTGGTTAGTGTATATATGTTGGGTGACTCATATTATAGTCGTAGGTTTCCACATTACAGTTGTATCATTTTATTGGCCTTTTAGACTTGACTTTCATTATTTTTAATTATCTTTTCGATATTTGAGATTAGAGAGATATGGAAAATTACAAAAAAATAGAAAAGATAAAAATTGAAAAAAGAAAAATGTTTTGGAACATGAAGACCATCCTGAATACACACAGCTCACGCGTATGACAACACGTGCTGAGTTATGGTCTCGACCAAGACCTTAAACTGGTTTTCCCCTAGACCGGTCAACGTTTGACCGGTTCATCATCCCCTAAACTGGTTCACGCCAGTTTTCTCTATTTCACTTGATTATTATTTAGATTCACAGAAATCACCGCATGTTGGCTTGATGGTCTCGACCAAGACTTTAAACTAGCTTTCTCCCCGGACCGGTCAACATTTGACCGGTACACGCTGGTTTTCTCTATTTCACTCATATATTATTATCTAGATATTCAGAAAATTTACAAAAAATCACAAAATTCTCATAAAATCCCAAAAAATATTTTCCTACTTTGATTTTCATGGTTTTTATTTGGTGTTATTTTGAAGTTCGGGAAAAATCACAAAAATCGTAAAAAATGTTTTCACACTTAGGAAAAATATAAAATATTTGTTAGGCATAGAAAATCATTTTCATCCTGAACAAACATCAAAAACCTCCCGGAATAGTATTTTCCTACTTAGAAAAACCTACGGATTTCAAAACCTCCGGGAGTGTATTTTATTATCCTATTTTCTTGATTTTCCTTCCGATGATTGCAACAAAGGGCATGGACCCTTCTGAGTATTGGATTGGCCCGGTTATGAGGGAATACTTATATAATATTTTATTTTGTGCATTTTCTTGATTTTTGAAAGGGAGTAATTTTGAAAGGATTATTAGGTTTATTTTGGGATAATTTTTTATTAGTCTGGTACCATTTGTAAGAACGAACGCGTAGGGGGTGCTAATACCTTCCCCTCGCGTAACTGTACTCCTGAGCCCAACTCTGGTAACGCATACTGATTCTACCCATGACGAGGTAGCAATCAAGTGTTCTAACCGCACTTCAAAAGGTTAGTGGCGACTCTATCGCACATTGTTTTTCCACGAAAATATCTTTTTTTCAAAATCACACATCCCATTTTTTCCAGTTCACAGCCGAAGCCCATTTTTGCCAAGAGAGTGGTTTCTTTGGGTCGGATCTGCAATGTTGCGACACAACCAATGGCTCCAAGTCCTTTGTACTAACAAAATTATTTCTTATGTCACTTTACACAAAATGCAAGCAAAAATAGGCAAAATTTGGCACAAGGTGATGATCCAAGGAGGATAGGATGAGATGAGACTAAAATGTATTCTTATTTCATTCAATTTCAAAATGATTTAAATGAAAAGTATAGATGCATTCCTCTTTATCACCCTCAGGTGATCAGACACATCATTTTTGTATCACGTGAGCTCACTTCTGAAGTTGAATACCAATCAACTCTTCAACCCGATGGCATTTGCAACATTTCAACTATGATCGGGCAACGAGTTCCCATGATTCTAACCTTTCGCCTAGAATAGAGAGATAATTTTTGTTCCGCTCAATAATGGAACTCCAAATCTTTAACTTTGCCACCTCGGCACATCAGTTTTACTGAAAATTGGGATGTGATTATCGACTTATTGGAGATGACTATGCATGCATGGTTATGAAATTGAGCATGAGATGCATGATTATGTTGTGCGATGAGTGTTTATGTATGGGTGTAACTAGTGTAAACATACATATAAACAGGGATATGAACGTGCATGTAGCCTATCGTGCATGACTATGCGTGAAATTATGCATGAAGTGCATGAATGCGATGTAACCTAAATAACTATTTTTCCCGAATTCTGGAAAAATCTCTATTGACTAATGGAAGGTGTAACGAACCGAATAATAATGAGATTTAAATAATAAAAGGAAGGGAAATGGAAACCAGAAACAGAAGAAGGCAGTCGACTTCGTCGACGACATTGCATTTTGGAAGGAAAAACAAAAGGGTATCATCAGGGCTTCGTCGACAAATCCCCTGTATTCGTCGACGAAGGCTTAAGAAAATTCGTCAAGGAATACAAGGATTCGTCGATGAAGAAATACCAAGAGGGGGGTTTTGAGCCGACTGAATTTCGTCGACAAGGACTGAATTTCGTCGATGAAATTAATGAAGGATTCATCGACGAATGACGTGGCTTGTCGACGAAATCCCCTCTTCTATAAATATGGAAAATCCAGATTTTACTTCTAAATTAAGCCAACTCACTCCTCTCTCTCTCCTCTTCGGTTCTCTCCCTTTCTTTCCTCGATTTTGGGTCAGATTTACACCGGATCGACAATCTGAAGTCACCACGATGCTCCTAGGGAAGTTCTCTCCAAATTTGCTAGAGCGGATCGTTGGTGAAAGCAAGTTGGGAATCATCCCTAAGTTGAGGTAAGAATTTTTAAGCCAAACTAGACTTTATGGTAGTTATAGGAAATGATGTACGCATGAAAATATTGATGTTTAATACTGGGAGTTTTGAGTTTTATGGTATTGATCAGGAAATCATACGGGGGTTAGCCTAGGATATTTTGGGGGCTTTCTCAGTAGCCAGGTAAGTGAATAAATTAAAGCAGTTAATTTCCATGTAAATTATGATTAATTATGAGTAAATTTATTTTCAGAAAAGCTTATGTTATAATTGTTTATTACGAATGAAATGTACGATTGAGAAAATACTGCTATGATGATTAAAATATATATGTATGTATGATGTCACGACTAGCTCATTTTCCTCATTTTTTTTTCTTTTTTTTATATAATAATAATAATATCAACATCATACATTCCAGCTCAGTAGATCACAATCCACCTGGACCCGTGGGTACCAAGGATACATCAGAACACAAAACGGAAGTCTAAGTAGTAGAAAATATACAATCATATACATACCTTCATGTCATACATCACAATACCAGAGTTACTACAATTACGGTATCTCAATATATACATCCCAAAATCAGATCTAGGGACATTCTTCACAAATTCTAACTGTCCCTACAAAACTTACCCTTGAAAAGGGCAAATAAATAGCACTATATCAGCGGGGCTTTTCCCGCTCTCCTATCTGGAGCTCCTAAAAAGTTTATAAGATTTAGAGGTGAGATACCTCTCAATAAGGGAAATAAACTAATACCAGTGTGTGGTAACATGAGTATTCTGTATCCTACATATACCATACATAACATATTCAGTACTGTTTCGTCAAATTTGGAAAACATATATATATATATATATATATATCAAAACATGGCAGAACATACTGCATTTTCATAAACATATCTCATCTCATACAATAATAATATCACAAAAACATTCCTGGTAGGATAGCTGGCTGTTGTCATGTATTACCCCCCACATAACTGGGTTGTGTGGCCCAAAGGCGGGACCTGACAATGGTTGGCTGACCACTGCCAAGTCAATCATTAAGCCTGTAAGTCCGATGGGTTTGCCAGACTTGGTCCGCACACCAGGGGCGATCACAACACACTTCTTTAATAACCACATCGACCATCCAATCTCACACCACTTCGTATAGCGGCGTTAACACAAATATCATGATCACGAAGACCATGGACACATAGCAGCGGTACCATGCAAGTGCTAGCCTAGACCAAGCCAACCAGGTTCTGATATTATATAACATATATTGAAATCGTGATACATGAATATTCCATATCATTACTTTTCACATCAATCATATCATTTTACATATATACGTGTATCATGAAATCATTGGCCCGTACGCCGGTATTACAAATTTTATCATAGCTCGGCCCGTACATCGGCAAATCACATTATAGCATGGCCTGTACGCCGACAAACATATCATAGTACAGCCTGTACGCTGGCAAATCACATCATAGTACGGCCCATACGCCAGCAAACATATCATAAAAAAATCTTGGCCCGTACACTGATTTTTCCGTTATAAAATCCATATCATAATCACATTTCCAGAAAATAGTATCTCATAGCCATTTCTACTCATGCCACACTAAACAAGTTTTCCATATTCAACATACAATCATATTCAACAATATTTTCCAAATATAAATCATTTATCATATATATAAATATATTTATTTTCTAGGAATCAAGTGCTATATATATATACATACATTTTTTCAAAAAGAATTAGCTTAGTTTATCCCCTTACCTAGCTACTGAGAAAGCCCCCAAAACAATCTAGTCTAACTTCCGTAGGATTTCCTGACCAATACCCTGAAAGTAAAAACTGATAGTATTAAACTTTAGTATTTTCATGCGTACATCATTTCTTACAACTACCATAAGATCAAATTTGACTTAAAAAGTTTTACCTCAACTCAGGGATGATTTCCAACTTGCTTTCACCAATGATCCGCTCTGGCAGATTTGGAGAGAACTTCCCCAGGAGCGTCGTGGTGACATTGCATTGTCGATCCGGCGTAAATCTGGCCTGAAATCGACGAAAGAAAGAGAGAGAACTGAAGGGGAGAGAGAGAGAGAGAGGAGAGAGTTTGCTTATAAAAGAAGTTAAAAATTGGATTTTTCCATAATTATAGAACAGGATTCGTCGATGAGTCACGTCCTTCGTCGACGAATTCTCATTAATTTTGTCGACGAAATTCAGTCAATTCAAAACCCCCTCTCGGTATTTCTTCGTCGACAAAATTTAGTCTTCATCGATGAAGTCGACTGTCTCCTTCTATTTCCGGTTTCCATTTCCCTTCCTTCTATCATTTAATTCCCATTTTTATTCAAGTCGTTACATATGAGATGTTAGAAAAGCACGATTTTAGAATATGAAGTATGACTTTTAACAGCACATGTGTGACATGAATATTATTTTACGTGAAATGTATTATGATATGAAAGATTTTACGAGCAAAACATGGTTTCAGGTATTATGAAAAGATGAGTTATGTTGTGATGATTTTGATGAATATATGATAATTGATTTATTTTCAAAATGTATATACCTGAAACGATTCTGGCGCGAGGCCAAGTATTTATGTTATCGACACGAGGCCGTATTTATGTTATCGGCATAAGGTCGTATTTATGTTATCAGCGCGAGACCATATTTATTTATGATTTCGGCACGAGGCCGTACTTACAAAATTATGAAAGATGCTATATTGCCATGTACTATACGTTATCAGAACCCGAATATTAGTTTAGTTCAGTTCAAGAGCTCGGTACCGTAGCTATATGTAGATCAGATATCTACGTTCATATTAGTGCTAACCATCCCACGAGGGGATGGGAGATGGATAGTCTATGTGGCTTTCAGTAGAGTGTGGACGTCCACCTAGCAGTCTGGACCAGGGTGTGGCGGGCCCATCGTACTTACAGACATATTTGACTCGGCAGTGGTCGGCCAGCCATTGTCAGGTCCCACCTTCATGCTGCACAACCCGTCATGGGGGGTAATACATGACACCAGTTAGCTATTCATCGTGGGTATATTTTCAGTATTACAGTTATAACAGATGTTTTATGTATATTATGATTTATTAACAAATATGAAATTATATGATTATCTAGTATGATATGATGAATGTTTACAAAGTTATGAAATGTACTGTATACGTATAAGTGCCTTAAATATTCATGTTGCCACACAGCTGTATTTAGTTTATTTTCCCTTACTGATAAGTGTCTTACCCCCGACCATTAAATGATTTTTAGGAAATCTAGAGGGATCGGCGGGTCAAGGCTGCCGTTGAGTGGGTTTAGCTTCCCTACTAGAAGGGTAAGCGTTGGACTAGGATCAGGAGATTTTGTCGTATGATCCTAGTGTTATTTTTGACTTTTTGGAAAATTGTAAATAAATACAGTATTTTGGGAATGTAAATAACTCTGGTATTATGCTTTTTGGATAGATGATTGAGATTTTATTTTACTGCTGCTTAGGTTTCCGCTGTGATTGACAGGTGTTCCCGTTACCCACGGGTACGGGTTGACCATTCCATTCATTATGTTACATTTCATGTTAAGAAATCGAGGTCGCTACAGAAGGTTTCATGATTAAGTCGACCATTGATGGACCACTGATTCAATTCAATTCCTCCATCGACCATTCCTTTCCTTGATGGTGGCTCATATACCTTAGATCCTACGAAAGATTAGGTTATGATCTGGGCTTGGGATTAACTCAAGCGAGTCAACCCAATGGGTTGGTTCAACGCAGGCTTGTGGACTTTGATGTACACTTGGACCTCAGGTGTTTCAAAATATGAGCTTCAAGCTATTTTCTGATGGGCCGATGCTCGAGTTTAAAGAGAGTTGGGCTTGGATGCTTTAAAAATATTGGCCTGGATTTTTAAGTAATAGGGCTGAAGCCCCCTTTTGAAATATAGGTTTGGCCCTTTTTGAAAATCAGGTCTGGGCTGAGTTTTTTTTTTGTTTAGAAAAAGGTTGGGCGTAGATTTTTTTTTTAAAAAGAGTTGAGTCTGAGTTATTTGAAAAGAATTGAATCAACCCATCTTTTAAAATGCTTAGGCCAAGTTTTTATTTTTTTTAAAGGATGAGTCATGGTCTCATTATTGGGTTCTTTTTCAGAATAATGGCTAAGAAGTATGCATATCTAAAATGAATGCATGATGCATAACACAACACAAAACATATGTACAAAAGACACGGATTAAGTCACATGGAGAAGGATGAGGATCTTTTCTCAACCCAAGGTAGATACACCTATTTTATAGGGTTTCTCCATGACTCTATCCTAGTTAGGGAAAACTATAGACAAGTATGCGTTGGTAGGCTGTGATACCCCATGGATGAAAGACTTAAAAGATTAGATGTTACTACCCATATCAATAGGGTGCACCTTTCTTTTCGGGAGCCTTCCCATAAGAACTCCATAGTTAAGCGTGCTTGGCTTGGAGAAATCTTGGGATGGGTGACCACCTGAGAAGTTTTCTCAGGAAGTGTGTGAGTGAGGACAAAACATACTAAAAAGGACACGTGTTAGTTTGTGGGGCCAGTCATTAGTTTGATAAGGCCCGCCCCCCTGTTGTCTGGGCCAGGTGGAGGAGGAGAGACGCAGTGCTCCTTGGCAGGCCCAAGTTGGGGCGATACAAATGGTATCAGAGCCAACACCTAACCAAAAGTGTGATGAGATTCACATCGCCTGGGTTTAGAAATGTGGGTTCGCAACGAGGACGTTGCATTCTATAAATGGGGGAGAATGTGATACCCCATGGATGAAAGAGTTAAAAGATTAGATGTTACTACCCATATCAACAAGGTGCACCTTTCTTTTCGGGAGCCTTCTCATAAGAACTCCATAGTTAAGCGTGCTTGGCTTGGAACAATCTTGGGATGGGTGACCACCTGGGAAGTTTTCTTAGAAAGTGTATGAGTGAGGACAAAACACACTAAAAAGGACACGTGTTGGTTTGTGGGGCCAATCATTAGTTTGATAAGGCCCGCCCCCCTGTTGTCTAGTCTAGATGGAGGAGGAGAGACGCAGTGCTCCTTGGCAGACCCAAGTTGGGGTGTTATAAATGGTATCAGAGCCAACACCCAGCCGGAAGTGTGATGAGATTCACATCGCCTGGGTTTGGAAATGTGGGTTCGCAACGAGGACGTTGCATTCTATAAGTGGGGGAGAATGTGATACCCCATGGATGAAAGAGTTAAAAGATTAGATGTTACTACCCATATCAACAAGGTGCACCTTTCTTTTTGGGAGCCTTCCCATAAGAACTCCATAGTTAAGCGTGTTTGGCTTGGAACAATCTTGGGATGGGTGACCACCTGGGAAGTTTTCTCAGGAAGTGTGTGAGTGAAGACAAAACACACTAAAAAGGACACGCGTTGGTTTGTAGGGCCAGTCATTAGTCTGATAAGGTCTGCCCCCTTATTGTCTGGTCCAGGTGGAGGAGGAGAGACGCAGTGCTCCCTGGTAGACCCAGGTTGGGGCGTTATGCAGGCTCTATTCTTATTGACAAAAGGTTCCCAATTTGACCCCCATCCTCACCCAAAAGGGGTTTGGATAAAGTTCAAACTGAGCGGAGTGGTTCGCGGGTCCCCACAAGCCCTGCCACGTGGGAACAAACAATATTAAACTCCTTTCTAATTTTAGCACGTAAAGTCAGGGTAGAAGGCGCGTGAAAGTGTGCGATTTCAAATTTAGTTTAGTCCATCTACCCCCACCTTTATTACATGCTCATTCAAACAAGATATTCACAAGTATTCACATGCTTATTCAATAACAAGGGAAACAACATATTCACAATTAATCACATTTTTATTCAAACAACAAAGGAAATAAAGTGTTCACAATCAATCACATATTTATTCAAAATATGGAAACAAGATATTTACAATTAACACGTTTATTCTAAAAATTTGGAAACAAAATATTTGCAATTTATAAAAAATATTTGGAAGCAAAATATTTGCATTTAAAATTTAGAAATAAAATATTTGCAATTAATAAAATTTGGAAACAAAAGATGCTTAAAAAAAATTTTGGAAACAAAATATTTGTAATTAATAAAATTTGGAAACAAAATACTTGCAATAAAAATTTGGAAACAAAGTATTTGCAATTAAAATTTGCTCATCTAAAAAATTTGGGAATAAAATATTTGCAATTACTATGCTTATCTAAAAAAATTTGGAAAGAGAATATTTGCAATTAATATGCTTAAAAAATTTGGAAACAAAATATTTGCAATTGCTATGCTTATTTAAAAAAATTAGAAATAAAATATTTACAATTAATATTCTTAACTAAAAAAAATTTGGAAAGAAAATATTTGCAATAAAAAAATTGAAACTAAAACATTTGCAATTACGATGCTTATTTTTTTAAAAAATTGAAATAAAATATTTACAATTAATATTCACAAAATAAGAAGCTACTAAAAGATTTATTAAATTTGAGAAAAGTAGTAGTGATGAATTTCAAAACCGTCACTAATAGTAGAGTATTAGTGACGGTTTTAAATTCGTCCATAATAGTATATTATTAGTGACGATTTTGAAATTCATCACTAATACTGTACTATTAGGGACGATTTTGAAATTCGTCGCTAGTACTCTACTATTAGTAATGGTTTTGAAATTTGTCACTATTACTTTTCTATTAGTGACGATTTTGAGTCAAGCCAATGTAGAATTTATAGTGACGGTATTAGAGTTTTAGTGACGGTTATAATCTATTACTAATATTCTATTATTAGTGACGCTTTTAAAATTCGTTACTAATCATTATTAGTAACTGTAGTAATGACGACTAATTCAAAACTGTCACTAATACTTATAAAACCGTCACTAATACTATTAGTGACAGTTTTGTGATTATTAGTGACAGTTTTGATCCTTCACTAATAACCTTATTTTTTGTGATTGAATAATAAACACCAATCTTGAGATTGTTCTTGTTTGATAAATAGGTAGTTGACCTAATTTTTAAATATCCAATTCACCCCCCTCTTGGGATTTCACCAAAATTAACATTAGACAACTCAAAAATTTTAAAATTGACAGGACTAGTTGACTGCCTATAGAAGCCAATTGACCACTTGTAGGTGGCACCAACAAACACTTTTTGAGGTGTTGCTGCCAAAAATGTCGATCTGACCTCCGGCGAGTTTTTCGATCCCGATCACCTAAAAAGGATGAAAACACACACGGCTTGGAGGACCCGAGGTGTATTCCGAGGGATCTCTCCGATACTTAAGTAAGGGAGTGCTTTAGAGAGGCTTTAAGCAATAGTGAAATTGGATTAGAATGAGAGATACCTTAGCCTCTCCGTAGTACTCCTTTTATACAGGTCATGTTTGACCCTAGTAGATCTGTCATTTATAGCGTTTAGCAGAGATAACTCTATCATTATGGTGCGGACGTGGATTACTCCGGTTAATGTCTGGCCAGCATCAATAGCTTTGATCGAGTGATTAACTTTGTTGGTGATTTCCCCCATTAATGATGGACACATGTCTCTCTTTAGGATATGTGATATATTTTGGGTATATCAGGAGGGAAAGCAGGTTGATTACCTAAAAGGGCAAGTTGACCGTGCTAAGTGAATTTTCTTCTTCTTTTTCAATTTGCCTAAACTTTTCACATATTCAAATGAACCCTTATTTTGGAATATATATATATATATATATATATATATATATATATATATATATATATTTATCTGTGTGTGTGTGTGTGAAGAAATTTGATGAACAATAGAGTTGATTTTGTTTTATTTCACATTATTTTTATAGGCATTTTAGAAATTTACATTAGTTCTCTTCTAGCTAGAGGTTGATGGTGGGAGCTATTTGAGCATTTAGTGGACAGTGCATGTGGGAGGGCTCCAACCAGGTTTCATGTTTCCCTATCCAAGTTCATGTACCTGCTTTATATATATATCAAATAAAATAAATAAAAGTGCAAATAGTGTAAATAATTTAATGTACAAAAATATTATTATCTTTTAAAAAAAAGATGTACACATATTTAAAATAAGTAAATTTCTACAATATATGTATATAGAAAGTAAATTCAACCAAAATTAGGTAAAACTACATTCATAAAATCTATTAAAGTTATTTTTTTATAAAAAAAAAACCCTATTTAGGCAAAACAAATTAGTAAAGAAATACATATGAAATAAGTTAAAAAATCAATCTAAATATTAAGTATAATGTTAACAATACAAAATTGCAACAGTATATAATTATAGCATGGAATTTGAATGTAAACACAATCTTACTATTAGTAAAGTTGTATAGGATAAACATATCTAGAATAGACAATTTCGTTAAAAAGCACTTTTGAAATAGCGCAAAAAAAATATTTAAGTATAATTCTTTTGTATGTTTTCAATGAGATTAATTGTAAATTCAATTACGACAAAAACATATCAACTAAACTTCCACGGTTAATAGAGAACTTGAAAATTTCAAAATTGAAACAATGTATTATTTTAGCATGGAGCCAAACATTATGTTGAAACTCAAAGAATAATTAAAATCAAATCTATATTTTTATCAAATGTAAATATAAACAAATAATAAAGAACGTGGAAACTGATAATTTGAATTAATTTTATAATATAAAAGTATTGAAAAAGAAAGTGAAAGAAAGTTGTTGAATTTGACTTATTTTTCAAAAAATAATATTTAGTTAAATTCATTAATATTGGAATTTTTAAATTTTGTCTATAAAAAGAGAAAAATATTTTAATTTTTTTTAAATTAATGGAAATAATATAGAGAGAGGAATTTAGTGGGACCATGTGGGATCGAAAAGGTTTAGAAAATAAATTTAAAAATAATTAAAAATTAGTGAGGGCTCACATAGGCCCTTGCTGAGAGAGAAAGGAAGGGAAAAGAAATACAAAAAGGTTAAACGTGGGTCTGGCATTTGCTAGAAAAAATATTTTTTTTAAAAAATAGTGGGGGCTCATAAGAGGCCCCCTCTACTATAAAAGATACAAGAAAAAAAAAAAAAAATCTAGCACTACATGTCGGCGTTTGGTTGAATCTCTAAGTTCAAAAATCAAGAAGGCGAGAGAAAAGAGAAATGGTGAAAAGAAAAAGACATGAAAAAAATAAAAATTAAAAGAAAATAAGGTAAAAAAACTTGATGATGACATGTCCCTGCAAGTTTCAATTTTAATGCATAATATAGATATCTTTAACCACTAAATTGGGTCATACATTTGTGCTTGTGGGACAATACTTGTTGTACTATCCTTCTAGACACAATTCCCCCCTTTTGCTCTATTCTACATCAAAATTCACGAGCTCTTTTAATAAATAATATTGTAAAATATTTGTGGAAGAATTAAATGATAACCTTTTGGTGCTCCTTTTTGTATTTGTTTTGTTTTTTAATTTTTAATTTTTCTTATTTTTTTTAAAATTTATTTTATTTTATTTTTTTACATATTGAAAACAAAGGGAAACACATACATACCCTTAAAAGCTACCTTAATAGCGGGGTAAAATGGTTGTATAAAAAGTTTACCAAAATCACTATACATTAACACTTGATAAAAAGTTTACCAGAATCAATATCCTTGATACATTGTATTGAAAAAAGAAAAAAATGGGCAAAAGAGATTTATGTAATTGATTTAGTCAGTACTTTGTTTTGCGACACCATTAACACTTCTATCTTTAGACTTTAGACTTTTATGCCCATATTTCACAAAGTCATTCTCTCCTTATAACTTTATGTTTAAAAATAAAAAAATATTTTTTTTATCTCCCATCGTGTCTATACCACAACTTGTAAACATGTGTTTTTTGTAACATTTCTATCCTATGGCTTTAAAAGTTATGTTTTTATTCTCCTTGTTAGTGCTTCCAAGCACACAATGCATGTGATTAGTAATTACGTTTGAGTAGATTGGATTCGTAGAGCTCTAGGTCACATGACAACAACCCAAGCTGCCATTATGCAATGCTCACCTTTAAAACTAATTCAAAAATAGAATTAGAGAGAGAGAGAGAGAGAGAGAGAGAGAGAGAGAGAGAGAGAGAGAGAGAGAGAGAGAGAGGTGATTTTTGCTAAGAGAACAATCTATGAATTTGACAACTTAAATTCACAATAGATAATTAAATTAAGGCAGAATAATTGCACAAACATATCGGGAGAAAAAAAATAGGAAAATATAAATTTTCAGAAAAGAAGAAGAAGAAGAAGAAGAAGAAGAAGAAAAAGTCATGTAACATAATTTTGAATTCAGTGGTCATTAGCCAAGTTCTTGCATTATTATTTAGAATCCTCGACCTCGACATCAACTTCCTTCCTAGAAAAATATATATGTATATTACATTAAAAAATGTTAATTAAAGAGACGTATTATTTTCTACATTTTATGTTTTTTGTTAAGATATTAATAAATAAAATAAAGGAGGAGTGTTTTTTTTTTAAATATCTCACTTTATATGAAATGTTTAAAAAAATAAAAAATAAAAAAATTATATTTTTAATCGGGTTCTTAACGGGTACCCGTTTATGACTTGTTTATTAAATGGGTGGATTTGAGTTTATATCTTAGTCACACGTTAGTAAACGGGTCAATCCAAACTTGAACCTGTTTACGACCTACCCAAACCCGTCCCACTAACCCGTTTTGTCACACCTATCAAGTTTCAATTTTAATGCATAATAAAGATATCTTTAACCACTAAATTGGACCATACATTTTTACTTGTGGGACAATACTTGTTGAACTGTGCTTCAGCTATTATGGACACCATTCCCTCCCCCCTTTTGCGCCATTCTACATCGAAATTCACGAGAGCTTTTTTAACGAATTAACTAATAGATTTGTGGGAGAATTAAATTATACTGTAAAATATTTGTGGAAGAATTAAAAAATAACCTTTACAGTGCTTCTTTTTGTTTTTTTGTTTTGTTTTTTTTTGTATTTTTTTTTTGGCATAATGAAAACCAAGAGAAGCATATGCATACCCTTTAAAAGCAGCCTTAATAGAGGGGTAAAATGGTTCATATAAAAAGTTTAGGTAAAATGGTTCATATAAAAAGTTTACTAAAATCACTATACATTTTCACTCTTTGTGCTTTCTTCTTGAATTAAATAATAATTTTGTAGGAATTAAATAATATTGTAGGAATCAAATAATAATTTTTTGGGTGCTACCATTCGTAAAGCCATTGAAATCGGCTGATTCTTTTCCATTTGTGTCCTTGGCCAAATATTGGGATTGGAAACATACCAATCTTGCAAATTCTCCAATTAATTCATAGAATCATTCAAATTTTATCTTAGTTATTTAGTGATAAAAGAGCCTGAGTTTATGTTTGTAGAGACGTTGAATTCGGATTTGTATTGTATTTGAATAAGATGTAATATACAAATTATATTAAAATTTTATCTTATTGCTTGATTTCTTTCTGAATTGGTGTATAGGTACTAGTTGTGGTTCACAAAGATTCCTTGAATATTCCCTTCGACTCCCTGCATTTTCTTTTGTCCCCTATGTTTCAATATTTCTCCAATATTTCTCTTCATTTCCTTATATTTCCCTATATTACGGTGTATTCCCTTGTATTCCCCTGTATTATGGTGTATTTCCCTATATTCGTTATAAATATTAATTAAAAGTCTTGTTATATTTAAGGACCGAATAAAACGGGGTGTTTGTAGTGTTAATATGACATTATACGGTTAGTGGATTTCAAATCCTTTGTGCAGAACCATTATTTTGATTATATTTACATCTCTATCTTCAACTTATTTAACTTTTCTAGTCAATGATCTCTCTCTTTCCTTATCCTATTACTCTTTTTTTTTTTTTCAATTTCTTTGTGAATATTCTTTATGAATGTTGCATATTTGAAACTTTCACAGTACATTGGATCTATCACTGGAATGGAATGGAAGAAAAAAGAATAAAATAAGAAGTTAAATAGAGAAGAAAAAGAAGTTGCCAACTTGACTACTCTAGAATTAAATCTGATTTGTATATATATTCTTTCTATTTCATCTTCTTTTATTCATAGACATATCCTTTCTATCAACTTATTTTATTCATATATTTGTGATTTGGAATTGACACGCACTCCTAAGTTTGAATTTACTGCCTCTTGCCCACAAAATAAGGGGAGAAGCCATCATTTTGTTTTTCAATTTTCATGTCATGTACTGTTAACTAATAGACAACATTCTGTATATATATATATATATATATATATATATATATATGTATGAGCTTTGAAGCAGAGAATTACCAGCCATAAAAAAGCATCGTATTCAACATGAATACCCTTGTGCTTTCGGCCCAATGCCTGTCATTACTATTGTTGATTTCCTCAATCTCTGTTCATATGAAATCATCATTCAATCTGCCGAGACTCGGTGTAACAATACGAGAAGAAATCCTGCGCTATCCCCAAGTTGCACCAACTGCATCTTGTCCAAGTGATTTAAAAACTTTTTTCTACAACCAAACACTTGATCACTTCAATTACAATCCAGAATCCTATACAACTTTTCCACAAAAATATAGGATGAGTACCGAGTATTGGGGCGGTGCAAAGGCCAATGCTCCCATCTTTGTTTATTTCGGGGAAGAAGCACCGCTGGATAAAGATATACCTATTATTGGGTTTCTCTCAGATAATGCTAGATATTTTCAGGCTCTTATTGTTTATATAGAGGTAAGAATCAAAGTGCACATTCTTCCCATTATCCTCATGTTCAAATTTTTTATTGCTCCTCTCTAATGGTTGTATGCATAACATAACATCAAATCTCATTGATGAACGCACTGTTTATATAGGTTACATTTGGTAGGGAGATTTATTTATTTATTTATTTATTTAGAGAAAGAGTTTGTTTAAATATTTTCCATAATTTATATGGTGCCATGCATTTTTTTTATTAAAAGAAGGGCGGCACCTCTATTTATTTGTTGATAACCCCTCACTTTTGACGGAGGAATACCGTGGTTATAAGACAATCAATAAGAGATAACAAAAGACAACACGTTAAAAATCTTCCAAAGAACAATACCAACATCTAACCAAAAACAGGGATACAAGACCAAACAAAACAAAACAAAACAAAACAAGACCTACAAAACAAACCTCACGCAACAAATAGACCAAAAAAAAAAAAAAAACTTTCCTTTGGTTTCTTTAAAGAAAAAAGTAATTAATATTTGCTTAGGGTTTGTTTTGATCAAAGATTTTGGATAGGAAAAGAAAAGAAAACAACAGGGCTATGTACCAAATACTACTAAAAATAAAAAAATTTTCTGATATGATTTAAAATTAAGAAAAATGAAATATTAATGATGTGTAAAATTAAAGTTTTGTTCATTGATTTGTTATATTTTTGTTTTTTCTTATTTTTCTTGATAATTGAACATAAAAAAGTAGATTCATTTATATTTTCCTTTACTTCCTTCACGCTTTCCAAGTTCCATATAAGACATTGAGTTCTTATTTTTGTAGTTTAACTAAATTAGAAATGGAAAAGAATTTTTTTTTCCCATAGCAGAACAATCCTTACTTTACTTAAAATTTAATATTATTTAATTTTTTTTTGTTTTCATCTAACAAAATGGAGACTTAATAAAAGTTTATCCCTCGTGATTTATTATGTTTATTATTAATTAAAAGGAGATATGGTGGCTTTCAATCATATATCAATTTTCCACATACTCTAAAAGAAAACCTATAGTAATATTCACAAATTATCATTTGCTGATAATATTTTAAAAAAAATGAATAAATATGTAATTTGATAAGCTATTCCCAATTTAGAATTTTTAAAGTATCTCTACAATTTTTCACCTTTTCTAATAATATGAAATTCATAAATTAATTTTTATTTTTGAATGCCTAAAAATAAAAATCACTATATATATATATATATATATATATATATATTTTCATCTATCATAACTCAATAACAAGCAAAGCTAATCCTTTGAATGACTTTATTTCTTTCTATTAGAATTATTAGGTTAGGTACTTCATCATATCATATTTTAGACTGTCGCAATGCCCTAGAGGGTCACCTTTAATCGAATGGTGAACTTGGAATTGAAAGGGTAAAACATGGGATGAGAAATGGGTCTATCACATAATCCAATGGAGTCAACAATAAATTATTTCATCCTAAGTGAGGTTGGAACACATAATTAATTTCCTTTTAGTTTGATGGCCTTTAAAATACAACTAGATCTAAAGAAACCAATAGTCAATGGCTTGCATTAGTAGGTAGGGTTCGGGAGTATTTTGGTTATGTAAGGAAAAGGTGCTAGCTGTTGAAAATTAAACTTGAACAATGAGACAATGGCAAAAAAATTTGACAGCAGGCAGCTCACCTTTGTTGAATTTGGGCAGGACTCGGCCACCAACCTCACCAACTAGCCCACAAATGTTGATTTTAATCTTCACTTGTTCTACTATAAATAGATGTGTGTGTGTAATGTAATGTGTGGTGTAGAGAGGGTGAATAACCAGTGAGAAGAGAGAGTTTGTGTATCTTGAATTCGTCCCTGTAATTTTTTTTTTAGTTTGAAATTAATTGAGTGCAATTCCTCACTGAGTTTCAATCATAACCAGTGATTGAGTGAGTCCCCTCCACCCATCAGTGGTATTAGAGCATCCAGATTCGCTGAAATTCGCCAAATAGAGGCAAATAGAGGGAAATTCGATTTTTTCCCCAGGTTTAAAGCTGCTCAAAATCCAAAATTGAGCTTAACATTGTGCAATTTGCATCAAGATGATTCCAAAGGTGAAAACCGTGCTTCAAATGGAGCCCCGGGAGACCCCACATGCGCTATCATGCGCCAATAGATGAAACAGCTTCTAACACACGTGCCGCTCGCACCGGCAAGAACATTGACTACCGACGTCATGTGCTCTATGCGCCCATATGCATCTTCCTCGCCCAGCTGGTGAAATCTGACTTGAAGACCCGAGACCTGATCCGCAACCCGGCCTAGTAACTAGAAACCCGAAACTTGACCCGCGAGCACAACCTGACCCGACTGATCGACCCGCGTCCAATTGCCAACACATAGCATGCCCAGAAGCCATCACGTGGCCCTAACATTAATCTCTAACACCGTTCATCTCCATTAAATTAAATCAGTCTAGTTAAACCAGTTCAGAAATGTTTTTTGGCCGGTTTAGTGATTTTTAGACTGGGTTTTTTGCAGCCCAAAACCGATTCCCAAGGTTTTTCGACCTTTTGAACACATTGGTTGCATCCAACTTGCCAAAATCAGTCCCCATTTCTCTGTTTTGTATATATTAAATTCAATGGTGAACGGTGCTACCCAAGTGGTAATTCCAAAGTTGACCCGTGAGAATTATGACAACTGGTCTATTCAAATGAGAGCCCTTCTAGGTGTTTAGGATGTCATGGACATCGTTGAACATGGATATAGAGAAAGCCCATCAAAAGAAGCTGAAGCAGCTATGCCTGATGCTCAAAGAACGACCTTGAGAGTCAATTGAAAGAAGGATTGCAAGGGGAAGTCCATAACCTACCAAGGCCTTGATGAGGCCACATTCGAAATTATCACCTCCGCCAAGACATCCAAAAAAGTTTGGGACTATCTCCATTGAACACACAAAGGTGCAAACAAAGTAAAGAAGATTCGTCTTCAAACATTGCGAGGAGATTTCGAATCCTCAAGAATGAAATTTATTGAATCTATTACTGATTACTATAAACGAGTTATGGTAGTATCAAATCAATTGAGAAGAAATGGAGAGCCCCTCAACGACGACAGAATTTGCGAGAAAATTTTGCGATCTTTGGATCCAAAATTTGATTATATAGCTGCGACCATGGAAGAAACAAAAGATTTGGAAACCATGTCCATAAAAAAACTTGTGGGCTCACTCCAAGCCCATGAGCAGAAAGTCAACAGAAAGAGTGATGATAAAGCACTGAAGCAAGCCCTCCAAACGAAGTTGTCCGTCACTATAGATAGATATGACAAAGGGGGGACGTTACACTGAGGAAGAGGACGAGGCCGAGGATCTCATGGAAGAAATTATGGAAATTTTGAATCTAGAGAAGGCGGTGGAGACGGAAGAGGTCCAACTTGAGAAGGACACAATCAATAGAACTATTTCCCACGAGGAAGAGGACAAGGAAGAAGAGGGGGATACAATAACCGTCCGAACATAGACAAGAGAAACGTTCAGTGCTACAACAACCACAAGCCTGGACACTACAACAATGTGTGCAGAGGTAATCTCCAAAATCACGAAGTAAATGAAAATGCTAACTTTGCAGAAAGAAGAAATCCAAAGGAGAATCGTTGATGATGATGGCACACAATTCAACCCACCAGGACCAAAATTTTTGGTACCTTGACTCTGAAGTCAGCAATCATATAATTGGAAGAAAGAACCTGTTTAATGAACTTGATGAGAAATTTCAGGGAGAGATATCATTTGGTGATCTCTCTAAAGTCCCAGTTCGAGGAAAGGAATGTCCTAATCAAAAGCAAAAATAGAGACCATGCTTTTATCTTCAACATGTACTATGTGCCAGCCATGAAGACTAATATACTTAGTCTCAGACAGCTTGTGGAGAAGACTACCGAATTAGCCTTAAAGATAAGGAGATGGTGATAACAGATGCTCGAGGTATGCTTGTTACTCGAGTACAAGAGGTAAAGAATTGAATGTTTTCGCTTGCCATTCAACATGATACGCTAAGTCGTTCAAATATTATCATCAAAGACAATGACTGACTATGACTTCTTAGGTAGGGACATCTAAATTTTGAAAGTTTGAAATAGTTGGGAAGCAAGAAGATGGTGAAAGGCTTACCCAACGCCCACCACCCAAATATGATATACGAAAGCTGTATTCTGAGCAAGCAACACAGAAATAACTTTGGAAAGCAAACCGACTGGAGATCTACCATGCCACTCCAGCTAGTACACACACACGTGTGTGGTCCATTGAGGCCATTTTCAAATGGACAAAATCGATACTTTCTTACCTTCATTGACGATTACAATAGGAGGACTTGGGTCTACTTTATGAAAAGGAAGTCAAAGGTGTTCGACAAGTTCAAAGAGTTCAAAGCTCTTGTGGAGAAACAGAGTGGCTATCGCATCAAGTCACTCCGATCAGACCAAGAAGGAGAGTATAAGGACGAAGCTTTCCTAGAATTCCTTAGGCAACAAGGGATTCAAAAACAGTTCACACCAACCTACACTCCCTAATTGAATGGTGTTGGTGAGAGGAAGAACCACACGATCCTTAACATGGTTAGGAGCATGTTAAAGCATAAGAATGTGCCCAAGAGTTTTTGGGCAGAAGCATTATCATGTGCAGTTTATCTTCTCAACAGGTGTCCTACAAAGAGTCTTAATACAAAGTCTTCACATGAAGCCTGGAGTACTCACAAGCCTAGTGTGAGTCATCGTAGGGTGTTAGGCTCCATAGCCTTTGCCAAGATCCCAGAGGCAAGAAGTACAAAGTTGGAAGATAAAGGAGAGAAATATATCCTTGTTGGATACGGTGACAGCACCATGGGATATCGACTGCACAATCCCATCAACAAGAAAGTCATTCACAGTCGAGATTTCTTTTTTGAAGAAATTGAATCCTAGAAATGGGATCAGGCTGAATCTTCCAAAGATGTAGAATTAACGCTTGAAGGAGAAGAACCCACACAGACAAGAGAAGTGGCTATCGAGTCACAAGTTCCCGAGTTGCAGACACCTCCATATTGTTCACCACAGCGGTATGAATCTCCATCACCAATTGAGTATGAAATATCGGAGAAAAGGCCTAGAGGAGCTCGAAATCTAGCTAATCTGTATGAAACTACATAACCAATAGAGGAGTATGTTACACTATATTTTGTATTAATAACCAGCGATCCGGTTAGCTTTGAAGGGCTGCAAAACTATTGGTGTGAAATGGGTTTACAAGACCAAGAAGAATGCTGAAGGAGAAGTTTGGAGAAACAAAGCAAGACTTGTCGCCAAAGGCTACAAGTAGAAAGAAGGGATTGACTATGGAGAAATATTTGCCCCGTTTGCCAGACTT
This sequence comes from Malania oleifera, assembly GCF_029873635.1. Classification (NCBI taxonomy): domain Eukaryota; kingdom Viridiplantae; phylum Streptophyta; class Magnoliopsida; order Santalales; family Ximeniaceae; genus Malania; species Malania oleifera. The sequence goes on from NC_080418.1 coordinate 43,429,799, forward strand.
GAAACCATCAGATTACTAATTTCATCACTATCAGCACAAAATGGATGGAAGATTTATCAGTTGGACGTAAGTTATTTTAGGTCTACTACTACCCTTCTACTACCCCTAAAATTAATTTATTCACACTTCTTCACTTGTGTATTATGAGGTTTACGTTGTAAATGTCTAAACCATATGAGTCATCGCTCCCTTATCTTATCTTCTACAGGAGCTTCGTCTAACTTAACATGAATATGTATGTCTTTTAACTTTATACTACTCATCCATCTAAGCATTCACATCTCGAAAACTTTTGCTTTTTGAATATATTAATTATTTTTTAGTTACCCAATATTTTGATTCATACAACATAGTTGGTCTTATAGTTGTCCTATAAAACTTCCCTTTTAATTTTAAGGGTGTTCTACGATCACAAAAGCATGCTTAAAGAACTTCTGCTTTAACTCTATATATAAAATCTTCTTCAATATCGCCTTCAACTTCTATAATAGATTCATGTATCAAAATCTACTAGTGCTATTGATTTCTTCATCATCAAGTTTAACTATATCTCTAATATTCATCTTGTTATATATTACTAAAACTACATTTCATATATTATGTCTTATTTTTAATTATCCTAAAACCTCTAGATTCTAAAGCTTATCTCCATAATTTTAACTTGGGTTCTACTCTACCCCTAGTTTGAAACAGAAACAGTTGGGAAGCAAGAAGATGGTGAAAGGCTTACCCAACGCCCACCACCCAAATATGATATACGAAAGCTGTATTCTGAGCAAGCAACACAGAAACAGCTTTGGAAAGCAAGTTGACTAGAGATCTATCATGCCGCTCTAGCTAGACGTGTGTGGTCCATTGAGGCCATTTTCAAATGGACAAAATCGATACTTTTTCACCTTTATCGACGATTACAACAGGAAGAATTGGGTCTACTTTATGAAAAAAAAAGTCAAAGGTGTTCGAAAAGTTCAAAGAGTTCAAAGCTCTTGTGGAGAAACAGAGTGGCTATTGCATCAAGTCACTCCAATCAGACCAAGAAGGAGAGTATAAGGATGAAGCTTTCCTAGAATTCCTTAGGCAACAAGGGATTCAAAAACAGTTCACACCAACCTACACTCCCTAATTGAATGGTGTAGCTGAGAGGAAGAACCACATGATCCTTAACATGGTTAGGAGCATGTTAAAGCATAAGAATGTGCCCAAGAGTTTTTGGGTAGAAGCACTATCATGTGCAGTTTATCTTCTCAATAGGTGTCCTACAAAGTGTCTTGATACAAAGTCTTCACATGAAGCCTGTAGTACTCACAAGCCCAGTGTGAGTCATCGTAGGGTGTTAGGCTTCATAGCCTATGCCAAGATCCCAGAGGTAAGAAGTACAAAGTTGGAAGATAAAGGAGAGAAATATATCCTTGTTGGATATGGTGATAGCACCATGGGATATCGACTCCACAATCCCATCAACAAGAAAGTCATTCACAGTCGAGATTTTATTTTTGAAGAAATTGAATCCTGGAAATGGGACCAGGCTGAATCTTCCAAAGATGTAGAATTAACGCTTGAAGGAGAAGAACCCACACAGACAAGAGAAGTGGTTATCGAGTCACAAGTTCCCGAGTTGTAGACACCTCCATATTGTTCACCACAGTGGTATGAATCTCCATCACCAATTGAGCATGAAATATTGGAGAAAAGGCCTAGAGGAGCTCGAAATCTAGCTGATCTGTATGAAACTACATAACCAATAAAGGAGTATGTTACACTATATTTTCCATTAATAACCAGCGATCCGGTTAGCTTTGAAGGGTTGCAAAACTATTGGTGTGAAATGGGTTTACAAGACCAAGAAGAATGTTCAAGGAGAAGTTTGGAGATACAAAACAAGACTTATCGCCAAAGGCTACAAGTAGAAAGAAGGGATTGACTATGGAGAAATATTTGCCCCGTTTGCCGGACTTGAAACCATCAGATTACTAATTTCATCACTATCAGCACAAAATGGATGGAAGATTTATCAGTTGGACGTAAGTTATTTTAGGTCTACTACTTAGGCATGATATTTTTCCAAGACTCAAGACAATGCTCGGAATGACAAAGCCAGGAGAGTCAAGGTTGAGGGGGGATGTTGAAAATTAAACTTGAATAGTGGGACGGTGGCAGAAAAATTTGACGGTTGGCAGCTCACCTTTGTTGAATTTTGGCAGGAGTCGGCCACCAACTTCACCAACTAGCCCATAATTGTTGATTTTAGTCTTCACTTATTCTGCTATAAATAGATGTATTTGTGTAATGTAATGTGTGGTGTAGAGAGGGTGAATAACCAGTGAGAAGAGAGAGTTTGTGTATCTTGAATTCCTCTTTGTAATTTTTTTTTATTTTTAAATCAATTGAGTGAAATTCCTCACCGAGTTTCAATCACAACCGGTGATTGAGTGAATCCCCTCCACCCATTACTAGCACCCCTAACACACCCGTCCAAGAAATGGTACTTGATTTCCCTAAGTTTACCTTTAAATATAACTGGTCAAGACTCAAATTCTTTGCATTTTATTAAAAAAATAATGAAAAATGAAGCAATAAAAATAAATAAACAAGGCATAATGGCACACATTCACAAACCACCTGCAAACACATGCAAAACCAATGGAAAGTACACACATGACATGGAATCATCTAATAGCTATAACTATGAAAGGCAAGCAAAGGGAATAGACATAATGCTAAAAAAAGATAAAATTAAACAACTAAAAGTACATGCAAGCTCAAAAGAGTGTGTTAAACTATCAAGTATGTGTAAACAACTACGAAAAGGCACATAAGGAAGCATAATGAACAATTGAGCCAAACATGGGAGCATGTAGGCAAGACAAACATATGCGCAAAAACTAGATAGAAAAATGCATATGAAGACGATGACAACAACAACAACAACAACAACAACAACAATACCATACCTTTAGTCCAACTAGGTTGGTTCAGTTACATGAATCATTTTCCACAAATTTATGCAATTATGGACAATTTATGCGATTATGGACAATTTGCTTCAACAAACTCAATGCTATTAAATCCTTACTCACTATCTCATTGTAAGTTATTTTAGGTCTACTAGATAGAAAAATGCATATGAAGACGACGACAACAACAACAACAACAATACCATACCTTTAGTCCAACTAGGTTGGTTCAGTTACATGAATCATTTTCCACAAATTTATGCAATTATGGACAATTTATGCGATTATGGACAATTTGCTTCAACAAACTCAATGCTATTAAATCCTTACTCACTATCTCATTCTAAGTTATTTTAGGTCTACTACTACCCTTCTACTACCCCTAAAATTAATTTATTCACACTTCTTCACTAGTGTATTATGAGGTTTACGTTGTAAATGTTTAAACCATATGAGTCATCCCTCCCTTATCTTATCTTCTACAGGAGCTTTGTCTAACTTAACATGAATATGTATGTCTTTTAACTTTATACTACTCATCCATCTAAGCATTCACATCTCGAAAACTTTTACTTTTTGAATATATAAATTATTTTTTAGTTACCTAATATTTTGATTCATACAACATAGTTGGTTTTACAGTTGTCCTATAAAACTTCCCTTTTAATTTTAAGGGTGTTCTACGATTACAAAAGCATGCTTAAAGAACTTCTGCTTTAACTCTATATATAAAATCTTCTTCAATATCGCCTTCAACTTCTATAATAGATTCATGTATCAAAATCTACTAGTGCTATCGATTTCTTCATCATCAAGTTTAACTATATCTCTAATATTCATCTTGTTATATATTACTAAAACTACATTTCATATATTATGTCTTATTTTTAATTATCCTAAAACCTCTAGATTCTAAAGCTTATCTCCATAATTTTAACTTGGGTTCTACTCTACCCCTAGTTTCATCAATGAAGATAATTTCATTTGCGAACAACATGCACCATGGAACCTCTTTTTGGATACTACTAGTTAGTTCATCCATCACTAAAGCAAAAGGATAAGGGCTCAAAGAAGATCCTTGATGTACACATATTTTGATTGGAAACTCTCTAGTTTCTCCACCTAGAGTCCTAACACTTGTCAGTACTCCATCATATATATCCTTAATTAAGTGGTATACCTACTACATACACATTTTTTTTTCTAAAACCCACCATAGAATTTCCCTAGGTGTCTTATCATATGTTTTATCTAAATCAATAAATACCATATGCAATTCCCTCTTATTTTTCCTAAACGTTTCCATTAAACTTATTAAAAGATATATAACTTGTATAATATATCTCCCATACATAGAACCAACTTGATTTTCTAAGACCTTTGTTTCTAGTCTTAATCTTTATTCAACTATCATTCTCACAGTTTCATTGTATGACTCATAACTTTAATTCCACGATAGTTATTACAATTTTGAATATTTTCTTTATTTTTGTATATAAGTATTAAAGAGTTTTTCCTCCATTGGTTTGACATTTTCTTAGTTTTTATAATTGTGTTAAATAAATTAGTTAACCATATAACTCTGTTATCACCTAAGCATTTCCAAAGTTCAATAGGGATGTTATCCTCTCCTATAACTTTTCCATTTTGCATATTTTTTAGTATAAACTTAACTTCATCAACTCTAATCTTTTGAATAAATCTCACATTTTTAGTCTTTTCCTCATTTGTCAAATTATAAGTTTAAGTCTTCTACTAGTTTATTAAAGTAACTTCATATTTATTTTATTTATTTATTTTTATTTTTTATTTTTACTAAAATAGGACGACACCTCCATTTATTTATTAATATACCCTCACTTTTGGTAGAGGAATACCAAAAGTAAAATTAAAGAAGTAAAATTGCATGGAAATTAAAGACAAGGTATTTAGAGTGCAGGTATTTAAATGAAAGCATGTTTAAGAAAGCATGTATTAAAAATGGCTTCAATTGCAGATTGAGAATACAACCAAAAACCAGCTAATCTACGCGACAACATCAAAACTCGAAGGTTATCACAAGCCTTTGAAGAATCCAAGCACGAACTAGTACACAAAATTGAAAGGAAAGTAGTAAATCTACTCTAAGTGGCACCCAAAGACTCTCTAGGTCCATCACTAACCAAATAGGGGCCAAAAGGGAACCTTGGGCACATAGACGAAGCTAGGTTTTATACCCAAAAGGGTTTACAATGGTTTGAATTCAAAACAAGAAAGTTTTGCAGAAAATCTTGCATAGTAGATCGTTGGGCTCGCGTCTGTCAACCAGGTAGCACCCCTGTCTTCCCTTGGTCACACCCTGGTCGAGACACACATGAATTTTGGGGTTCAAACTTCAGGCATTCTTGACCTAGTCACACCTCTAGGATCTCTTGGTCACACCGATGGTCGTGACTTGCAGGATCTCAGTTATAGTAAATCTCAAGTTCTTGACCTAGTTGCCCCTTAGGGCCACTTGGTCGAACTATTGGTTGAGACTCTCAAGATCTCTACTTCAGTCAATTTCAGGTTCTCAACCTAATCACCCTTTAGGGTCTCCTGGTTGAGTTGTTGGTCAAACCTTGCAGGATCTCACTTTCTGTCTAAACCTTGGAGTCTTCAATTTGTGACCTGTTCGTCCGATTGTGTTAGTTGGTCGCACCACATGGTCGAACCACATCTTGTTTGCTTTGATGAATTGAAACTTTGGGGGTTTAGTTGAGCATCTCATTTAAGTTTGTGCATCCCAATTACTCCGTTGCCTTCTCGTATTGCTTAACGCATCGATTTTAACTTGATTTTCCTGAAACTTGAACAAACCATGCATAACTCCGAACTATGATAATAAAGGGTAAATACATGGTAAATGATAACAAAACATAGGTAAATGGGAGCCTAAAAAAGTGCATTTTAGGGACACATTAGTAGTCGAAAATATGACGTGATTAGGCTGTATAACTTAATAATTTATCATATTTTGTCGAGTTGTATTTATACTTCTTTTCATATTTAATTAAATATTGACTAATATTATTTTCCATTTACTATAGTTGAAATTAATTCCTATAATTTCAACTCCATCATTTTTCATTGGAATCTTATTTGAAGATTTACTTTATAACTTGTCAGCATCGATTTTATGGGGAATCCAAGCACCTTAAATTGATTGAAGACGTCTTGAAAAATGCCACTATTCGAGGTTATTTCAACTCAGCTCAAGCTATAGCAGATTATGCAGAAGTGCTCACATATCTTAAAGAAACATTAAATGCAAAAAATTCTCCAATAATTGTCATTGGAGGATCTTATGGTGGAAGTAAGTTACTACAAATCCTAACATTTTGATTTAATCAACTACACTCACAATCAGATATGCAAATTGATTTTGTATGGATTCAACCTATGAGATCACAAGATTTGATATGCTCAAATAATATTATACACGCATCATTTTTTTTTTTAAATCTTACTTTTTTCAGTGCTTGCATCATGGTTTCGACTCAAATATCCCCACATTGCCCTCGGAGCGCTAGCCTCATCGGCACCAATCCTGTACTTCGACGACATCACACCACCGAATGGATATGATTCAATTGTAACCAAAGCTTTTAAAGTAATAGCAATCGTGTACAGTTTATTAAGCATATATTTCATATAAACTAGTAAACATGTCACATGCATTGAATGTGATTGCATGCACATGAGTAATGCTGGATGAAATATTTTTATAATTTTTGAGAAATTTTTTAGGTATATATATATTTTTTAAAAATGTAAAAAATATATTAATCATAATTTAGTTTACACATGTTAAAGTGTGAATATTTGAATTTTTTTTTTATAAATAATAATACTTTTTTAAATTATAAAATACAAACGTTGACATGAGATATATACCATGTAACACCTTGTAATATAGGGGCATGAAAAGTATTAAAAATACAAGATATAATATGAAAGGAATGCTCTAATTAAAGTTATTCGAAATACTTACATGCTATTATAGATAAAAAACATTTGATAAGTAATTAGTTCTTATTCTCAAAAAAAAAAAAAAAATCAATATATGACTTCTTCCATGAAAATATTAATAAGTTTATTACAATTTTTAGTCATAATTTAGCTCACTGGTATTAGAGTGTGAATATTTGAAGTTACTTAGAAAAATTAATATTTTTTAATTATAAAGTTCAAATGTAAAATTGAGATGGTGTGTAACACCTTGTATTATATGGGCTTGAAAAGCATTAAAAATGCAAGACGCATTATAGACCAAAAAAAAAAATACAAGATATATATATATATATATATATAGCATGCATGAAATCTGCTTGGTGTAACGACTAACAAGGTGAGCACATTTATATAATGCATGCAGGAAGCTAGTGAGAGTTGCTACGAGACTATACGTGCATCATGGACTCAAATCAAACAAATAGGCTCTACGCCTGATGGTCTTTCATTCCTCACCAGGAAATTTAGAATATGCTCGTAACTATACAAACTTGGCCATTGACTTATATATAGTACATAATTCGTATATAGATCTAATTTTTGTAACTATCTGATTATGCTTTTGTCGATCAGCCCTTTAAACGACACTTCAGAGCTGATAGACTACATGGTCGATATATATGAAACGGCAGCGCAATATAATCGTCCGCCATCCTACCCACTTAGTAGGATATGTTCAGGTATTAATGGAGGATCCCAACAAGCTGATATTCTCAGTAGGATAGTTGCTGGATTGGTTGCTTATAACGGGAATAGATCATGCTATAACACCACTAGTCCGCCATCAGAAACATCCTCGGGTTGGCAATGGCAGGTAAAATTTCTTTGTAGCTTCTTATTTTTCACTGCCATGAAATTATAGTTTTTTTTTTTCTTTTTAAGAATCTATTTAGATTAATAATTTTAGTTGGAAAAGAAACAAAAAAAGAAGATAATTAAAAAAAAATTGGTTTTATGTAATTAATAATTAAATAAATAAAATGCTAATGATGTGTAAATCAATTTTTTTTTTGCATATTGATTTAGGACATATATATATTTTTCATTTTCTCACCCACTGTTCTTCATAACCAAGATGAGAAAGTGAACTCCTTTGAATGTTTCTTTTCCTTCAAACTCCAAAAAAAGCTTAAGTCATGTCTTAACGTTATTTTTCCCTAGAAAACATTCTAGTGGTTAAAGGTTGGACCTTCCCTAATAGAGATTTTGGGTTTGAATCCTAGAAAGAGTACCAAAAGAGATATGTAATCTCTTGCTGTGTAATCCAAACCTACTGTGGGCCTCCAGTGGGTAAAAAAAAAAAAAGTTGGGTATAAATTAATTACTATTGGCGTTTTGGGAGTATATATATTTTTTACGTTAAGTTTAGATTTGTGGAAATTAATTTTGATAAAATTCAACATAGATTCAAAAACTTTAAATTTAACTTTAGATTTGTATTCATATAAATTTACACAAAATTCAGTGCAAAAAATAATCTTTTGAATTTTCTTCAAATCTCATAATTTCAAATAAAAGCGTGAAGTTTATACTTTCAAACACAAGCTCATACATTTTGTATTAAAATTGATTGAAATTCACACAACCTAAATACAAAATCTGCACTCCAAACTTTTAAAATGAGATAAAAGACACTAAAAGACCCTTTCTAGTTCATCTTTTTTGCTACAACCAAAAAAAAAAAAAAAAAACTTGCCTAGCAAACACCAATTTGACAAGATAGCTAGATGAGCTTAGAGTGTGTGTTTTGTTTTCAACTTTAATTTGAATATAAATTCTGACCATTGAAATAGGCATGCCTATTCTAAAATATTTATGAGTTTTATCTCTCCTTGCATGAGATTTATAATTGTTATTTTGTTACTTGGACCATCAATCTTGTACATATAAGTGTTCAGTTAATTATTTTTGAAAGAAATTGCTTGTTGGAGTACTTAATTAATTCAATAAGAATTATGTTTTCATTTAATTAAATATATTTGATGAATACCGATTATGTTTTTTTCTTTTTTATATAGACTTGTAGCGAAATGGTGATGCCCACAGACATTGCTACTGAAAAGGATAGTATGCTCTATCCACCAACCCCATTTAATCTTAGTAGCTTCATTCAGCAATGTAAGAACGTTTATGGTGTTTCTCCCCGCCCTAATTGGGTGACAAGTTATTATGGAGGTCATGTATGTATATTTCTTTATCCATATTTAGAAGTTATATGTTAATTTATAATGTTTCCATATATATATATATATATATATATATATATATAATTCTTATGTAACCTTATTTTATCTTATAATTTTTTTAAAAAATTGTTATGCTATACAGGATATAAAGTTGGTTCTCCAAAGGTTTGGAAGTAACATTATTTTCTCGAATGGGCTAAGAGACCCTTACAGCATTGGCGGGTAACTTTAAAATTATAAGAAAGAAAAAGAAGTATACTATATTGTCAAAATAGATAGTTGAATTTTATAAGCTTACCAATCTAGCTTGGAATTTAAGGTCACAGGTGACTCCTTTTAAGGCATTACGCCAGTAAATTATCAGGGGTACGTCAATGAGTGGGCGGCTTTCACCCTCCGGGTTTGGTGTTGCACTATAGTGTCAAAAGTGGCGCAATGGTGACTGCAATCCCTGAGTTATCCTGGAAAAAAAATATATAGCTTGGAAACAATATATTTTCATAAAAAAAAAATAGTGTAGATATAATATTTTATGGAATACTTACATGCTCCAACTGTTTATGATTTTTGTTTGCATGTCTGCTTGGTTGGCTACAGGGTCCTGCAGAATATATCAGACAGTGTTGTTGCCATCTCCACAATTAATGGTATGTACTAGATTATTTCATCTTAAATTATTTTCAATTTTTTTTTTATAAAAGAAAAAAATATTGAACCAAGGACGTGGGATGTATTGGGCAAATGAAGATAAGATTCTTTTATTTATTTATTTTTATTTTTTCAATCAATTGGAGGCCTGCCAGAAATGGGATACATAATGAGAGGTTGCCACTTCTCATCGTGAACCAATTTTTGGTCTATTTAATGTTCAAATGTATGACCTCCAATATATAAATCTTAAAATCACTAAGATTGTCCCTTACGAGTCCTTATTCTGACAACTTTGCAGATCACATCGTTTCCCATCATAATAGAACCAGAACTCACCAACCTGTAAGTGGTGAACCAGGCTTTGTTGGACGTTATGTGAAAAAAACATCCCAAGTCTAGGATCCAAGAATCCATGATGCGTTCTGAACCCGATGAAACAAAAAACATCTCACAATCACTACTCCCTGAGTCATCTTCTTCCACTACATTAGCAAATTTTAACGAACCCTCTTGAGCTTTTGCTTTCCTTTTCTCCCACTCTAGACACTGCAGTTTCATATGCCCTATTTTCCGCGCTTAAAACAGTGAACATCCTTTATCCTCCTGGACTGCGATTGAGTTTTATTACCACTCGATCTATTCCAAGACTTGCCTCTCCCATGATTCACATTACCCTTCGCCACGAGCCTTTCACCATGTAAACCCTCTGTTGATTTAGGTGTAATCCCAAGAAGGGGGGGGGGTGAATTGGGTATTTTAAAATTCTTTGAATTTATTTACCACTTAATCCCTACTTGTATATTTAGCAAACTAATCTCGGGGATTTATAACAGAATTAAATTTATTTTACCAATGAGTTCTTATTTCCTAATTAATTTTGTGCAATGTTATTCAACCTACACATGCAATATGAACAATTTAAATGTAGTACTAAAAGTAAAGAGTTAAGGGAAGAGAGAAGTCAAACGCAATTTTTACGAGGTTCAGCCAACTCGGCCTACGTCCTCGCCTTGAGCAACTACTACTCAAAGATTTCACTAAAATCCCTACTCCTTAAATTAAGACGGAGCTTTCCTTACAATCCGCTGCTTACAAGAGGTACAACTCCCTCCTAATCCATTGCTTACAAGAGGTACAACTTCCTCCTCACACTTGGTTGACAAGCCGAACCTTGAATACAATGAATCTATAAAAACACTCAATGTTACTTCTAACAAAACTAGTGGGTACAATTCAAAGTCCTAGTACATAATCATATGATAAAACTTAAAACTCAGTATGAATGAAACGATAACATCGTTTTATGAATGAAATGCTTCAATAAACAATTTCCCTCTTTAACCAAAACTCCTAAGTAATGATATATTTAAAACGCTTTGGAGAATTTTAGGGTTCTTAGTTCACTTTACAAAAATACACAAATATATTTGATGGGAACTTATTAATAAAAACTTTGTCTTGAATATTAAATCAACCAAAATCACAAAGCTTTCTTTGAAATATTTAATCACAACACAACCTTTGCAATTTGCAAATATATATAGATATGTATTCCAAAGATCAAAAACCAATGTAATCTATTTCAAAAAATATCCTTCAACAATATATGTATATATATTGTATATAATTTCGATTAAATTTAAGGGTGATGGGCATTTTTAGAAAAAGAAAAATTGAAAATATTAAAAAATATATATATAATATCATTATTATAATTAATAATAAATAAATAGACACCTAATATTTTTTTTTTCTTAAGCAAGTCCTGGGAGACTATGATATATTCTTTGAAAATATCTTAATATAAACTCTATTTTGCAGGATCTCATTGCTTGGATATACTCATAGCAAACCAAACAACCGACCCAGAATGGTTGGTCATGCAATGAAAAGCTGAGGTTAAGATCATCGAAGGATGGATCTCACAATACTACTCAGACCTCTCTATTTCCAATGTTGGTGGAGAATAATCACAATGTCTGTGGAAAATAATAATAAAAATATGGATGTAATGCTACTTTCCAAATAAAGAATTAGGATGTTAAATAAAAAGAACTAATTTTTGTGGAGGATAATCAAAATTCCTAAATCTTGAAGGGTTTACACACACACACACACACACACACACACACACACACACACACACACACACATATATATATATATATATATATATATATATATTGTTGTGTCGGGCACCCCACTTGTGCCAAACACCAATACTACAACTATTACTATTGAATATATAAGAAATTAAAGTAATGCAGAAACTAATAATAAAACAATAAAAAGAACAAGACAAGAAATTTACAAGGTTCGGTATAGAATTACCTACGTCCTCGGGCGCCGATGATCAATCTACTACTTCTTGACAAAGTACAACTTTGAGGTGTGTTTTACAAATGAAGAGTTGAACTCTTTATAGAGCTTCAACCTCAAGTCCAAAAAACACTTCTCTCCAATGTGGGACAAATAATATAAAAAATTCAAAACAACCTTTTATACTAATTTGGAACTATTCTACCAATATGGGACAAAAAAAAACAACAAATCTCCACCTTGACAATAAATTCAACAAATTTTTCAGTCACCAACATTTTCTGGAGTTCCACATCATCAGCACCTTTCAAAAAATATTCAGACTTGCAAGATATTGATCAAGTCTAAACAATGTTTGAACTTGATTGTTGTCACAATCTTGGTCAACATATATGTGGGATTTTCAGTTGTAGCAATCTTCTGAAGAAGTACCTTGCCTCAATCAATAATATCCCATATAAAATGAAGCTGAACGTCGATGTGCTTCGTTCGTGCATGGTAGACTTGGTTCTTTGCCAAATTAATAGCACTATGGCTATCATAGAACACAACAATGTGCTTCTGAACAACTCCTAAATTTTCAAGTAAACCCTGCAACCAAATAGCTACCTTAACAGTCTCCGAAGCTGTCATGTACTCTGCTTCTATTGTAGACTAGGCAATGGTAGACTGTAAGGTAGACCTCCAACTCACTGAACCATTAGCAAATGTAAAAACATATCCAGTAGTTGATCGATGTTTATCCAAATCACCTGCAAAATCAGAAACCACATATCCAACAACACGTTGATCAATGATATTATTTTTCTCAAATACTATACCAACACCAATCGTATTTATAATATATCTCAAAATCTATTTCACAGCTTGCCAATGTCCTTTACCCAGATCATGCATATACCTGCTCACCATACTAACAACTTGTGAAATATCAGGTATAGTACAAACCATTGCATACATCAGACTACCAACAGCACTTGTATAAGGAACCTATGACATATACTTACGTTCCTCATCTGATTTAGGAGATAAAGCCGCACTAAGTTTGAAATGAGGAGCAAGAGGGGTGCTTATTGGGTTTGACTGCTCAGACATGCCAAAACTCTATACTACCTTCTTCAAATACTGTTTCTGAGACAAACTAACTCTTCCTCTCATTCTGTCTCTATGTATCTCCATGCCAAGTATCTTCTTTGCTTCACCAAGATCTTTCATCTCAAACTTTTGATTTAACTGACTTTTCAACTTGTTGATTTATTCCCTATTTTTTGAAGCTATCAACATATCATCAACATACAAGAGTAAATATATAAAAGATCCATTTTGTAGTCTGCAAAAATAAACACAATGATCATGTTTATTTCTGATGTACTTCTAACCCATCATAAACTGATGAAATCGTTTTTACCACTGTCTTGGAGACTGTTTTAAACCATACAACGATTTACCAAGTTTACATACCCAATTTTCTTTTCCAGCAACCTGAAATCCATCTGGCTGAGTCATATAGATTTCCTCTTCCAAATCACCATGTAAAAATGCAGTTTTTACATCGAGCTGAACTAGTTCAAGATCAAATTGTGCTACCAAAGCCAACAAAATTCGAATGGAAGAATGCTTAACAATTGGAGAAAATACCTCATTATAATCAATGCCTTCCTTCTGTGCGTAGCCTTTAGCTACCAATCTAGCTTTGAAGCGAACATTATTTGCATCTGGAAATCCTTCTTTCTTTACATAAACCCATTAGCAACCAATTGCTTTCTTACCCTTGGGCAGCTGGGCTAGCTCCTAAGTCTGATTCTGATGAAGAGACTGCATTTCTTCATCCATTGCTCTTTTCCACTTCTCTGATTTAGAGTTCTTCATTGCTTCTTTGAAAGTGTAAGGAACATTATCATCCACAACTAGAAGTGCATAGGCCACCATATCAGTATAACGAGCAGGTTTTTAAATTTCTTGTCTTGGCCTCAGAGAAACGATCGATTCTTGTTGCTTTGAAGATTCTAGAATTGAAATCTCCTCTTCTTGTACACTATTCCCCACCGTAATTGGAGAGTTACCTTGTGTAGTCTCATTTCTCACTAGGTTTTCAAAAATTGTCTCAACCTTCACCTGTTGTTGAGTACCACTGGTCTTCTCTTCAACTCGTGACTTCTTGTGTATTGTTTTCTTCATCATCGCAAGTTCATCAAAAGTTACATCTCTACTTAAAATCTTTTTTTTTTTTCTCTAGACACCAAAGACGGTATCCTTTGACACTTGCACTTATCCCTAAGAATATTGCTTTCTTAGCTCTTGGATCCAATTTAGATTCTTTAACATGATAATAAGCCGTAGTATCAAATACATGTAAAGAATCATAATCACTAGCAGGCTTTCCAGACCATACCTCATAGGATGTTTTTCCCCCTATTGCAGATGATGGTAGACAATTGATGAGATGACACGCATATCTAACAGCCTCAACCCAAAACCTTTTGTCTAACCCAGCATTAGATAACATACATCGAACTTTCTCCAGCAAAGTTTGATTCATGCGCTTTGCCACCCCATTCTGTTGTGGTGTATTTCGAACTGTGAAGTGTCGAGCAATACCTTCATCCTGGCATACCTTCATAAATGGGTCACTCGTGTATTCACCACCATTATCTGATCTGAGCCGTTTAATCTTTTTTCCAGTTCGAGTTTCAACTAATTTTTTCCACTTAAGGAAAATGTTACGACGTTCCGGGAGCGCGTGTGCCCCGGCGGCGAAATTAAAAATCAATTTAGTTCTAAATTAAAAACAGGAAATGTTGGAGTCGCCACTAACCTTTAGTGTGGTTAGAACACATGATTACTACCCCGTTAGGGGTAGAATCGGTCTACCTTACCAGAGTTGGGGTCGGGAGTTCGGTTATGCGAGGGGAAGGTACGAGCACCCCCTACGCGCCCGTTCTTACGAACGGTACCTAATTAATTTGAAATTATCCCTAAGTTAATCTAATAATTCTTTAAACTACTCCTTTTATGAATTAATAAACACACATGAAAAACGAATAAATAAATAAATATATACATATATTCCCTCAGAGCTTAAGGTACGTGAAGCCCGAAGGCTCATACCCCCGCAATAAAATCATAGGGATTAAAAATCAAAAATATTCTATAAAATACGCTCCCAAATTTTAGAAATTTTATGGGTTTTCCTAAATATGAAAATACTAGTTTGGGAGGTTTTGGATAATAGATATAATAATTTAAACTTAATAACAAAGATAAAAAAAAATAGTAATACTAGAATATTAAGATACTACGATTCTAAGTATAAACATAAGATATAGTTGAAAATTCCAGAAATATGTGATAATAATAGCTCTAATATATTATAATGATAATACTTTACCTATAATAACAATACTACTATAATAATAACACATGTATATCTCACAATATTAATAACACATAAATACCAATACAATATTATAATACCACTTTAATATTTATATATATACCATAACACATAAATATTAATATTATACCATAATAATACTACTAGACTAATAATGCATATACATCATAATTTAAATAACTATACAATATAATAACATATCCTAATAAATACAGGCAAAAGCCCTAATTATAAATAATCAAGATTTTGACATGACACTAACAACACTCTAATATTAACAATAAAGGAAATATGACAATAGGTCAAATCCTAAAAGTTAAAGGTAATATAAACAAACATGGAAACAAATAAGACGAAATTATGGAATTAGACAAACCCTAGAATAAGTATACAATGTCAATCAAACCCGTAATAATATATACAATAATATGGAAATAATCAAACGTGCAATAATATGGAAATAAATCAAAAATCCTAAAATATGTACTAATAATTTGGAAACATATAAAACCCTAAAATTTGAAATGTGATAACAATATGGAAACACTCATAACCCTAAGATTAATAAACAATCTCTATAGAAGCAACTAAACCCTAAAAATATTAATAGCATGGAAATCAATCAAAACCCTAAATCTAATAGGCAATATGTATAATAATAATAATAACTTGGAAATAATTAGGGCCTTACAATTAATGTACAATAACAATGTGGAAACAAATTAAACCCTATAATACACATGCAATATATACAATAATGGAAACTATTATACAAGTAAAATTACGGGAAACAATTTAAACCCTATAATTAATAGACAAGCTATACAATAATTATGGAAATAATTTTAAAAATTAATATATCATGATAATATGAGAGACCAATCAAACCCTAAATAAAGCATATGATGAACAAAACCCTAAGTATACAATTAAAACCCTAAATACAACATGTAATAATTTAAACTCTAAATACATAGTATATACTAAAATAAATAACATACCACAAGATAGTATACAACAATATAGACACCCTAAATAATAAATGAGTATATTACAATGATTGACAATACAATGATAACATAAACACTTTAAACCAATATTCAACAATAAATATAGACATGTAATAAGGTATAATAATAATAATAATAATAATAATAATAATAATAATAATAATAATAATAATAATAATATTTATATACATATATAATAAAAGTGTAAACATGAAGACTATATATTACAATAAATAAATGAATAAATAAAAGATAAAATATTACACATATCTGCATAAATAAATAAAAACAAAAAAAACAAAAAAAGAAAAAGAAAAACCGAATATTAGATATTAGTAATGACCAAAAATCAGAAGAGAAATAAATAGAAATAAAATAAAACAAAATAACAAAAAATAAAATAAAATTGCATGTATGTGTGTGTGTGTGTTCTGTGCATGTGTGTGCACGAGCAGAAGGACTTACAGAGGGGGGGCACCGCCGGAGAACGGAGACTAGAAACAACGATGACAGCAAGGGCTGCCGAAGACGACGACGGCGGGAAAGGACGACAAGGACCGCCGGAGACGACAACCGCGGTGAAGGTTCCAGCGACTCTCTCCTGCAGCAGTGGACTTGTGTGGTGGAATGGAGTTTAGTTGCGGCTGTGTGTGTGGCGGTGGTCGGAGCTCAGGCGTGGCGTCGATGGAGGTTGTGCAGGTTCGCGGAGTTGATGGCTGGAGGAGTCGGCCTGAGTTGGCGTTGGTGCAGAAGTTCGCTAGACTGTGAGCAGGGGAAGATGGTGACGCCAACGTCGTTCTGGATCTGAGATTAAGGCGTGTTGCCGGTGGCTGTGGCCACGGGGGTGTGGCTGGAACAGGGGAGAGGAGCAGAGGGTGGTCGAAGTGGAGGTTGCTGGGGCCGGAGTTGGGAGGCTGAAACGAGAATGGAGACTTCGGGTGGTGTAGCCGTTGGGCAGCAGGAAGTGCGGTGGGTCTGGCAGGAGCTGTGGTTGTCGGCTGTTGGTGCAGAGGAGCACGGGGGCTGCCTATTGCCGGAGCTCGGGTCTGGTTTGTTAGAGTTGATGAGGTCCGCCGGCGATGGTTCGTGTCTGGTGTGTGAGTATCTAGAAGCTCACGGCTGGTGGGCTGTGGTGGAGTGCTGCTGGTATGGCCGGAGCAAGAAGAGTGGGCGCAGGAGGGTGGTCGGAGGTATGTTGGCTGCTGGAGAAGCAGAGGCAGCTTTCGGATCTGCTGTGAGGGCTGCGGCCGATTATTAGAGGGGCAAGGGACTGTGTGCGCGAGAGAAGAAGAAGAAGTCGGCTAGAGAAGAAGAAGAAGACCAAGAAGGAAGCAAAATTTTTTTTCCTCAGCCTGCTGCCCTCCTTTGCGCTGTGCCCCCCTTTGCCATTATATAAAAAAAAAAAATTCCAAAACCCTAAAACAACTTTCCTTTTTTTATTTTTCTTTTTTTATGATATTTTTTCTTTTGGAAATAATATTATGAGTATAACTACTATTATGGTAATAAAGAAATAATAATAATAATAATAATAATAATAATAATAATAATAATAATAATAATAATAATAAGGTAATAGAAATAAATAAAATAATAACAAAAATAAATAATAACAATAATAATAATAGTAATAGAATAATAATAATAGTAATAATAATATAAGATACTAAAAATAATCATGATAACAAAATAATAATAATAATAATAATAATAGTAATAATAATAAGACTAATGAAAATTAATAATAATAATAGTAAGAATAAATAAACTAATAAAAATACTAATAATAATAATAATAAAAAGGGAACCCCTTGTTCTATTTGGTTAGGGCAAAAATAGGGTGTCTACAGCTGCCCCTCTTTGAAGGCTTAGTTGCTTCAATGTAACGGTAGGAACTCTCCTACGTTTTTGTAGCAACAAGCCTGCAAAGATAAAAGACACCTATTTTAGCCAAGCCATTCAACTGTCTGGGCTTTTTAATCAGGTATTGTTTGCTTTTGCCAATCTGGGATAATTTGCACTGAATGTAAGAATCCAAATGCCAAAGTATGTGAGAATGACTTGCACTGGGTTTGAGAACCCGAGCGCCAAAGCACATGAGAATGACTTGCATTGGATTTGAGAACCCGAGCGCCAAAGCACATGAGAATGACTTGCACTGGGTTTGAGAACCCGAGCGCCGAAGCACATGAGGATGACTTGCACTGGGTTTGAGAACCCGAGCGCCGAAGCACATGAGGATGACTTGCACTGGGTTTGAGAACCCGAGCGCCGAAGCACATGAGAATGACTTGCACTGGGTTTGAGAACCCGAGCGCCGAAGTACATGAGAATGACTTGCACTGGGTTTGAGAACCCGAGCGCCAAAGCACATGAGAATGACTTGCACTGGGTTTGAGAACCCGAGCGCCAAAGTACAATGATGACTTACTTCGAATGTAAGAATCCGAGCCGTAGGGACACGATGATCCAGCCATGGGACACAATGATGGCTTGCTTCGAATGTAAGAATCCGAGCCGCAGGGACACGATGATCCAGCCATGGGACACAATGATGGCTTGCTTCGAATGTAAGAATCCGAGCCGTAGGGACACGATGATCCAGCCATGGGACACAATGATGGCTTGCTTCGAATGTAAGAATCCGAGTCGTAGGGACACGATGATCCAGCCATGGGACAAAATGATGGTTTGCTTCGAATGTAAGAATCCGAGCCGTAGGGACACGATGGTCCAGTCATGGGACACAATGATGGCTTGCTTCGAATGTAAGAATCCGAGCCGTAGGGACACGATGATCCAGCCATGAGACACAATGATGGCTTGCTTCGAATGTAAGAATCCGAGCCGTAGGGACACGATGATCCAGCCATGGGACACAATGATGGCTTGCTTCGAATGTAAGAATCCGAGCCGTAGGGACACGATGATCCAGCCATGGGACACAATGATGGCTTGCTTCGAATGTAAGAATCCGAGCCGTAGGGACACGATGATCCAGCCATGGGACACAATGATGGCTTGCTTCGAATGTAAGAATCCGAGCCGTAGGGACACGATGATCCAGCCATGGGACAAAATGATGGCTTGCTTCGAATGTAAGAATCCGAGCCGTAGGGACACGATGGTCCAGCCATGGGACACAATGATGGCTTGCTTCGAATGTAAGAATCCGAGCCGTAGGGTACGATGATCCAGCCATGGGACACAATGATGGCTTGCTTCGAATGTAAGAATCTGAGCCGTAGCGGATACGATGATCCGAGCCACCTCAATCCGTAACAAGGTGTGAAAGCAAAGTCGGGAAAGTTGTTACTCTATTTGGAAAATGCACTTGGGGTAAAATCCGAATGTCAATGAATGAATCCCCTATCTTTGGGATCTGTTGCCCTAGTTCAAAATAAATCAATGTGTGTCTGGGGTCAACTTGCCCCAATTTTCCAAGTAAATCAATGTGTGCTTGGGGTCAGCTATCCTTGCTCATAATTAAACACAACAGGAATCTCTCCATCAAGGATGTCAAATAATCATTCAAAAGCTCAAGAAAAGCGTGAAGGGTGGTCTATTACTGCTTGTGATACTAGAATGCAATGATATGTTGCTATATGTATGCATGTTGCTAACTTATAATGCAGTGATATGTGGCTATTAATATGCATGTTACCAACTTATGATCATATGTATGCATTTTTTTATTTTTTATGTTTTTATTTTTTTGGGTAATGTACGAAATGCACAATGGTGATGCATGAGATGTATTGGTAATACATAGAATGTAGGTAATGCATGCAATGCATAGCGATGCATAAAATGTATGGTAATACGTAAAATACAGGACAATGCATAAGATGCATGGTAATACATGAAATGCATGAGATGTGTGGTAATGTGTGAAATATAGGGTAATGCATGAAATGCATGGCGATGCATGAAATGCATGGTGATGCATAAGATGTATGGTAATGCATGAAATGCATGGCAATGTATAAGATGTATGGTAATGCATAAGATGTATGGTAATGCGTGAAATGCAAGACAATGCATAAAATATAGGGTAATACGTGAAATGCATATCAATGCATAAGATGCATGGTAATACATGAAATGTAGGTAATGCATGCAATGGATGATAATGCATGAAATACATGAAAATGCATGAGATGAATGGTAATGCATGGACTGCATGGCAATATATGAAATCTAGGTAATGCATGAAATGTTATGACAATGCATGAAATTTGGGGTAATGCATGACAATGCATGAATCTTTTCTCCCAATGCACTCGTGATCAATGACCTCATCTTTGGTTTCCACATGAAACTCGCCATATTTGAATGGATCTGTAACTGATCTTGGCTTTAATCTTCTTTATTCATCCAGTCATGAAAGTGATCAACTCAGCTCAAAAATCTCAAAATCTGCCCCAGTTGAATGGACCTACAAC
The DNA here is from genome assembly GCF_029873635.1 of Malania oleifera. Taxonomy (NCBI): domain Eukaryota; kingdom Viridiplantae; phylum Streptophyta; class Magnoliopsida; order Santalales; family Ximeniaceae; genus Malania; species Malania oleifera. The sequence continues at coordinate 43,450,790 of NC_080418.1, forward strand.
TGATCTTGACTCTGATTTCCTATTCCAATCGATAAGAAAGTGCTTGAATGGGACCTACTGAGACTCAACTCGGAATTTGCCCCAGTTAAATTCATCTGCCACCGATCTTGACTCTATTGTTGGATTCCTTTTGAACTTGATATAACATTTGCTGCTCTTTTTCCACAAGGATCTTCTTTATAAAAATTTCTGGTGATTCTAAAACTCTTTGACTATCCATCCTTTTTTAATGCTCTAAAGAATAAGAAGGGTTCCTCCTTTTTTTTTTTTTTTTTTTTTTAAGGAACAAGGAATGATTATACAACTCTGACATCAACTTGCTAAATCAAAAGGTCATTTGCACAAAATAAATGTTTTATCATGTTTCAATGCTATCATAGGAAAAATTCATGCCAGTATTCAAAAGTCATGTAACGTTGATTTCCCAGTTTAGATGACTGTCATTCTCTTCAACTGCCCCTGTTTCATCAACTCATGCTTTGATCTCAAGATGGTCTTTAAGACTCGGGACGAAACGTAGGCTTAAGGATGTAGGATTTCAGAATAAAAGGGAAACTAAGGCTAAAAAATACCACCCCAAATAATGTTTTATGCTCCCAGTTCGAGTTGAGGCGTTTTGCAAGATGTTGACCGAACTTGTTATTTAAACAAGCTGCCTACGTACCTTTTCAGGATCAGGTCATTACGTAGTTCAGACTCAACATTGAGTCTGACAAATCATTTAAGACAGCCATGTATACCAATCTGGTCAGGACTTTCATTTAGACCGTAATGTAGGCTAAGGATATGGGTTAAAGAAGAAAGGAGTTACATAAGGCTCAAAATCATCAATTTCAGTAAGGGTAATTTGGTCAAAGATCACATATGTAGTAAGTCTCTTATTCTCTTTCTTCTTCCTCCTGCTTTTCTTTTTTTTTTTTTCTTCTTTTACTGCAACTTTCACTTTTCCTTTTATCAAGGAATCTTGACATTAATTTCATTTGAACTTCAATTGGGACCAATCTTTTAAAAACTGCCCCAGTGTGGGGTGTGATCCTTTGACGGGTTAATCAAGAAATAAATCTTTTAGGCTCAAAAAGGGTTTGCAAGGGATTTCTTCTTTGACTTTCTTTTGGGTAGCAGAACAATGGCCTGCCATCCTTTTGGTAATGACTATTGTCTCAAATGATTTGCCAAACGCTAAGGGACCCAAACCCAAGTTGGATTTTTGATGATCTGACTTTTAAGAAAAAGTTGGTTTAATATTCAGACTCAATTTGGTTAACAAATGGTAAATCATTGTTTGGGTTCTTTTAGGGATAACTGGTCAGCCAAAGAGGGCCATCCATCATTTGATCAAAGCATGTGAGATTAATTGATAGGAAATTATCAGAACAGTGTAGCCACTTCTGAAAGTAACAAAAAACTTCTTCATAATGTCCGAATTCAATGATTGTTTCATCCTTTAACATCTCTTTCTAGCTCATGAACACTGGCAATATTACTTTCCCTATTCTGGCATAAAACATAAGCAAACAGAATTTGGCAATTGGACTCATGATAAAAGTGAGATAACAAACTGCATATTTATTGAATATAGAAACTATTCCGAGACACAAGCGTCCACGGATTACAAAAAGCGAATGACAATGGAAAACAAAAGAACATCAATTGAAAAGGATTAGATAGTCAAAAGTTCGGTACTCCATCACTTTAGCCTCGGCGGATAATGACTGAAACCATTGATTTGGGAACCTCCTGGATATGTTAACCACTTCCTTCCTCGTGTTTGGGCAAAGGATTCCCCTGGACTCCTGGTTGCTTGTCATCAAAAGCTAACCATCCAACATCTCTTAATGATTGCACCTTATGCTTGAAGGCCCAACATCTGTCAATAGTATGGCCGGGAGAGTTAGCATCGTACTCACAACGAACCCCAGGATCATACCACTGTGGAGGAGGGTTCGCAACGGGTGTCCCAGGGATTGCAGATACCATCCCCCTTTCCCGCAGCTGAGGAAATAATTCGGCATATGTCATGGGAATAGGGTCCACCCTTCGGAAGTTTCTATTCACATTCCTATCTTGTGCTTGTTGATTCGGTGGACCACAGTGAACAATCTGAGGCCTGGTGCCTGTATGCATCATTTGATTTACCATGGGCTCAAAACCAAAGTTTCTATTGGGCCATTGGTTCCCACCTCTGGCATACTGATTCTTCCAATTAAACTGCCCTTGTATCATTTGCACCTCTTCCTCCTTCTTCCTATTAGTCCACCTTTTGCCTAAACCAGTTTCTATGCCCCTATCCTTAACTAGGCCTACCTTGATATAGCCTTCAATTCTTCCTCCCGCAGCCACAATGTCCATAAAATCATGGGGAGTTGCTCCCCGAAGATGTGTGCGGTAAGGGTCTTTTAATGTGCTCACGAACAAGGAGATGGCCTCTCGGTCACTCACCGGGGGGTCCACTTGGATTGACATATCTCTCCACCTGTAAGCATATTCTCTAAATGTTTAGGTGGATTTCTTCTCCATTTCTTATAGCATCATTCGATCAGGCGCCATTTCTGTCACATGGCGGTAGTGAGTAACAAAGGCATTGGCCAAGTCCTTCCAAGTGCGGACCCGAGCCTTATCTTGCTGAATGTACCAACGGATAGCGGACCCAGTCAAACTGCTTTGAAAGCAATGCATCATTAGTTTTTCATCGTCTGAGTACGCGGTCATTGCTTGGCAGTACATCACTAAATGAGTTCGAGGGCACCGGGTCCCGTCAAACTTTTCAAAGTCTGGCATTTTGAACTTTGGCGGCAAGGTGACTTTCGGCACCAAGCAAAGGTCATTTGGATTGACTGAATCAAAAGTATTAGGACCTTCCATTGCTTTTAAGCGCTCTTCTAATACGTCACAGCGACGCTCAGCCTCAGATTTACTGATCCCCATATCAGAAGGTACTAATGGAGGAGTTCCTACTACTGGGAACCCCTGTGCTGGCACAGCAGGGATGAAAGGAGGCATATTTGGCGGTGGACCCCCCATGACACCAGGCGGTGGAATTGATGTTTGTCCATGATCTGGGGTGAACCCTGGGGGATGAGCGGGGTCCACATCTACTTTGGGATCAACATGCACTGCCTTTCCCTTGTTCATCAGTAACTCCAGAACCTTACTTATCTTGTCATTTATTTCTTCTTGTCCTTGTTCTAAACCCAGGACTCTATTTTCCAATTGTTCACTCATTTCTCTCGCTCTTCGCCTGGTATTGTACTGATGCGTGGTGGTCTCAATTATTGCTTTATATTACTCAAACGACCTCTTTGAACTGAAAACCAACAATTTCCTCTTTAGAATCATGAATGCACAATTATGTACTGAATATGTTTTGATGCATGATTAGGGTATGCAATAGGTGTTTATGCATGGATGAAACTAGTGCACTTATATATACAAACAAAGATATAAACATGCATGCAGCCTATCGTGCATGACTATGTATGAAATGAAATGCATGAATATGATGTCCTAAATTACTACTTAACTAGAATTCAAGAAAAATCCCACTAATAAAATGGGTCAAGATTAACATGACCATTGATGGGTGACGATTTCAATTCAATTTCTCCCTTAACCATTCCTTGCCTAATTAACGGTCCATGAACCTCAGGTTCTATGAAGTTATGTTCTGAGGTTGGGGTTGACCCAGGCTAGTCAACCCATTGGATTCATTCAATGTGGACTTGTGGACTTTAGTGTGCCCTTGGGCCTCAAGTATTTTAAAATATGAGCTTCAAGCTATTTCATGATGGGTTAAGGCCCTAGTTAAAAAGGAATTGGGCTTGGATTACTTGAAAAAATGTTGGCCTAAATTTTTAGGCAATGGGGTTGAAGTCCTCTTTTGAAATCTGGGTTTGCCCCTTTTTGAAACTTAGGCATGGGCCGAGTTTTTGCTTAGGAAAAGGTCAGGCCCTTAGGAAAAGGTCAGGCCCAAGATTTGTTTTTAAAGAATTGGGCCCGAGTTATTTGAAAAGGGTTGGGCCGACCCATATTTTTAAAATGTTTGGGCCAAGTGCTTCATTCTTTGAAAGGATGGGCCATGGTCTCATTATTGGGCTTTTTCAGAATACTGGCTAAGTAATATGTAAGTCTAAAATGAATACAGAATGCATGGTATAATATAAGGTATCTCATAACATATATACAATGTGCTATACATGGAGAAGGATGTGGCTCCTGTCCCAACCCAGGGTAGGTATGTATATACAGGGTTCTTCATAGCTTTATCCTAGTTAGGGAAGACTATAGACAAGTATGTGTGGGTAGGCTCTAACCCTATTGACAAAAGGTTCCCAGTTTGGAATTTCATCCTCCCCCATAGGGGTCCGGATAAAACCCACACTGAGTGGAGTGGTTCGCGGGTCCCATCAAGCTCTGCCACGAAGGGACTGACGCTATTACACTCCTATCTAGTCCTAGTAAGGAAAGCTCGGGTATAGAGCGTGAAAGTGTGTGAATTCAATTTTTTAACCTAATCCCGCTATCCCCACATTCATTCACATGTTATGAACAATATGGAAACAATATATCTACAATATATATTCATTCAAAAGATAAAGAAACACAATATATGCAATTAATATGTTCATTCAAAAAATTTGGAAACAAAAGAAAAAAGGAAACAAAATATTTACGATTAGTATACAAAATATCTATAATTAATATACTTATTCAAAATATCTTACAATTAATATGCTTTTTCAGAATATTTGGAAACAAAATATCTACAATGAATATTCAAAAAATTAGGAAACAAAATATTTTTAATTAATTAAGGTTATTTACAAATTATGGAAGTAAAATATCTATAATTAATCAAAGTTATTTATAAATTACAATATTCACAAAATAAGGAGTAATTAAAAAGATTTATTAAATTAGAACATGGGATAATTTCTAATTAATTAATGGCCCGACTCTCTAAAGTCCCCAGCGGAGTCGCCAAGTTGTCGCGACGTTCCGGGAGCGCGTGTGCCCCGGGCGGCGAAATTAAAAATCAATTTAGTTCTAAATTAAAAACAGGAAATGTCAGAGTCGCCACTAACCTTTAGTGCGGTTAGAACACATGATTACTACCCCGTTAGGGGTAGAATCGGTCTACCTTACCAGAATTGGGGTCGGGAGTTCGGTTACACGAGGGGAAGGTATGAGCACCCCCTACGCGCCCGTTCTTACGAACGGTACCTAATTAATTTGAAATTATCCCTAAGTTAATCTAATAATTCTTTAAACTACTCCTTTTATGAATTAATAAACACACATGAAAAACGAATAAATAAATAAATATATACATATATTCCCTCAGAGCTTAAGGTACGTGAAGCCCGAAGGCTCATACCCCCGCAATAAAATCATAGGGATTAAAAATCAAAAATATTCTATAAAATACGCTCCCAAATTTTAGAAATTTTATGGGTTTTCCTAAATATGAAAATACTAGTTTGGGAGGTTTTGGATAATAGATATAATAATTTAAACTTAATAACAAAGATAAAAAAAATAGTAATACTAGAATATTAAGATACTACGATTCTAAGTATAAACATAAGATATAGTTGAAAATTCCATAAATATGTGATAATAATAGCTCTAATATATTATAATGATAATACTTTGCCTATAATAACAATACTACTATAATAATAACACATGCATATCTCACAATATTAATAACACATAAATACCAATACAATATTATAATACCACTTTAATATTTATATATATACCATAACACATAAATATTAATATTATACCATAATAATACTACTAGACTAATAATGCATATACATCATAATTTAAATAACTATACAATATAATAACATATCCTAATAAATACAGGCAAAAGCCCTAATTATAAATAATCAAGATTTTGACATGACACTAACAACACTCTAATATTAACAATAAAGGAAATATGACAATAGGTCAAACCCTAAAAGTTAAAGGTAATATAAACAAACATGGAAACAAATAAGACGAAATTATGGAATTAGACAAACCCTAGAATAAGTATACAATGTCAATCAAACCCGTAATAATATATACAATAGTATGGAAATAATCAAACGTGCAATAATATGGAAATAAATCAAAAATCCTAAAATATGTACTAATAATTTGGAAACATATAAAACCCTAAAATTTGAAATGTGATAACAATATGGAAACACTCATAACCCTAAGATTAATAAACAATCTCTATAGAAGCAACTAAACCCTAAAAATATTAATAGCATGGAAATCAATCAAAACCCTAAATCTAATAGGCAATATGTATAATAATAATAATAACTTGGAAATAATTAGGGCCTTACAATTAATGTACAATAACAATGTGGAAACAAATTAAACCCTATAATACACATGCAATATATACAATAATGGAAACTATTATACAAGTAAAATTACGGGAAACAATTTAAACCCTATAATTAATAGACAAGCTATACAATAATTATGGAAATAATTTTAAAAATTAATATATCATGACAATATGAGAGACCAATCAAACCCTAAATAAAGCATATGATGAACAAAACCCTAAGTATACAATTAAAACCCTAAATACAACATGTAATAATTTAAACTCTAAATACATAATATATACTAAAATAAATAACATACCACAAGATAGTATACAACAATATAGACACCCTAAACAATAAATGAGTATATTACAATGATTGACAATACAATGATAACATAAACACTTTAAACCAATATTCAACAATAAATATAGACATGTAATAAGGTATAATAATAATAATAATAATAATAATATTTATATGCATATATAATAAAAGTGTAAACATGAAGACTATATATTACAATAAATAAATGAATAAATAAAAGATAAAATATTACACATATCTGCATAAATAAATAAAAACAAAAAAAACAAAAAAATAAAAAGAAAAACCGAATATTAGATATTAGTAATGACCAAAAATCAGAAGAGAAATAAATAGAAATAAAATAAAACAAAATAACAAAAAATAAAATAAAATTGCATGTGTGTGTGTGTGTGTGTGTTCTGTGCATGTGTGTGCACGAGCAGAAGGACTTACAGAGGGGGGGCACTGCCAGAGAACGGAGACTGGAAACGACGATGACAACAAGGGCTGCCGAAGACGACGACGGCGGTGGAGGACGGCAAGGACCGCCGGAGACGACAACTGCGGTGAAGGTTCCAGCGACTCTCTCCTGCAGCAGTGGACTTCTGTGGTGGAATGGAGTTTAGTTGTGGCTGTGTGTGTGGCGGTGGTCGGAGCTCAGGCGTGGCGTCGATGGAGGTTGTGCAGGTTCGCGGAGTTGATGGCTGGAGGAGTCGGCCTGAGTTGGCGTTGGTGCAGAAGTTCGCCGGACTGTGAGCAGGGGAAGATGGTGACGCCAACGTCATTCTGGATCTGAGATTAAGGCGTGTTGCCGGTGGCTGTGGCCGCGGGGGTGTGGCTGGAATAGGGGAGAGGAGCAGAGGGTGGTCGAAGTGGAGGTTGCTGGGGCCGGAGTTGGGAGGCTGAAACGAGAATGGAGACTTCGGGTGGTGTAGCCGCTGGGCAGCAGGAAGTGCGGTGGGTCTGGCCGGAGCTGTGGTTGTCGGCTGCTGGTGCAGAGGAGCACGGGGGCTGCCTATTGCTGGAGCTCGGGTCTGGTTTGTTAGAGTTGATGAGGTCCGCCGGCGATGGTTCGTGTCTAGTGTGTGAGTATCTAGAAGCTCACGGCTGGTGGGCTGTGGTGGAGTGCTGCTGGTATGGCCGGAGCAAGAAGAGTGGGCGCGGGAGGGTGGCCGGAGGTATGTTGGCTGCTGGAGAAGCAGAGGCAGCTTTCGGATCTGCTGTGAGGGCTGCGGCCGATTATTAGAGGGGCAAGGGACTGTGTGCGCGAGAGAAGAAGAAGAAGTCGGCGAGAGAAGAAGAAGAAGACCAAGAAGGAAGCAAAATTTTTTTTCCTCAGCCTGCTGCCCTCCTCTGCGCTGTGCCCCCCTTTGCCATTATATAAAAAAAAAAATTCCAAAACCCTAAAACAACTTTCCTTTTTTTATTTTTCTTTTTTTATGATATTTTTTCTTTTGGAAATAATATTATGAGTATAACTACTATTATGGTAATAAAGAAATAATAATAATAATAATAATAATAATAATAATAATAATAATAATAATAATAATAATAATAATAAGGTAATAGAAGAAATAAATAAAATAATAACAAAAATAAATAATAACAATAATAATAATAGTAATAGAATAATAATAATAGTAATAATAATATAAGATACTAAAAATAATCATGATAACAAAATAATAATAATAATAATAATAATAATAATAATAATAGTAATAATAATAAGACTAATGAAAATTAATAATAATAATAGTAAGAATAAATAAACTAATAAAAATACTAATAATAATAATAATAAAAAGGGAACCCCTTGTTCTATTTGGCTAGGGCAAAAATAGGGTGTCTACAGAAAATATCACACACTTCATTTTTATGCTTCATAGAATACACCCAAACTCTTCTAGAAAAATTATCAACAAAAGTGACAAAATAATGCATACCACCCAACGAAGCCATTTTTGTGGGCCCCCATACATCTGTATGGATGTAGTCTAAAATACCTTCAGTCTGGTGGATTGTTGTGCCAAATTTCACTCTAGCTTGTTTTCCTAGAATGCAATGCTCACAAAATTCAAGTTTGCACACCTTTGCACCCTTTAACGAACCTTGCTTAGCTAATTGTTGTAAAGATTTTTCTTCTGCATGTGCTAATCGCATATGCCATAACCTAGTTGCATCTGAACCTGCAACTTTCTCAGAAACAACAGCTACTGAGCCAATAATTGTACTACCTTGTAAATAATACAATTTATTTTTCCTTATTCCTTTCATCACTACCAGCGCACTTGATTTAATCTTTACGGTTCCATCTTTCAAAGTGATAGTGAACCCTTTAGATTCTAAGGCATCCAATGAAATCAAATTCTTCTTTAGGTTTGGAACATACCTAACATCAGTCAAGGTCTTAATAGTTCCATCTTGATATTTCAACTGTATTGATCCTATTCTAGTTGCTTTACAAGTATTATCATTTTCCATAAAAACAACCCCACCATTTAATTCTTCAAAATTAGAAAACCATTCCTTATTGGGACACATGTGATAGGAACAACCAGAATCCAAAATCCACTCACCAAAATAATGTGACAAAGATGTTCCAATAAAAGAAAATTTTGATTCACTTCCATCATCGTTGGCTATATTGGCATTAGAATGTGCTTTGCCCTTATTCTTCTGCTATAATTTAGGACAATCTTTCTTCTAATGCCCTCTCTCATGACAAAAGGCGCATTCATCTTTAGCAGGTTTCCCACGAGATTTACTTCTCCCATGAGATTTACTCTTCCTTCTAGGCATACGACTCTGAGAATGTCCCTTTATTATTAGTGCTTCTACTGTTTCCTTATGGACCCTCTGATCCTTCTTTCTGCATTCAGTACTAATCAATGCAGTAGAAACAACATCATAAGTAACTTTATCTTTCTCATACAATAAAGTGGTGGTCAAATGTTCATACTCATCAGGGAGAGAATTCAGTAACAATATGGCTTTATCCTCATCTTTCACCTTTTCATCCAAATTTAACAAATTGGCCAAAATTTTATTAAAAGCATTTATGTGGTCATTAATCAAAATACCTGGTTGATACTGGAAGCGAAACAATTTCTTTTTCAAATAGAGCCAATTTTCCAGACTCTTGGTCATAAATGTATCTTCCAATGTCTTCCACAATTTCTTTGCAGATGTCTCCCTTATAACACAATATTTTTTATTTTTGGCGAGACACGGACGAATCGTACCACATGCCTGACGATTTATCTTTTCCCAATCTCTTTCACCCATATCTACTGGTCTGTCATGTAGTGACCCAAAGAATAATAGCATTTTTTTTATATAATAAGAGGGAGAGAAAATAGATACAAGAACAGAAGGAGGTCGTAGACTTCGTCGACGACATTGCATTTTGGGAATAATGGAAATTTCAGAAAACTGCCAAGCTTCGTTGATGAACACAGGGTTTCATTGACGAATGTCTTCAGAATTTCGTTAACAAACACAGGGTTTCGTCGACGAGAAAATACCGAGAGACGGTTCGGACTTCTCTGAATTTTGTCGATGAATACAGGGCTTCGTCAATGAATTTACTGAAGGATTCATCGACGAAGTGACGTGTCTCGTTGACGAACCTGGCCGTATAAATGGTGGAAACCCAGGATTTTTATCATTTTCACCACACCTCTCTCTCACCTCTCTCTCTCTCTACGTCACTCTCTCCCTTCTCTCTTCGATTCTGGCCCCTCCAGACGCCGGATTGACGATCTGAAGCCACCACGATGTTCCTGGCGAAGTTCTCTTCAAGTTTGCTACAACGGATCGTCGGTGAGATCGAGTTGGATTTCATCCCAAATTCAGGGTAAGTCCTTTTAGTCCCTTTTTGGCCTTATGGCAGTTGTAGGAAATAATGTATGCGGAGAAATACTGATATTATATTCTGGCATATGTTGGTTTCAGGGTGTTGTGTAGGAGGTCCTGCGGGTGTTAGGCCAGTTTATCATAGGGGCTTTTCCAAGTCAAGGTAAGGGAAATATGCTATGCTAGGTATTTCTTAAAATATTATACAGTTTATTTAATTATGAAAATTATGTATTTAGTATGGTGTGGCTTGTGAATATGAATATGGTACGGGGATATGTTTTACGAATTTAGTTTCATGATTTTATGAATTTTCGTATTATGATTATGCGAATTTTAGTACCGTGATTTTATGGATTTTAGTATCATGATTATACGAATTTCAGTACCATGATTACACGAATATCAGTATTATGATTATGCAGTTTCAGTGTTATGTTTATTCAGTTCTTAGTATTATGACATATGAATTGTGGTACAATTATGCAACATCATGGTTATTACGATTACTTTAGAATCATGGTAAATCAGATAGATATGTATAGAAATATATTATATGATATCAGACCCTGTTGGACTTGCAGCTACAAAACACGGTACCGTTGCTACAGATATTATGTTACTTTATGAGTGTAACCACCTATTCAGATAATACGTGGTAAGGTCGACCACCTAGGCCCTTGAAGAGGTTAGGCTCCCCATCCAGATATGGGTTGAGGTGGGCAGGTCGACTGACGGAGTATAGTGATTTATTCCTGGTTGGCCAGCCAGGGTAAATCCAGCCTACGAGCCACACAACCCTGTCATGAGGGGGCAATTCATGACACACAGATAGCCACAGGGAACAGTTTCAGTTACTATTACATACGTACGGATTTACAAAAACAGTGACCATACTTATGTACACTAGAAGTACTTTGAATTATAACCATAATACTGTTATGTTAAGCAATAGGAAAAAAGGGGTGGTGTATTTTATTATTTGTACTGTACTTTTGTACTCAGTTATTCATGTTTATATGGAAACAGATTTCATGATATATATAGTAGCTCATCTGCCACACACTAGTAATAGCATATTTCTTACTACTGAGCGTTGACTCATCCTAGTGTTGAAACATTTTTCAGGTGATCCAGGTAGGCGAGTAGATCAGGCTCGCAGGTAGAGGGGCGTCTGTAGTGCCCTAACAGCAAAGTGAGTATAGTGGAGGATTTTTGTAATTGCCCTAGTTAGCTAAGGGTAATTTGGGGAAACAGGGATATGTGTATATTCTGGGAACATGGTAGTACTCTGGTATTGGTTTTGTATTGTATGTAATTATTTATGGTTATGTTTATATGATTTCCGCTTCTTGCTGTTTAGGTTTACAATTGGGTTTACCCCCAATATGGTATCAAAGCATGTAGAATATTAGTGTAAAAAAAAAAAAAATCTGTTTATTAAGCAGGTCGTTACATATCATCCAAAGCAATATCTAGTTCTTGTTGATACAAGATGTCCATCACCTCACATTGCCACATACCAAAATTATTGATACCATCAAATTTCTCCACCTCAAATCGAGCATCAGCTATCATCTTCGATGATGATGTCGAAACCGAAGGGGTTAGAGTTCGTGTGGATAGTGTTTCTTCTACTGCTGCACTAGTTTTTGCCATCTTCTATATATTCAATAGCAACTAACAAAGCAAAAGGCCTAGGATGAATATTATGTACCAACTGTTTCTACTCTATTTTATCCTATGAAATTCCACTTTGACCAGGCCAACCTCCAGGGAGAGACTGAGCCGCAATGGTCTCTGAGCACTCACTTAGACAAGGTCTTTCTTAGGCATCAAACGTGGAATCAAGGATCTTAACAGAGGAACACCTCCATATCAACACTATTCAACATAGCTCTGATGCCAATTGTTGTGTCGGGCACCCCACTTGTGCCAAACACCAATACTACAACTATTGCTATTGAATATATACGAAATTAAAGCAATGCAGAAACTAATAATAAAACAATAAAAAGAACAAGATAAGAAATTTATGAGGTTCGGTATAGAATTACCTACGTCCTCGGGCACTGATGATCAATCCACTACTTCTTGACAAAGTACAACTTTGAAGTGTATTTTACAAATGAAGAGTTGAGCTCTTTATATAGCTTCAACCTCAAGTCCAAAAAACACTTCTCTCCAATATGGGACAAATAATGTAAAAAATTTAAAACAACCTTTTATACTAATGTGGAACTATTCTACCAATGTGGGACAAAAAAACAACATATATATATATATATATATATATATATCTGTGTGTGTGTGTGTGAACATGTATTAATTGTAAGAATGAATTTCTGCCACATTTATATATGTTGACATAAAAAATCAACCCTCAATTTCCATGTTTTTAACTCATTAGCAATAACATGCAATCTCGGATGGCCTTCTCAAATGCTTTAGTTAGTGTTGATAATGAATTAACATGATAAGTATGGCCATCATAAATCTTTCCTACCTTCCTTTCCCCCCGCCCTTCCCTTTTATAAGCTTACTCATTTAAATGATCTATATCAATAAAGGAGTTACCCAAAAATTTCGAGTGGGTTGCACCTCCATAATACCTTATATTGATGGGGAGGTTACTCCTCCATTTTTAGGGAGTTATACGTCAATCATTCCTTAAATTAAGGGGATGTTACTTCTCAATAATAGGATCTAGATGAATTATATTTATGATTTTATGATGCAAATTGACACCCTATTTTGTCTCGGCATCACTTAGTGAAACATGGTTTCCTTTTTTATACCTTCTAATTTTCAAGGGTGTCAAATTTGGAAAATTGGTTTTGAGTGACACTATCAAAAAAAAATTTAAAAAACATAAATAATTGAAAATCCAAAAATAGGTACTATAACTCACTTTTATCCGAGCCCTAGAATCAAGGCTCAATCGGACTCTCAATTTTGCAATTGAACTCCAACTGGAGTTTGATTTGAAAAATCCAGCCCAAATCTCATTCTCGTAAGCTCATTTAACTCCTAGTTTTGTTCAATGCACATTAGCCCAAACCCAATTCAATCCTAGCCATTGCTTCGTCCACCCTCCCAATTCCAACTCCCCCACAAATTCCACCTGCAATGGTTTGCCCAGAAAGCCAGTTGTCTTTCCCATTCTTCCTCCTATACTTTTAATGCTAACTTGACATTGCAATCCACCCATGTATCCTATTGATTTGACCTTCCATTGGCTAGTATAAGAGACATATTGTTGTGCAAAGAGTATATGGAAACACAAATTGAATCTAAATGTGCAATGCAACAACAAACGATAAAAAATACATAAACAATAAATCACAAAAAAATAATAATAAATGAAATCAATAAAATCACACGACACAAGAATTTACGTGGTTCGGCAATGTCCCTATGTCCACGGGAGCAAGCGGCTAGTTTTCACTGTCATTCGTCAAAAGCTACAACCAATGGTTACAAATATTGTTTATATATTAACCCTATGCATATAGAAGACTTATAATGTATATAAAACACTTTTGTAGCGATCCCTAGAGGAAAATTCTCCAAAATCCCCAATCTACTAATCTTTTCGATTCAAATCCCGTGAACAGTGCCGAACAATACCTTTGATGGTTTCAGCAAACCATCGACGATACTAGGGAAATCATCAATGGTTATCTTCTGAGAGCAAACCATCGACCCAACTCTTGATGGTTTCTTCTTGTAGCCCAGCTACCTTGTTCTTGCTTCACCATGCTTTCTCCTGAGCATGTATTCCACTCAATATGACCCACATACTCCAAAAATCTCCACCATGGTGAATATTTAGTACCACTTAGGAGAAATACGAAAGCATAACCTGCAACTCCACCTGGGATAGTAGATTGGGACACCTCCCATCTAGCAACTAGAGATATTGATCAAGTCCAAGCAATTCTTGAACTTGTTTGTCGTAACATGCTTTTTCAATATATTAGCTGCATTCTTAGACGTTTGAACCTTCTTAAGTAGTAGTTCACCATAAGCAGCCAATTCCTTGATCCGGTGAAATCTCACATCTATGTGCTTTGTCCTCATATGATGCACCTGGTTCATCGCCAAATAGATTGCACTATGACTATCACAGTGTAGCTGAACTCCACCTTATAGGTTAACCAGCTCCTTGACAAATCTTGTAAGCCATAACGTTTCCTTGGCAACCTCAACCACTATAATTTACTTCGATTTAGTAGTAGATAAAACAACGACCGACTGCACCATAGACCTCCAACAAATAGGCCCTCCCATAAAGGTGAATAGATACCCAATGGTAGACCTCCTGTCATCTAAATGCTCTGCATAATCGTGATGTCCCAGGAGTGAGGTGCCTTGGGGAAGCGAATAAAAAATGATGATTTTGATTTTCGGGAAAAATAGGAAGTTGGAGTTACCACTTGTAGAGACCTGAAGAATTATAGTAATTAAATAATTAAAGGGAGGAGAGAAAAGGGGATTTCAAAAAGGACTCAGTAGGTTTCGTCGACGAACGTAGCACGTTTGTCGATGAACAGGCTTCTTGGACTCGTCCACGTGGACACGTATCTCGTTGATGTGAACTTACTGAGAGGGTTGATTTCAGAGCCTGAAATTCGTCGATGAGGGTGATGTGTTCGTCAACGAACCTCCTCATTGATTTTATCGATGAGGAGGCACTTTATAAATATGTTGAATTCGGGGTTTTAGCGAAAAAATGTTGTATGCAATCCCTCCCTCTCTCCCTCTCTTTCTCTCTGTCTCTCTAAAAATCATCCTCCCCACCTTCTCTCTAGGTTTCTGGCTTCATTTTTTGCCAGTTCGACAATCGAAAGCCGCCATGCTACTCCTAGGAAGATTCTCTGCAAGTCTGCTAGAGTAGATTGTTGGTTAGACCAACTTGGGTACCATCCCAAAATTTGGGTAAGTTGGGTATTTTAAGTTTTATAAGGTATTTGGTATTTCTAGACTGAGGAAGGTATAGTAGATGGAATAATGCTGAAGTTTTGTTAAGGAAAATGTAAATTTCGGGGTGTTGAGCTGGGAATACTATAGGCATAGTTTTGGGTTAGATCGTGGGCTTCTCAATAAGTCAGGTAAGGGGATAAATTAAGTTAGTATTTTCATGAAATTATTTATTATTATACATCATTTATTTTTAGAAATTACGTATGATGTAATACAGTGTTTGGGAATACTGTTGTTGAACAAGAAAATGGATTTTATACATTTTAGCAGAAAACATGGTTTCAGTTCAGATTTTATATTTAGAATAATATTCACATTTGTGTGGCATGAGTATGATTTTCTATGAAAATTATGTTATACTGAAATGCTATGATTTCCCAAAACAAGCATGTTATAACATTTTTCAGAAAAACCATAAAAACAGTATAGGAACTATGGTTTTTATATAATACGTTAATAGTACAGAAATATCAAGATTCAATATGTTATGTTTTATATCAGTGTAGATGTCATGATTTATACGATATGATATTTAGGGGCAGATGCCGTGATTTACATGCTATGATATGTCGACGCAGATGTCGTGGTTTATATTGGCATAAATGTCGTAATAATGTATGTCATGTCAAAATTCATGAAAATATGATCATGTCAGATATTTCTATAAAATAAAAAAACAACTGTAGACACCCCAATTTTAACCATGCCTTTCTAAGGAGACCTCATGTCAAACCCTCCCACACTACTTGTGGACCCCACATATCTCTGTAAATCCCACACTGCTTGTGGACCTCACACATCTTTGTAGCTCCCACACATTGTACCCCACACATTTTGTAGGTCCCACATTGCTTGTGGACCCTACACATCTTTGTAGGTCCCACACAGCTTGTGAACCCCACACATCTTTGTAGGTCTCACGCTGCTTCTGGACCCCACACATCTTTCTAGGTCCCACATTGCTTGTGGACCCCACACATCTTTGTAGGTCCCACTCTGCTTGTGGACCCCACACATCTTTATAGGTCTCACGCTGCTTGTGGACCCCACATATTTTTGTAGGTCCCACAATCTAACATGCTTGTGCATGCTAACTCGGGTTCCTAAAACCCTCACACGGCTTGTGGACCCCACATGGCTTGTGGGCCCTACATATCTCCATTGGGCCTCACATGGTTTGTGAACCCCACATCTCTTGGCACGCTAGCTTGGATTCCTGTATCTGATGCACGTTACCTCCTTTGGTACGCTAGCTCAGATTTTTACATTCGTTGCATGTTACCTCCTTTGGTATGCAAGCTCGGATTCTTACATCCGATACACGTTACCTCCTTTGGTACGCTAGCTTGGATTCCTATATTTGGTGCACGTTACCCCCTTTGGTACGTTAGCTCGGATCCCTATATCCGATACATGCTAGCTCGGGTTCCTATAACCCTCAAACGGCTCGTGGACCCCACATGGCTTGTGGGCCCCACACATCTCCGTTTGGTTCCGCACAGCTTCTAGGACCCCATATTATTATTTTATTGTTATTATTATTATTATTATTATTATTATTATTATTATTATTATTATTATTATTATTATTTATCTAATTTGACAAAATCAAGCATGCTTTGTTCCCCCCATCATCACTCACCACGTGCTTTGTTCCTCTCCTTATCATTCATCCCATACTATATTCCCTTCATTATTCTTCACCCCATGCTTTGTTCCCCCATCATCACTCACCACATGCCTTGTTTCCTCTCTTTATCATTCATCCCATTCTATATTCCCTTCATCATTCTTCGCCCCATACTTATTCCCCCCATCATCATTCACCACATGCTTTGTTTCCTCTTTTTATCATTCATCCCATGTTATATTCCCTTCATCATTCTTCACCCCATACTTTGTTCCCCCCATCATCACTCACCACATGCTTTGTTCCACTCTTTATCATTCATCACATGCTATATTCCCTTTATCATTCTTCACCCCATGCTTTGTTCCCCTCATAATTACTCGCCTATGCCTTCTTTCCCATGCTTGCCCTAAGCTAAGTCTATAAATAATCTTCTCATTCTAAGCACAAAAGAGGAGTGTTTTTTTTTTTTTTGTGGCAAGAAGAAGATTTTGAATATTGAATTCTTCTATTGTACGTTTGTGAAGCTAATTTTTCTTTGTGGTAAGGAGAAGATTTTGAATATTGAAGTCTTCTAGTGTAAGTTTGTGAAGCTAGTTTTTCTTTGTGGTCATTGTAAGTTTGTGAAGCTTGTCTTTCTCTTTGTGGGAAAGGAGTGAAGTTACGTTTCACTCTCTTAGAAGATCAAGTGGTCAATCGATCTTGTTTCCTACCGGTGTCGGGTCACCCCATCTGAAGAAGGCACTCCGTAGTGCCTCGAGTCATAGCTCAAGAACCACTCTCGGGAAGACGCTGTAGACTAACCCCTTTAGACTCACCAACAGGAAAAGAAGACCGGAGGAGAGGAAGACAAGAGGTAAAACTCGTGGATTTTCCCTTCCTGGGTTATATTCTGAAGTATAATAAACGGGGTATGAAGTTGTGAATTAGGGACTCAAACCCAAAGTTAGGTTCAACC
The DNA here is from genome assembly GCF_029873635.1 of Malania oleifera. NCBI lineage: Eukaryota > Viridiplantae > Streptophyta > Magnoliopsida > Santalales > Ximeniaceae > Malania > Malania oleifera. The sequence goes on from NC_080418.1 coordinate 43,468,875, forward strand.
TTGAACCTAAACCCCATTTATCTTTCTGCGAATTGTTTGAACCCTCAAAGTTAGGTTCAACCTTGAACCTAAACCCCGTTTATATCTCTATAAATTGTTTGAACCCTCAAGTCGGTATGGAACTAGTTTACTATTTTATTTAGTATTTTTTTTTCTTTCTTTCCTTTAAATGTCTAATAATTCAAAAAACCTATAAAAATATCATAAAATTCCAAAAAAAAAATCACAAAAGTTTTCTAGGAAAAATTTCAAAAATATTTTCAAACTTTGGCTTTTATGAGTTTTGTCTTAATTTTATTTGTGCTATTTTAAAGTTCGGGAAAAATACTAAAAAATCATAAAAGTCACAAAAATGTTTTCACACTTAGAAAAAATCGCAAAAAAAAAAAAAAAAAAAAAAACATTTTCAAGATCCAAGAAATCATTTTTACCCCGAATGAGCCCAAAACCTCCCAAGGTTTCAAAAATGACAATTTTCCTTACTAAAAAAAAATATTTTAAATTTCAAAATACCTGGGAGTTATTTTTTGTAAAAACCTATTTTCTCAATTTTATGATCCCAATGATTGCAAAGAATGGCATTGAGTTTTTTGAAGCACGATATGCCCCGGTTCTGAGGGAATACTTATATTTTATTTTTCTTCGGGTATTTGTTTTACAATTTTAAAAGGGGAGTAATTTTAAAGGCTTATTAATTTAATTTTGGGATAATTTTTGAATAATTTGGTACCATTCGTAAGAATGGGTGCGTATGGGGTGCGAATACCTTCCCCTCGCGTAACCGTACTCTCGAGTCCATCTCTGGTAACGCAAACCGATTCTACCCTTAATTGGGAAGTAATCAAGTGTTCTAACCACACTAAAAGGTTAGTGGCAACTCCATCACACCATTTTTCACAAAAATTTAAATTCGCTTTTCATTCGCTTCATTCCGCTTGGGAACGTCATGATAGCTTGGTGACTCCGCTGGGGACTATTGAGAGTCGAGCCAATGATTAATTGTTGATTATCCCAATTTCAAATATAATGAATCTTTTGAATACACCCTTTTCTTTTTGTGCAAATTGATAAAACTGATGGTGTATAGGTGAGTAATTGGGCATATTAATAACCATAAGTTATTGATCTACCCTTTATGTTCAAATAAGAGGTAATTGATACTTGTGAATATTTGCCATGTTGAGCATATGATTGGTTGGTAAGCATGTAATTAGTTGTATAGATTTCTAACATGTGATGTGTTGCATGTATTCTATTGTGAATAACGAATGGGTGAATGTGGGGTAGAGGGTGTAGGATAAAATGGACGAACTCACACACCTTCATAGCTATGTACCCGGGCTTTCTCTTTTAGGATTAGATAGGGGTGTAATAGCATTTGTCCTTTCGTAGCTTAATCTTGATGGGACTTATGAACCACTTCGCTTAGGGCGAGCTTTGTCCGGACATCTACGAGGAAGGATGAAGTTTCAATCTGGGAACCTTTTGTCTATAGGGATAAATCTTAACCACACATGCTTATCCAAAATCCCCTACTTAGGAAAGAGTCTCAAAGAGCCTTGTATATATCCACCCCGGGTTTGGGATACAAGCCCCATCCTTCTCCAGGAGATATTATGGCTGATTACGCGTCAAAACTGCGTAATTGGGCGTTTAACCCGGGCTTTACGGTTTATATTTTTAATTAAATGTCCAAATTTGTTCAATATTTTAACAAAGTGCCAAAATTATTATTCTTGAACTTTATTGCACTATTTATGAAGTTTTGGTAATTTTTTGTCGTAGGAAAAATTCCCGGGAATCAAAACCGATACCTGTTCGTATTTCGTGCATAACTTTTCCGTCCAAGCTCCGATCGAGATGATTCAAATTTCTAGAGAAAGAGGAAAGGATCATATACAACTTTCATGTTTTGCATTTTGTGAGATACAGGCTCCAGAAGAACAGAATTTGCAACAAACAGAGAATTAAAAAAATGAAAAAATCAAGTTGCCAGGTCAACCCGTTGCAAACGGGTCGGGTTGGGTAATTCGGGTCATAGGGATTTTCCCCATCCCCTTTAAATCTTCTCTTCCTCCTTCTTCTTTTGGGAAGGCAGCTCGGAGGGCTCTCCTCTGCTCTCCTGTTCTCTTCTTCTTCTTCCCCTTCTTCTTCTTCTTCTTCTTCTTCTTCTTCTTCTTCTTCTTCTTCTCTTCTCCTTATTATTTTTCTTCTTCTTCTTTAATCTTTCCTTGTATTGTCTTTCTTTTCAGCTCTCTCTCTAGCTTTCTCCTTCTCGTTTCTTCTTCTCCTTTCCCTTTTTTTTTCATCCTCTGTTTTCCTGCTGAAATCCCTCTGTACATGGCCGGCCTCCTCTCCTCTTCCCGCAGCTGTGAAACACCACCATAGCAGTCCTCATCAGCCGAAATTTCTCTGCAACACAGCACACACAGCAGCTCAGCCCAGGCCAGCATCTTCTCCGGCTGTGACAACCAGCAGAAACTCCACACAACAGCCCCTGCAACAGTTTCCAACCCGAGAACACAGCAGCAGCAGCACTACAAAGCTACCATCCCGAGCACCCTTCCTCCACAGCAGCCTTCCCGGCCAATTTACAGCAGACCCGAGAGCCTCCCTCTGTTTTACTCTCTCTCTCTCTCTCTCACTTTAATTTATTTTTGTTTAGTCTTTAATTACTAAATAAAGTTCAGTTTTTTTTAAATGTTATTTGAAATTTCTTTTTAAGTTGGACATTGTCAAGTGTTTATTTCTTGTCAAATTTATTTATATGTTCATCTAATTAGTGGGAGTTTTAATTTAGTTTTTTTTAATTAAGTCTAGTTTGATTTGTTGTGTTTCCATTATTTTCTTCGTTATCGTTTATGTGTTAAAGTTTTGTTTGTTTCGTGTTTAAATTGTGATTGTGGTTTAAGCTATTATTTTGGTTAAAGATCCAATTTTTAGTGTGTGTGTGTTAAATCCGATTAAGTTTCCATAGCGTAATTTTAATTCCATGTTTAAAGTTTCCATTTTTAGTTAATATGCTTTGGTATTTCCTTGAGTAGCCTAGGGTTTCCTTTATTGTCATTTAATTTTGTGCGTGCTAGTTTTAGAACTTTAAATCGTGTGTCATTTAATTTGTTAAGAACGAAATTGAACAATCTTGAAAAACCCGAATCTGAACTGAGTTCAGTGCATTTTTAATTTCGATTGGAAGAACGTAAAATCTAAGATTAAACGCATTCCATGAGGAGACGATCTAGCCCTTGGGCTTAATATTACACGACAGAACTCCTATACTTGGGATAGCTTTCGAACTGCTCATTTTTCGAGTGAGTCAATGGCTATACATATTGCATGGTAGTATTACTAACATATTGCATACATATAGGCATCCCACCCGCTTTACCAAGGTTCCGAGAAAAATCAGGGCCATTCATGGAGGGTGCAATAACTTACCAGGAAACCGAGTCTATGGTACAATTATATTCTGAAGATCAACAAAGACAGTGGGGAGATAGCCTGAATAAAGAATCAGTGGTGAAGCTACCAGCTAAAGTCTATATATATACTCGGTCAAACCCACTAGATGAACTAAAGACCATTTGGATAGGGTGGACACCGTAGCGCCACTTGGAGTTCTCGCAATTATACGACCACATCAGTTTCCTGTTGCATATATCGGTGAACATTCAAATGGTGAAGGCATTAGTCGATTTCTAGAATCCCCCGCACACATGCTTCACAGTCGATGGGATAGACATGGTTCCTACAATTGAAAAGTACACGTCACTCTTACATTTGATGAAACAACGGTCATCTTATCAGATTTATATGCCCGATTCTCGAGCTTCCCCCGCAAGATAATTGCATAATGTTGCTAGAATCAAGATTCAGGGAGCCACAGGGGAAGACAAGAAAATCACTTGGAAGTGCCTGAAGGCATTATTGGAAGAAGAAGAAGGTAAGGAGACTCATATGCATCTGCTAGCCTTGGCCATATATGGTATGATTATATTTCCCAAAGAACTAGAGACCATTGCTCGAGCCACTATTTCTTTTATGGAGCAAGTAAAGAATGGGGCTAATCCAGTTTCCGGCATTTTGGTAGAAACTTTCTGATCTCTCAACAAATGCAGAAGCAAGGGCTAGGAACGATTGAAGTGTTGTGTACCATTACATTATGTTTGGTTTGTCAGTCACCTACCAAGTAACCAAGCGGGGTACCATGACACCTTTTCAGCTCTCTGAATTGCTTTAGCCGAGTTCGAAGAGGCTCAGCAGAGTGTTCAATGGAGCAATTCCAACTGGAATGAAAAATTGCACAAATTGGGTGAGTTGGGATTAGTTTGGCGAGCACCCTGGATGAACCATTCCAACATGATATACCGGTGTGGAAACCTCCCATGGTTCTCGTTACTAGGTCCACGGGGAGGAGTGGCATATGCTCCTCCGATGGCCAGGAGGCAAATGGAGGCATCTCAATTTGTGTCAGCAACCCACGGGTTGGCAAAATTAGACTTCGCTTATACAACAACGGATGCCTAGAATTAGATTAGGAAGTTCACAGTGGCCTGGAAACACGTGCACTTAGTAGACCCAGGTGAGGAAGCAATTGCAATTCAGGAGAGCCACGAGATATGATGGGTCAACCGGGTAAACCCCCAATTCGAAGGAATTTGCGGAGCCCTTGCTACTCATGGCCAGTCGTCAAAGGATCCATAGTTATAGATGGAGCCATGCTTAAAGAAGGAAACGGTATCATAAAGTCAACAGTCGGAGCGAAGAAAGGAAGAGCTGGTGGCCTTTTACCATAAGAAAGTCAAACGACAGAAAACTCAGCTCGTGCTGTCAGAAAAAGTAGTGCCCTTGAGAAAAGAGAGACAGATGCTTCGAGCTGCGCTCAATCAAAAATCCAAGACATTGAAAGGCACAATGACTGAAATTGAAAAGAGAACCCTTCACATTCAAGAATTAGACAACCAATGGGATAAGCAGAGGAGAACCTTTAGCTAGGCACTTGATAAGGCCAAACCATTCATAGAACAAGATAGGTACTGGGAGGACAAATACCAAGTGCTAAAGCGGAGGGTGGATAGATCAGCACCCAGAGGGTTAGATCCAGGCCAAGAAGGATCGCATTGCGTTAACAAGAGCAAATGGGACAATCAGAATCCTCCGTCCATGCAGTATATTTGAAAGATCCATATATTTCATGAAAAGTTGTAATGAAATGATGATGATTTTTTTGGAACCTTGGTCGAAGCACATAGGCTGCATAATTATATTTGCTCATTCATGCACTAAATACATATTTGTATAAACATTCATGACATATTATACATTTGTCTTGAAAGACGTGGGTTTCATGTTCAAGGGGGAAAGAGGCGTGATTGAGAATTGGAAAAATTAAGGCACCTACATACCCTTACAACACTCGTAGAAAAGCAAAATCTATGACAGAACAGTTGGAAAGTTGTGTCTTAGGCATCGAGTAGGGATAGGAGGAACTGAGCAACCAAATGAAAAGAATACTAGACTTGTTACTAAGCAAGGGAAAGACAGTTCAAGAGCAGGACCATGAAGCAGAAACAGATCCTATCAACCCTCCACGCTTCACACCAATCAATGGGCAGTCATCTGGACCGCCACTGGTTATTTTAGAGGGACCGCCACCGAGTGTAGCCACCTTCATCCCGGCAACACCTATTCCGAGAATTGGGATGCCCCTGGAAATGACAATAGTCGTAGGAACATGCAAGACCACAACTGAATACCGCTGTGACGAGCTTAAAGATCGATTAAGATCCATCGAAGGGACCCGCGCGTCCAATTCTCTCAATCCTACGAATCTATGCTTGGTACCCAAGGTGATGCTCCCACCAAAGTTTAAGGTGCTTGAATTCGAGAAGTTTGACAAAACTCAATGCCATCAAACCCACCTATGGTTGTACTACCAAGCGATGGTCGCATACTCTGATGACGAAAAGTTGATGATACATTGTTTTCGGAGCAGTTTGACGTGGACAGCAGCTAGGTGGTATATCCACCAAGACAAAACAAAGGTTCGAACATGGGGAGACCTAGCTACTGCCTTTATAGCCCAATATCGACAAGTGATGGAAATGGCCCCGGCTCGGATGGCCTTGCTTGAAATGGAGAAGAAGCATGCCGAAACGTTTCGAGAATATGCTTATAGATGGCAAGACCTAGTAGTCAAAGTCGACCCCCTGGTGGGTGACTGAGAAGCAATTTCCCTTTTTGTTAGCACCTTGAAGGAACCCTACTAAGGACATTTGAGGGGGGCAACTCCCAACGACTTTATGAACGTAGTGGCCACAGGGGGGAGGATCAAGGCCGACATTAAAGCAGGTCGTGTTAAATAAAATAGCATGGAAAATGGTCCAAGTAGGAAGTGGACCAGCAAAAAGAAGGATGAAGAGACTCAGATGGTTCAGGGACCATCTAATAGAAAAAATATGAAGAGTCATAGTCCATGGTCCAACAGAAACTTTGCAATCGAACCCGCAGTGAATCAAGCAGCATATATAAGCACCAGGCCCCAGTTTGAGGCCCCCACACCTGTACCAGCCCAGCTGAACATACCAGCCCGCCCGAGCCAGTAGACACACATGAGAAATACCTCCAAGAGTTTTCAGAGAGTGGACCCGATTCCTATGTCATACGCAGACTTATTCCCTCATCTACTAGAACAAAGGATGATATCTACCATTCCTTGGATTCCTCTCACCAATCCTCCCCCACATTGTTATAATCCCGAGGTCTGATGTGCGTACCATGCCAATTCTCCAAGGCACGCTATTAACCAATGTTGGGCCTTCGAGCACAAGGTGCAAGATCTAAGGGACGCTGGTTGGTTTTCATTCGACAGGAAGCCAATTGGTATTCAAGAAAATCCCTTGCCTGACCACGGAAGGGACAATGTTGGGATGATCAAAGAAGAAACTGGGGAAAAATCAGAAAGAAAATGGGAATAGATGATGCTAGACTGGGTGTATGGTGAACTGACAACGGCTGGCCTAGCAGGACTAAAGGTTGTTTGCCCTGAAGGCACCCCATGCGCATGCCAAAATACTGTGAATGGATCTGTACAACAATATGGGACTTTTCAGGTTTTTCTGGGTAGTTTTATTGACAGCAAATGAGTGGAAGTCAGCCGCATTCAGAAAACGAATGAAGTTTCAGTTATAGGGGAATCTGATCATCCCCAATTCACCAACAGACCATTTATCCCCATTATGGGAAAAACCCCACAAGTCCTAGAGGCTCTAGTTTGAGTAGTGATATCGGCCCCTCGCCCTTTTGCATACCGTAGTGACCGAGCAGTACCGTGGAGGTACAATTGTGAAGTATGCACCGAAGGAGAAACTAGCAGTGCTGCTGAAGCAAGCGGGATAACTAGAAGTGGAAGGGTTTATATGTCGGAGGTCTTGAAGAAAGTGTAGTCTGGCCAAGAAAAGAATAGGAACCTGAAGAAGCCGATTCAACCTCAAGAAGCCGAGGAATTCTTGAAAATAATTAAACACAGTGAATATAGCATTATTGACCAATTGAAGAAGATGCCAACCCATATTTCTATTTTGTCACTGTTGTTGAGCTTGGAAGCCCATCGGGAAGTTCTATTAAAGGCCCTTAATCAGGCCTATATTCCCCAAGACATTAGCATCGATAATTGTAACCACGTGATTGGTGGTCTTACGACTACCAACTACATTACGTTCGCCAATGAAGTGATCCCCGTGGAAGGACAGGGGCATAATCAGGCGTTGCATGTTTCCGCTAAATGCCGAGATCACATGATTGCATGAGTGTTGATTGATAATAGGTCATCCTTTAATTTCATGCCCATGATGACCCTACAGAAGCTACCTATTGACCTGTCCTACGTAATGCAAAACAATCAGATTGTGCGGGCTTTCGACGACACCCACAAGGAATCGGTGGGATCTATTGAAATTCCCCTGCAAATTGGATCGGTCACCTTCGACATTACATTCCAAGTCATGGCCATAACCCCATCTTATAGCTGCTTATTGGGGAGGCCGTGGATACATAACACCAAGGCAGTTCCATCCTCTTTGCACCAACGGGTCAAATTTGTGGTGGATGGGAAATTGGTTTGTGTATACGGAGAAATGGACTTGATGATAACCAAACCTACTTCCACCCCTTATGTGGAAGCCGCTGAAGAAGCCTTGGAGGATTCATTTCGAGCCTTTGAAATAATTAATGCAGCAACTGTGGTCGAAGGGTTCCCAGTCCCACAACCACGAATTTCCTCAACAGCTCGCATGATTGCGACAGAACTGATCAAACATGGGTATCATTCAGGTTAAGGGCTGGGAAGATGTTTACAGGGGATTTTGAGGCCACTGGTGATTCCAGAAATAAAATACAGATATGATCTGGGGTATAGGCCTACGCTTGCATACAAGAAAAAGAAGAAAGCGAAAAAAAGAAGCTCAGAGAAGGGAAAGACTCAATGGTGAGACTAGCGCTCGGTGGGGGTCAGACATCCCTTATATCAATCATACATTCATAAAGAGTAGTCAGGATGATCTTGAGTCTGAAATGAGATAGCTAAGCATATCTATTTTGGATTACGAGGCTTCATCAGCCACCTCGGACAAATGGTCCACCATCTTCAGCTAGGAGAGGAACTGCACAATTGTTGTTCTTTTAACTGTCCCATTTTCTTTATGTAATGATTTCTTTTATTTCTAATTTCTTTATTTTAAAAATTTTATTTTTTGTAAGTCCAAGGCACTATAGTTATGGGTAGTTTCTTTTTAGTCAATGAAAAAAAAAAAAATTTATGCACTTCTTGACATTTGTTTGCATCCCTGGTTTAGTTGTCAAAATTTGTTTGCTATGACTTCATGTAGGAATAAGAGAGATAATGACACTAGTACCTTTGATAAAGAAATTGATCCTAATGTTGAAAATATAATTCATGAAACCAAAATTGAAGAAGGTGAGGTGAATTTATCCCTTGAAATGGAGAGAATGTTGAAGTCAGATGAAAAGCCAACATTGACCAATAGTGATCCCACCACTATAATCAACTTGGGAACTAAAGAGGAGCCTAAACAAGTAAAGATTGGAGCACTACTGAGGGGAGAGGAAAGGAGCAAAATAACTAAACTGTTAAAAGAATACTAGGATGTGTTCACTTGGTCATATCAGGACATGCCCGATCTTGACACGGATTTGGTAACCCACAAGATTCCCCTTTACCCAGGTTTGAAGTCGGTCAAGCAAAAGTTAAGGAGAATGCGGCCGGAGATGTTGCTTAAGATAAAAGAAGAGGTGCAAAAACAATTTGAGGCTAGGTTTCTAGAGGTAGCCCAATATCTTGAATGGATGGCCAACATTGTTTCGATAATGAAAAAGAATGGCAAAGTGCGAGTTTGCGTGGACTAACGGGACCTAAATAAAGCTAGCCCCAAAGACAATTTCCTGCTCCCGCACATTGATGTGTTGGTGGAAAACATTGCGGGGCACGCTTTATTTTCCTTCATGGATGGTTTTTCAGGGTATAATCAAATCAAGATGGCCCAGAGGATAAGGAAAAACCCACTTTTATCACATTATGGGGGACTTTTTGTTATAAGGTCATGCCATTTGGTCTAAAGAATGATGGGGCTACCTACCAAAGAGCTATGGTGACTCTGTTCCATGACTTAATGCACAAAGCAATTGAGGTGAATGTGGATGATATGAATGTCAAGTCATGGAACGACGGTGACCACATGACGAACTAGGAGAGGTTATTCAAAAGGCTTTGAAAATGCTAATTAAAGCTGAACCCGGAAAAGTGCACCTTTGGCGCTACTTCCGGAAAATTGTCGGGGTTATTGTAAGCGAGAAAGGAATCAAACTATACCTTGATAAAATCAGAGCCATTCAGAAAATGCCTAGTCCCAAGACTGAAAAGAAGGTGCGGAGTTTCTTGGGCAGGCTCAATTATATAGATCAATTCATATCCCAACTAACTGCTACCTGTGAACCCATCTTTAAGTTGTTAAGGAAAAATAACCCGAAGAGGTGGAATGAAGAATGCCAAGAAGCTTTTGAGAAAATAAAGGAATACCTCCTGAACCCCCCCGGGTGCTAGTACCCCCGGTGCCTAAAAGGTCGCTGATTCTATACTTGGCAGTATCGGAAAATTCCATGGGTTGTGTATTGGGCCAACACGATGAGTCAGGAAGAAAAGAAAGGGCCATTTATTACGTTAACAAAACGTTCACAGAATATGAATCTAAGTACTCGGACTTGGAGAAAACATGTTGCGCTCTGGTTTAAGTAGTTAGTAGGCTGAGACAATGCACATTGTATTACTCGACCTGGCTGATTTCCAAAATGGACCCGATCAAGTTCGTCTTCGAAAAGCCCGCAGTAACAAGACAGGTTGCACGGTGGCAGATGTTGTTGACTGAATATGATATCACCTATGTGACCTAGAAAACTATTAAAGGAAGCGTCATTGCGAAGTATCTGGAAGATAGAGCTGTGGAAGATTACTAGCCTATGGAGTTTGACTTCCTAAATAACACTACAAAAAATAAGATTATTAGTGACGGTTTTCAATTTGTCGCTATACCTGTCGTTACTAATACTTATTAGTGACAAATTTTTTAAACTGTCACTAATAATAGAGTATTAGTGACAGATTACAACCGTCACTACAGACCTAAGCCCGTCACTATAAATTCTACACCAGATCGACCAAAAATCATCACTAAAACCAAAGTATTAGTGACGGTTTCAAAATCGTCACTATTTCTCTATTATTAGTGATGGTTTTAAAAAAGTCACTAATTCTCTATTATTAGTGACCGTTTTAGATTCGCCACTATTACTCTATTATTAGTGACGGTTCTAAAACCGTCACTACTACTCATTATTAGTGACGGGTTTAAAACCATAACTATTACTCATTATTAGTGACGATTTTAAAATCGTCACTATTGGTCTATTATTAGTGACGGTTTTAGAACCGTCACTATTGCTCTGCAGATCACTTATGGATTTAGTGATGGTTTTAAACCGTCACTAAAGCCATAGTATTAGTGACGATTTTGAAATCGTCACTAATACTTAAATTGCACAATTAATAGTGAATTTAATTTTTTTTTTCCAATTATTAATTCTTGTAAAAATCTATAATTAAATTACATTTTCTTATACATAACATTAAACCATAATTGCAATAAAATTCATAAATTATTCAAAATTCTAATTCAAATTTAAATACAAATATATTATACAAATTCAAATACAAATATATTGTACAAATTCAAATTCAAATACAAATATATTATACAAATTCAAATTTAAATACATTTCATTTGTTCAGATAAAAAAAAAGTGAAAAGCTGCATCTAAGCTGCATTACATCGTCCTGACGTTGTCACAGTTGCAAACCCTACAAATTAAGAAAGTTAAAAAAATTAGCGTACGGTTTTTGAAAATAAATCACTACCTAGCACATATATAGACATAAAAAATAAATCACATCATTGTAAGAGGAAACATCAGATTGTAAACAATCAGTTTGATTGCAGCGATTTGAATGTAAACAATATTAGCAAAGCTTTCTTTGTATAGGATGAAAAAATCCACCCCTCAATATAGGCACTACACACCAATACAAAGAATGAAAAACACAGCAACAATGCAAATTAGGCAGCATACACTAACACAAAGCAACACTATAGAACTTGAAAGGTTAAGTTTAAAAAGGAGTCACGACTACAGAATTCAGTATTCTAGGAGGAATCACAGATATAAATAGCCTCTCCAAGGTTCTCTTTGACCACATAGTCCACAACGAATAACTGCAAGCACTTGGCTTGTTAGAGAGAGACTCTCTCCCTTCTCTCTAGGAAGGGCAAGCCGTGAGTGGAGTGTGGTGTTCTTCCTTGAATCTTGCGGATTGGTGTTTTCTTGGTGTGATTTGAGGCTAATCTTGGCTTTGTTTGTGGAGGATTCTATCTTGGACTTGATTTTAACCTCTACTTTGGTCGGATTCTCATATTTGGGCGTGTGGAAAGTATCTCGAGAAGTTTCCCACTCATGAAAATTTGAAAATGAGTGGCTCGAGCTGCTTGAAGGAAGGTGATGATGGGAATAGGGTTTCGTCCCCTAATGGATCGAAGATTGAAATGAAGAAGAAAATAGAGGATGCCTTGAACTTTATTGAGTTTCAAGGGGGAGATACATATTTAGGCTCTTGACCCAATTAAATAACCATTTCACTCATGAGTCACATTTTCCTTTTTATAAAAAAACATCCTAAACATCTCCTAAATAGTTCAGTGGTAGCCAAACTTCATTTGGCAGTTCAATTTTATCCAAAGAGTTTCTATTAATATGAGTAATCTCTCTTACAGGCCATTCTCTAATGCTTTCCAATGAGATGGAGAGCTTAAAGATTTGGTTGGAGCTAGATGGCCAAGGTGATCAACAGAGGCATGCATATAATTAACAGAAGGAGCAAATAGCATGCTACTCCTATTTCATTAAACAAAAACTACATGAATATATAGCACCCTGTTTATACTTATTACCATTCATAGCTCACAAATTCTGCATTTTAAGCAAGACTGAAATCTCAATCACACATTCACACCAACAACCGTTCGAACAGAAATCTTTGAAATTGGCAGTAACAGAAAGATGCTGCTAATCTTCTTGTCACAACTAGAGCTCACTGCTAAAATTCATGGAAACTTGAGAATAATTATTCATTTTCTATTCCATGTTATGGATTTATAAAAAGTTTCACATTCTTATTTGCTTTATGATAACAATATTTTTTCAGATAACTAATATATTATAAGCAATACATTTTTAGGAATAGGCATTCTATGCAACAAACATTACGTCAATATGTATCTTATTCCTTGATACGTCTAATTTTTGCAGTTATTGCTCTTAGCACAACCTGTTCCCATCCCCCCATCCCCAAGACTGTAGCTTCATCTGATAAACTAGTGAATGGGATAGCCAAACAACTTTGCATGATATTAATACTGGTGAGTAATGGAAGTAAAGTGATTCTATTTCCAAGATGTAATGGCCGCATAGAAGCACTGAAGCTATGTTTACTTTTTCCAGGAGCCTCTGTGTGCATGTTACTTTTTTTTCTTCTTTTAATTCTAGAAATCGATAAATGATGCAATCTTCTGAAATCTGAGCTTTATCAAGCTCGTATCAGGCCTGAGGAGCTGGGGAGTATTATCAATCTCTCTGGTTTGAAGTTGGGTGCCTTCCCCTTCTAGTATAGCGGCATTCCCCTTCTTTCTTCCAGATTAAATGCCTCCCATTTCTCCCCATTAATCAACCGAATTGCTAGAATGTTTAAAGAATGGTCGAGCCATACACTATCTTATATAGGGAAATTAGAAATCTTAAACTCCATAATCCGAGGGGTTGAATGTTTCTCCGTTGTTTAAAAAAAATGTTATAAGCATCAATGATCAGATCGTGGAGAAAACTGGGGGAATCATGGCTGCTATTGATATGATAAAAAACTGGGAGAATAAGGGGTAGCTCAGCTATGAATTTTGGAGAATCAAAAGCCACAAACTGCCATGGGCTAGGGAGGTTTGGTTCAGCAGTATCCTCCCCAAACATTCTGTGTGCCTTTGGCTGGGGCTAAAAGGGAGACTTCCTACGTGTGATAAGAAGATTAGCAGAAGACATGGACTGGTTATGTACATTCTGCAAGTCAGAATCAGAAACTCTGGAGCACTTGTTCTTCAAATGCAATTTCACATCAGCTGTGTGGAATAATATCAGATGTTGGTTGGGTATCAAAAGAGCTATGACCACGATGAAAGCTGCTGCAAAGTGGCTTCACAAAGAAGCTAAAGGGAAAAGCATGCATGCGGTTGGAAGGAAAACTAGTTTTGCGGCAACAGTTTACTTTGTGTGGCACTTCTGTAACAGATGCAGGTTTGAAGATCATTCGATCACTTCCATGGAATCGACTAATGTGATTCGAAGACATGTCTACTGGGCTATATATGACATGTTTGAAATGTACACTATTTTGTAGTCTTCCATGTATATATAGATGGAAATTCTTTACAAATTTCTTTTTCCCATTATTCCATTACAGACACTTTGCTAGTTCCTTTAATACTTTACAATACAACCATATGAACCCATCAATTTGTTCTTCCACTCGACGTGTTCCTCTTTATACTTTTATACTACATTATAGAGTTGCCATCACGGGATTAGACTACTCTATCATAATGTGGTTCGCTACTCCCTCAGTTCAAATTCACACCAAAGCAAAGTCTTTCATTCAAAAGAGATTGGACAATCAGATTTCTACTGTCTTTGGTGGTTATGATGTTTTGTTCCAACAATCAACTTCATCTAGCTATTGGTTTGAATGATTCACTCGCTGCCTCTATGCTCACAGTCTCCAACAATGCGTTGCTGCAGAAGTCTATTGATTGGAATGCATTATAAAGGGCATTGTGTTGCCGGTGCTCTAACATTACCCTGATTCTCCAACATCTCAACTACTTCTATGCTTGGGCGAAGTGGCAGTGATAACTACCTCATATTCTGGTGGTTCTTTATTGAATAAAGGATCCTCACATAGAGATTTCATTTCATTTCAATAGATCAATCGTTCAGTTTTTTGGCATGATTGTCTCGTTGGATATATATAAGATCTGGAACTGTGAAGAGATTGGGATCATAATAATCATTGGAGTTATTAAATTGGGAGAGGGAGATGAGATCGCATCCGAAGAATAAAAGTAGAAACAATAAAAGAAAAGAAGAGAAAAAAATATGAAGAGAAAAAGAAAAAAAAATACCTCTGTTGTATGTCCTGGACCTTGGTTGATTAATCTAGCAGTAGCTAGAAGCATTTGCAAGCAGGGCTAGGTGATCACATACACTCACAACAGATATTACAGTATCTTCACTTGACAACCAATTAGAAGAAGAATCAGAACAGCAACAACAATTACAAGAAACAGCTGCCTGCAAGAATAAACCTTATTGGTCCTTTTCTATCACTATCACAACTAATTCTCTCATCTCTACTCTGTTCCCTCACAGCTCCAAGCTTGGCCTGAATGTTATCCCCCACAATTACCGGAAGCCTACACATCCCTACCACCCCCATCAATAAATACTAAAAGATACTCTCTAGCAATCTCCTATCATTATCACATCCCTCGCCCACTAAGGAAGCAGAAACACCAGCTAAATTCCCAGATTTACCAGACGTTTTTCCTTCTCTTTTAACAAAAATAAATAAAACCATATATAAATATGCCTTACAATCTATTAAAGTTTACACAACATCTGTGCTACCTGATTTTTTTCTCCTCGAAATTAAGCTCCCTAAGGAAATGGGAAAAAATCAGATAGTATCACTAGACCATCAAGTAGTCCACATTAAATAGAGGTATATAATTCAAAAGAAACATAGAATCCTTGTAGCCAGCCAATTTGATTACCTAACCCAAATTTTGGATAATCAGCCAAATGACTTGCACATTAGTCAAACTTATGCCACTAGAAGACTGCATGAAAATCAATATGTTAAAGCATATATAAATATGCCCTACGTACACTCTGTTAAAGCATTACTAAAGTTTACCAATATGTTCACTCCTCACGGATATGCCTTTGCTCCTAATAGGTATGTTTATTCTTAAATTTATTTTTCTGAGTTATACTACTCATCCACCTTACCATTCTCATTTCAACAACTTTTACTCTTTAGATATGTCATTTGCAGTTGCCCAGCATTCTTATCCATATAGTATAGCTAGTATTTTGGCCATTCCATAGAACTTCTCTTTTAATTTTAATGGTATTATATGATCATAAAAGCACTTCTCCATTTTACCCAACCCAATTTAACTCTATGAGTGACATCCTCGATTTCTCCTTCAACTTGCATAAAAAATCCAAGATATCGAAAAATATACTAGTCCCAAGAATTCATCAAGTTTTAATCTTTTCGTCAATATTCCTCCTAAAATAACTAAACTTATATTTCTTGTATTTCGTCTTATTTCTACTCATTTTAAAATGCAAAGACATAAGGCAAGGCATTTTAATCCTTAAGAGGTGAGGTGTAAGACTTATGGCATTAAAGCATAGCCTTTTGAGAATTTTTTTTCAGATATAAATGTAAATAAATTACATGTACTACTAAAAATAAAGAAAAATTAAGAAATTCACAAATAAAAATTTTGAAACATGAAATATAATTTATAAACTACTTGTTGGCCACTCGTGAAATACTAACTTGAATTGATTAAGTAAATCATGACAAGAGATAGCCATAACAATACAAAGTTCAAAATATTTTCAATATTTAAGATACAACTCTCAGTTATTTTGGCAAGCTTGAGGTTACAAAGTTTTAGGAATCAACCCATCTATGGCATTCCCTCTTTGGAGTAAATTGTTTTGAGCTTCTTGAGATGCTTAAAGCCCATAAAAAAGGTATCCGGCGAGCAACTGTGAACACGTTTGGCTACATTGCAAAAGCCATTGGACCACAAGATGTCCTAGCAACATTATTGAACAATCTCAAAGTGCAGGAGCGTTAGAACAGCGTCTGTACTACTGTGACAATTGCAGTAGTTGTAGAAACATGTTCTCCTTTTACAGTACTACTAGCATTAATGAATGAGTATCGTGTACCAAAACTCAATGTGCAAAATGGTGTTTTAAAATCACTCTCTTTTCTTTTTGAGTACATTGGTGACATGGGTAAAGATTATATTTATGCAGTCACTCCACTACTTGAGGATGCTCTCATGGATAGAGATTTGGTACATAGGCAAACTGTTGCATCTACTGTTAAGCACATGGCTTTGGGAGTGGCTGGTTTAGGTTGTGAGGATACTTTAGTACACTTGCTGAATTATGTATGGCCAAACATATTTGAGACTTCTCCGCATGTTATTAATGCTGTCATGGAAGCCATTGAAGGGATGAGGGTTGCCTTGGGTGCAGCTATAGTCCTCAACTATTGTCTACAAGGGCTCTTCCATCTTGCAAGAAAGGTTAGGGAAGTTTACTAGAAGATTTATAACTCACTGTATATTGGAGCTCAAGATGCACTGGTGGCTGCTTATCCTGTGTTGGAGGATGAGGCGAGCAACATATACAGTAGGCCTGAGTTGGTGATGTTTATATGAGGTTTAGTTTGTTCTGCATGCTTCAGGCGAATCTACAAGAGGCTCTTATACAGGCTAGGACCTATCCTGGGGTTCTTTCCGTGGCTGCTGCAGTTTGTTTGGATGTGCATGCTTATTAAGCTAGATTGATGAACTGTTTGCTATTTGTTAACTTTTTCAGTAGTTTTCTAATTTAGGAACATTGTTATGAAATGAATACTTTACTGTTGTGAATTTGATAGTTTTCATGTACTTCCTCTCTGACTTAATTTTCTATCCTTGTATTAATTTTGTATTACTTCCATCCTCTCTTGAATTCCATAAATATACTGTTGGATCCTGCCTGTTAACTTAAAATTGTCGGTATTCGGTATTGTAGGATTATTCCTATGATAATAATATTCTTATGGTTTGCTTGGTTTGAGGGAATAGTTATTCCTTCAAATAAGATGGAAAATAGTTAAATTTTGGAAATTAAGGGAATAGTTATTCCTGGTATATTTTTAATTATTTTATTTAACATGTAATAAGAAAGAAATAGATATTCTCAAATTTTGGGAATAGTAGCTTTTACATAGGACATCTTGTACATAAGGGGGTTGAAGATCCCAAATTTATACCTACCATTCTTCCATAATTCTCCACCTCTTTTAGAAGGTTAGGAAGCCTAATTTAATAATTTATTTTGACTCAATGAGAGGCCAAGGATTGTCTCATTTGGCATAGATGCAGAGGACCATTTTGTACATATCCATTTGATCTGTCTACCATATCATAGTTCTATATTGAATGTGTACTTGAGAGTTCGGTTCAAGCTACAATTATGTGAGATACCTTTTATAGGACAAAATTGTGAGATTGGGGACTAAAATTTATAATAACTCATCAAAATATAGCTTGAGACTATTACATTTGGTAACAAAACTACCCTAGAGATGCTATCATATGTGGATCATGCACAAAAGTGAAGTCACTCTAATGAGGTCATTAATTAGACAGGCAGGCCATAACATTATACCAATAATTATTAAATATCTATTGATGTATTTTGGAAGTAAAAAAAAAAAGGATAAAGTATTTATTCTAATTGAAATCCTCACGCATTTTCTATTTCAAATAATTGTCACTAGCTTTTACATACCTTCTAATAAGAGGAGTCACCCACATCATCTAGACGGGATTGGCGCATCATTTGTTCGATTTGCACTTTCCAATTCTTTATGGCTTGCATCTCCACTTCCTAGTTCAAGATCTTTTCTTTCAATCGCTGGTTCTCCGCTTCCACCATTTTCATCCGGATAACCATCGCCTCCTCTTGAGCCTCGGCGACTCAACGCTCTCGGTCAATCTCAGCACGAGACGCCGCACTGAAAGAAGATGATGATGTTGGGGTGACGTATCCACTCCCAAGACCATTCAACTAGCCACCTACTCGTTGCCAAAGCACTTGAGTGCAGATCTCGTCATCCGTCATCAGCTGACTGCCTTCTGCAACGGGTGCATCCCGCAGCTCAAGCATCCTTGCCTATTTTCAGTCATGAAAATGATGAAAATGAAGAAATAAGAATACAACTGACGTTTTGAATAAGATAATGAACTAAATAATTTGCTTAACTTACATGTTTCATCTGCGCACCCTGGCACCACTCCCCCGATGTCCTCTAATGTGTTCCTTGATACAGATCCGGCCTCGACTCCAAGTCGTTAGTGACGGGATCACACTACATTATCATATAAAAGTTCATTAATATGAATTCAGCAGTGTCAATATAAAAAACACTTGTTAGGTAATGGTCAGATAGTTTCGTAGCAATTACCTTTCGATGCTTGACGAACAATTTTGAGCCATCACAATGCGTCGTATCTAGTTTGCTATATTTGCAACATTTTTTTCACAGATAACCTACAAAATAGATGTAATGACTTTTTATTATTCACATAAATATGAAAAAGTAGTTATTGTAATTAATAGAAACACATCACCTGATAGTTAGGGTCGCGAAAATGGCGACACACCACCCGCCAATCCTCTAGGGAGATCTTATCGTATGGGTGCGCTTCTACCTCATCTCCCATCTCCCTAAAATGGTTGCGCATTTTGCTGCGATAGGTCTTAAACCGAGAGCACAAATGTATGTTCACCACCTTTTTGACATGGTCTACAGTGAAAATGTCCATATCAAACTCTTCCTGCATATGAAATATATATTCAATGTTAGAGAATCTATTGGGTAATATATTAAAAGTGAAATAAATTTTTTAGGGTTACTTACCAAGATGCGCTCATATAGAACCAAGCGCTGAGCCTCCGTCACCTTTGGCCAGATGATGCAAGTGACTGGAGCATATTGGCGACATATAATGCCAAGCTCCCATGACCAGGTTGTGCACCAATCGTCAAGAGGGCTTGTAAAGCCTGGAGGAATGTCGATACAGATCTGTCGCCCAGTCCTCTCCAGGTGCTTATTTAGCGCAACGTTCTTCGCTGCACCACGGCCTGGACTCGTCTGCACCCTAGAGGTCGATGCTAAAATAAGAGTTAAAGAACAATAAGATAATCATACACATGAAACGACAGTAAATATATTATTCTAAATCAAATACTCGTAACCTTACCAACGCTGCTCATTATGGACCGCAACTCTCCCTGGGCTTGATCCCCAACTGATGGATCCATGTCGGGCTGGGATCCCGAGGGCTCAGATGGTGCCGCATCAGCCCCAACGTGCTCAATCGCTCTCGAGGATGACCCATCATCCTCATGAGATGATGTCGTCGATAGCCTAGACTGAAGTAAGCGACGACGACCTCCTGGTGCCATGTCTGCAAAATAGTTCACAAGTAAATATAAGAAGATTGGATATTAGATGGTTGCATAGTAAATATATTTTCACTTATTTTCACATGTTAAATACACGGAGACAATATAACATGCTTACCCCCTATACGTCCTCAATATCAGTATCATCCTCACTTTCTAGAGTGTCTTCCTCTTCACTACAGTCCTCAACCATAGTTTCATCTTCCCCATCAATTTCATCGTTGTCAATGAATTCAACATGTACAGAGGGTTCAATTCTAATGTCAGCAGTTCCTACGTGTTCTTCAGTGGCACCAACCCTATTTAATGGTATAGGATCGGCTCCTTCCTTGGCAACATTGATAGCAGATTGCGTTAATATGGGATCAGATGGCTCATCTTCTTGGAAAGCATCATCGCTGACACTCTTCTCCCCATCTACGACTTCCGTAATATCATACAAACTTCAAGGAGGAATTTTTTGGGTCACATGTCATTCAGAATTTTGTGTCCTTAAGGTATAACACTTGTTCTTCTTGCGTCGCAAGCACAAAAGGGTCATTTTGATACCATGTTTTACTAAAATTAACACTAGTAAAGTAGGCATCTGTATTTATCCCACTCTTTTTATTGCTAATGTTCCACCAGGTACACTTGAAGATGTGGACAAGTCTGTTAGCTCTATAGTGAAACTCTATAATGTCATCCAACATACCAAAATAGTCAATTTCCTCATCTCGTTCTATGCCTAGCACCGCAACTCCACAATTTTGGGTTCTTCTATGCAGTTCGATGGACTTCGTATGAAAGCGTAAGTCGTTGACAATGCAACCGCTGTAGCGGTTAACTCGTTGATCGGGACCACAAGCCAACGCATACAAATCTTTACTTACTATTGCTTCTTTATTATAATACATGACTTTCATCTATTAATTACAAAGGACTTTAGATGAGTAAACCATCAACATTGAAAATGTACATTGTAGCAAACTCAGGTAGTAGTTGTTACTTACACACCCAAACCAATTGACAAATTCCTTCTTATGTCTTTCGTCAACATTCCTTTCATTTTGAGCCAAAAGTTCAGCTTTATGTTCTCTATATGCAACAATAGTACATGTTAATGTCAACTAAGTATATACGCATATGTAAATACAATGCAAAGTAAGGAGTTTTGAACCACGTACTCAATATATGGAATAATTTCATCACAATTATTGAGGACATAAAAATGTGCCTTTCGTAGGTCGTCCATATCAATGAAATCGTAAACCCATGCACCAAAAGGCCAAACGTTTCCTTGAAATATAGAGCTCCTCGATTCTTCATCTTTGGTATTAATAGCATGAACCTCTGCATTTCGCTCCTCACGAGTGAACCTTGTTTCAATATCATGTAGATACATTGAGCAAAATGCAAGACAATCACTGTCAATGTATGCCTCAATGATTGAACCTTATGGTTGTGCCTTATTGCGCACATAACCCTTCAAAGTGGATAAAAACCTGTGCATTTTACACAGCATTAGTGACTTGTACACGCAAAAAAAAAAAAAAAAGGAAATCACAAGAACATTGTAGGACTTTATAATTGACCTCTCAATAGGATACATCCAACGATATTGGACTGGTCCTCCAATTATGGCCTCCATTGGTAAATGGACGGCTAGGTGGACCATCACATTGAAGAATGCTGGAGGAAATATTTTCTCCAGCTTGCATAGTATGATCACAATGTCCTCCGCTAACCGTTCAAGTACTTTTACGCTCAATTTCTTGGAGCACAACTGTCGAAAGAAAATCCCCAATTCAATCAGCACCGAGCAAACATCTTCGATCAAGTGTCCACAAAGGAAAACGGGTAGAACTCGTTGCAAAAGGATGTGAAAGTCATGACTTTTCATTCCTAACATCTTCACTTCCTTCGTGTTTATGCATCAAGATATGTTCGATGCATATCCATCTGGGAACTTCACTGATTTCAACCATTCGAAGAAATTATTCTTCTCATCTTTTGAAAATGTGTAACAGGCTGATGGCATGAGAAGTTTGTCCCCATCACGAATCAGATGCAACTCAGGCCGTATTCCCATATCTTCCATATCCCGACGAGCATTTGTGTTGTCCTTTGTCTTCCCATTTATATCCAACAATGTACAAATGACATTCTCACAAATGTTCTTCTCAATGTGCATGACATCCAAGTTGTGGCATAGTGGAAGATCTTTCCAGTATGACAACTCGAAGAAGATGCTTCTCTTTGTCCAATTTAACTCCCACTCAGCACGTTTCCTTTTTCTACTGCTAGGTGATTTCCCAAATTTCATATCTCCAATCAACCTGAGCCGGTTTAATATCTCTTCCCCACTTAGTCGGTTTGGTTGCAACCTTCATTCAAGTTTTCCATTAAAGGTTCTGACACTAGGAGTCCTCCAAGGATGTCCAGGTCGTAAAAACCGACGATGACACATAAAACATAACTTGCATCCTTGCTTTAAGGATAAGAACCTAGCATCCTTATTACATACTGGGCATGCTAAGTAACCTTTTGTGCTCTAGCCCGACAGATTGTCGTAGGTGGGAAAATCGTTAATTGTCCACAAAAGTATAGCATGCATCCAAAATGTTGTCCCGGTTTCCACATCATATCTCCACTCCTTTTTCCCATAGTTCTTTCAACTCATCAATTAATGGCCTCAAGTAAACATCAATATCATTACCAGGTGCCCTCCGTCCAGGAATAAGCAAAGACATATAAATGAAGGGTTCTTTCATACATCGCCATGGCTGCATATTGTATGGCATTATCATAACTGGCCACATGTTATATGGGTTGTTCATGTTACCGAAAGGATTGAACCCATCTGAAGCAAGGCCAAGTCTGATGTTGTGAGGATCACTAGAAAACCACGGATGCATTTTATCAAACTCGGCCCAAGCTTTGGAGTCTGCTGGATGGCTAAGGGTGTTTCCATCTTGAAGACGTTTCTCTTTATGCCATCTCATATTTGTAGCAGTCTTTTTGCACATATACAATCGTTGCAACCGCGAGATTAATGGACAGTATCGCAAAACTTTTTTGGGGGATCTTTTTACTCTTCTTCTGATTAGTTGTATACCTCGGTTCACCACATTCTGGACACTCATTTGCATTTTCATGTTCACCATAAAAGAGTGCACAATCATACCTACACGCATGTATTGTAGTGTAACCGAGACCCAATTCACGCTTGTATGTCTTCACCTCATAAAAAGATTTGGGAAGTGTTTCATCATCAAGCAATGCTGCCTTAATGAGGCTTAAATGCATGTTGAATGCGCTCTGAGATAACCCATGCATTGCCTTTACATGAAGCAACTTTATCAGGAACTCTAATTTTGAGAACTTTGTACATTTTGGATATAGGGGCACCCGTGCATCCCTCACGAGATTAGCAAATGGTTTACCAAATCGATTTAACGTACTAGGATCACAAGGTAGGGTACCCATTAAAGTAGATTCATCACCAGTACGCAACACACTGACGTCTTCCGTGTCCACTGCAATCCCCCTTTGTAAGTCACCTAACATTTCGATTAACCCTTCTGAACGTGTATCACCACCTACTATATTTGCCCCCTCATCTTCATCGTCATCATCATCGCTTTGAACTGCGTAATCTTCATCATGGAACACCCCTCTTGTGTACCTTTTCTCCATTCCAAAGTCTAATAAATGTGAATGGACCAGATCAATGTGTTTGAATGTTATGTTTTGGCATTTCTTGCAAGGACACCTTATTCTACTAACACTGTTAGCACGAGGACACGCGAACTCTATGAAATCATATGCCCCTTTCACGTATTCTGGCAAAAACCTACCCTGGGCATTCATCCAACTCTTATCCATGTTCATTAATTCCCTATAACATGTTCAAGTAAATGGTGTTGATTACATTGTCGGAATGTTTATGACGCATGCATTGTGAATCCTATAATCAACCACCTTCCGTCTAAAGGGTACGGATCCTATCCCATTCAGGAATGTTGCAATTACATTGCGATCAATCGCTCAAATTCCTTCGTCGTAGTCATTATAAATTTTAGCAGCATCTCCCCATGGCTCTCCGAGTACACGAGATGGGGGAAGTGCACATCGCCTGCTAGTTTTCCATCACTAACAAGTTGTCACCACACCCCACTATACACCCAGAGAACACAAGTAGAGACGCGATCAAAATATATAATGACAATGAAGAAAGCGTGAACGATGACAAGAATGTAAATACAACTTCCTAAACTGTCCACATTGGACAATTCAATAATGGTTGAAATACAAACATGACTAATCGTAAATGAAACAAATAATCGACATGTTCAATTGATTATTAGTCTACGTAATATGACTAATAATCAATTGAATTTTAACAATTGATTTGTCCCACATGTACGACGAGGCATGAATGTATAGTAACCATTCTTTGAACGGGTCTAAGCTTCGATGCACACATGAAATGACAATAATTAATTTTGCATAAGGAGCCCATAATAAGTAGGCAAGGCATAAGCCTTATGGCATTAAGGTGTAAACCTTTTTAGAATTTCAATTTTTAGATAAAAATACATAAATAAATTACATGTACTTGACGAATCAAAGCCTCTTCTCTCTCAAAGGCTTTCTTTCCTTAATCTGTGTCCCTCCCTCCTCCTTCCCTCCCTCTTTGGTTTTTCCTCTTTAGATGGGACTGTCCCTTGATGTAAGGATCTTATTTTCCATGTTCCTCAAAGACAATGATGGTGAAAATAATGATGCATGCATGGTTGATGGATGTCTTACGACTCTTATTAACCCAATGCAAAGTTCATGTATATGAGATTATTTTGAATTCATATATTAATATTATTTATATGTGGAGTCAAGGATCGAAACACTAATACATTTTATTCATGAAGTAGTAGAAATTTTTATAACAACTCTATTGACATAAACACTATATGAATCACACGTAAATTATTTTGTCTTCTATTTTTTCCCTTTTTTTATTTTATTTTGTTGAATGTGTTCATAATCTTATAAGTGATATTCAAAATAATAAACAAAATATAGAAAAGATCATCACTATACAATTCTATGTAATAAAATAATTAATAATTCCAAGGTTAATCTCTATGGATCTCTTTCAGATTTTCTTTTTTTTCCCCAATCAATGGTTAAAAACAAGTTGGTGAGTTACTTCAACTAAGTTGATAGTCACTTTCAGCTTTGATTCTTCCTATTTTTAGGCTTGCATTATGAATCATACTTTTTTTCTTTGTACCACAATCATTTACCATCATTGCATGTGACCAAACACATAGCTTAGATGAATTCTCTTTGTTGGTCATTGTAAATATTCTTAATTAATTTACATTTTCTAAAGGAAATGTGAGATAAAATAAGGGAGGGACGACTCAAATGGTTTAGCCACTTGTAGTGTAGGCCACGTGGTGTGCCAATGAGGAAGAGTGAGTTGCTGTAAGGGGCAGTAGAAGGAGTAGGGGGTAGACCTAAAATAACTTTGAATAAGATAGTATGGATTTAATAGTCCTGAATTTGTCGAAGAAAATTGTCCATAATCTCATAAATTGGCAGAAAAGGGTTCATGTAGCCGACCCCACCTAGTGAGACTAAAGGCATGGTTTGTTGTTGTTGTTGTACAAGGAAATGTTAGCAACATTTTAATTTACTACAAGATGAGCATCATCTTTATCTTTATTTATTTATTTATATATTTGTTTGTTTATTTTTACCTAGTTGACATGTGACACTATCCCATATTTTGGGCATATCTTCCCTTGCAGGTTAAGGTGAAGAACATGTTATACCACACTGCTCGTATAAACTGCCTAGCTTGGTCTCCTGATAACAGCATAGTTGGTACTGGATCACTTGACATGTGTGTAATCATATATGACATAAGCAAGCCAGCCTTTGCCCGTGTAACAATAAAGGGAGCTCACTGGGGTGGGGTTTATGGTCCAGCTTTTACCGATGAGTACAACATTGTCAGTTTTGGTGAGGATGCTTGTATTCGTGTTTGGAAGTTGATGCCACAACAATGAACATGAATGAAGGCCATCCTAAGGATATTAAGGTTAAGAATAAGTTTGGTAAACATGCCAAGTTTTATTGGGTTTTCTTTATGGTGACTTTGGTTTGCTCGGCAGTGGAAAAAGAAAATGGAAACTATAAGGAAATTTTGATCACTTAGGAACTAGATTGGTATGATGGAGACCGGGATAGTTTGTACTGAATGTTGGGATATTTTGCATGCATCCATGATCAGGCAACAGTTTCTCAGCTGGGGAGCTTGGGAATGGTGATATCTTCTTGTGTCACTGGTGATGAGAGGACTATCTTTTATTGTTGATGTCTGTTATGATGAAGGCACCTATGTAGATTTGTTCTGTTTTGTATGTTAAACAAAAGCAAACTATTTTGCAAATATTACTTCGGGTGTGTATGTTGATCTGTGGAGTTGAAGCATTGAGGCGGTTTCAATGGAAATGGAGGAGTATTTTTTGCCATAGAAATCACCAAGTTGGGTTCATGGGAATTTTGCAATTTTTTTCCTCTTGCATTTTGCTAATGAAATTCAATCACACGTACTTCATCAAGTGGTTTGCAGTCTTTTTTCCCTCTCGGCAATGGTAGTATAAGCGGTTGTTGTTAGGCTTCTGTTTGATTGCATATATAGGCGAATGGGATCAGATTCATATGGTGGACATAACAGCATAATTTAGGCTCTTAGGGTTCTACCTAAGTATCGATTTCTACAACTTTTAAATTAAAAAAAAAAAGAAACACATTAGACACACAAATGTTGCCATCAATAGAAAGGAAAAACAGAATAAAAGAACAAAACAGAACATAAAATGCGTCGTATCTTACCGTGGAGTAGCGGGAGCCTGGAGGAGACGACGGGGATGATTGATGCCTATGGCTGTTGTCCGTGGAGCCTGGAGGAGATGACGACTCAAGCTGGTGATCGTTCGCACTTCATAGGCTCGCAGCACCGGCAGGTCCGGCACGTAGCAGCGCACTAGAGGAGAGGAGAGGATTAGGATTTGAGAGAGGGAGAGCTGAGAGGTCAGAGATAAGCGAGGAAAGGGTAAGAGTTGCGGCGCGGGTTAGGGGCCATTAGGGTTTTTTTGGAATTAAAGTCTGAAGTAGTAGTGACAGTTTCAAAACCGTCACTAATACCCCATTACTAGTGACGGTTCTACCAAACCGTCACTAATACCCTTAACCATTTTCTTTTTAATTTTTTTAAATAAAAAAACCAGTACTGACGGTTTCAAACCATCACTAATAATCCCTTATTAGTGACGGTGCTACCAAACCGTCACTAATACCATTAACTAATTTTTTTAAAATAATTTTTTAAATAAAAACACTAGTAGTGACGGTTTCGAAACCATGACTAATACCCACTTATTAGTGACGGTACTCCCAAACCGTCACTAATACCCTTAACTATTTCTTTTTTGATATTTTTTTAAATAAAAACACTGGTAGTGACGGTTTCAATACTGTCACTAATACCCCCTTATTAGTGACGATTTCAATACCGTCACTAATATCCCCTTATTAGTGACGATTCTTTCTAATTGTCACTAATACCCTTAACCATTTCTTTTTTAATATTTTTTAAATAAAAACACTAGTAGTGACGGTTTCAAAACCGTCACTAATACACTAGAATTGTCGCTAATATTTTTCTGGTAAAATTTTCGTTCAGAAATTTTTACCGCACTGTTTTTAGTGACGAAAGTATTAGTGACGATTTTAAAACCATCACTAATAGTGTCGTATTAGTGACGGCTGATAAAACCATCACTAATGCTTAAACTATTAGTGACGGTTCTTAAAAACCGTCACTAATACCAACTTTTAGTGACGAAATTGAATTTGTCACTAATACTTTCGTCACTAAAAACCAATTTTTTGTAGTGTAAGGATATTGATTCGATAAGCCAAGAAGAAGAAGATTACGAAGGATGGACAATGTTATTTGATGGGGTGGTCAATGTGTGGGGACATGGAATAGGAGCCATACTCATATCACCAGAAAGGAGACATTATCCGGTCGTAGCCAAGCTGACTTTTCTGTGCACCAATAACATAGCAGAATATGAAACGTGTATATTGGGTTTACAGGCCGCCATGGATCGAGATATCAAAGAATTAGTCGTGAAGGGAGACTCAGCCTTGGTCGTTCATGAAGTGATAGAAGAATGGGAAACCTGGGATTCCAAATTGGTGCCATATCAAAAGTACATTCAAAATATGATCAAAGGATTTGATAGCATTAGTTTCTCACACCTACCAAGGGAAAACAATTTAATTCCTGATGCCTTAGCAACCCTAGCGGCTTTGATTAAAGTAGAACCTAGAGTGGGGATTGATCCAATTCAAATCAGAATACAATCAGAGCCCGCTCACTGTGCAATGGTAGAAGAAGCTGACGGAAAGCCCTGGTTCCATGTCCTTTGGACATACATCCAGTAAAATGTGTACCCTGAAGGAGCAACCAGCAATGATCAAAAGACGATCAAGAGGTTGGCCATGGGATTCTTCTTGGACGGTGAGGTGTTGTACAAAAGGAACCACGATATGACCCTTCTACATTGTGTAGAAGCGCGGGAAGCACGACATATCATGCATGAGGTCCACGAGGGAGTCTGTGGTACTCATGCCGAGGGTCACTCACTGGCGTGGAAAATCCTCAGGAGTGGATATTATTGGATGACAATGGAAAGGGATTGCATTGACTATGCCCGGAAGTGCCATAAATGCCAAATTTACAGAGACTGGATTCAAGTTCCACCAGCCCCGCTCCACGCCCTATCCTCACCTTGGCCCTTCTCAGTCTGGGGCATGGACGTGATTGGGCCAATTACTCCAAAAGCCAGCAAAGGGCACCGTTTCATCTTTGTGCCTATTGATTTTTTCACAAAATGGGTAGAGGCGGCGTCATACTCTAGTGTCACATAGAACGTGGTCAGTCGCTTCATAAAGAGAGAGTTAATTTGTCGGTATGGAGTTCTCGAAGGGATAATCTTGGATAATGCCAAAAACTTGAATAAGGAAGTAATAACAAAGTTGTGTAATCAGTTCAAGGATAGGCACCATAATTTGGCTCCTTACAGGCCATAGATGAACGGGGCAGTGGAAGCAGCCAACAAGAACATCAAGAGCATCTTAGAAAAGTTTACAGAAACCTACAAAGATTGGCATGAAAAGCTCCCTTTTGCCCTAATGGTGTATAGAACCACAGTTTGAACCTCCACAGGTGCCACTCCTTTCTCACTACTGTACAAGACGGAGGTTGTGGCCCCGATAGAGGTTGAAATCCCGTCCCTATGGGTCTTGAAGGAAGCAAAGTTGACCGAAGCAGAATGGATACAATCTTGGTATGATCAATTGAACCTGATTGAGGAAAAAAGGATGGTCGCAATAGCTCATGGGCAGTTGTACTAGAAAAGGACGATGAGGGCATTCAACAAGAAGATGCGACCTCGGCAATTCTAGGAAGAGGATTAGTATTGAGAAAAATTTTTCCAATCCATACGGATCCCTGCGGTAAATGGACGCCTAACTACAAAGGGCCTTACGTGGTCAAAAAGGCATTCTCAGGAGGCGCCTTGTTGCTGGCAGACATGGATGGAGCCAACCTCCTGCACCCTGTTAATTCTAATGCTGTAAAGAAATATTATGCTTAGAGGCCTTGTACACTCTCAAAAGAAAGTAATAAATTGATCATTTTGTCATTCCATGTACCCTCTATTTGTTCATGTTTTGATTAGATGATAGATGGCCATTTTTGGCTGACCAGTTCTCACTTAAAAAACCCAAAAAATCGTCTATCATTTGGAAAACCCTTCTGAACTTAAAAGTTAAGCCATTTTCTTCAAAAGTCATTTCCCAAATTTAAACCGGGTTGGGATTTTCAAAGGTTAGGCAAATTATGCGAGGCAATGATGCAATGCCAAAATGACGGTAGGCCATTTTTCCTCTACCCAAAAGTTAGAGAAAGAAAACACCCCTTGATGCCCCCTGTTA
Source organism: Malania oleifera (assembly GCF_029873635.1). Taxonomy (NCBI): domain Eukaryota; kingdom Viridiplantae; phylum Streptophyta; class Magnoliopsida; order Santalales; family Ximeniaceae; genus Malania; species Malania oleifera. The sequence continues at coordinate 43,498,935 of NC_080418.1, forward strand.
AGCCTGAAAATGTTTAAATCTTTTGTTTAAACCTACCAAAGGATCACACGCCACCTTGGGATCAGTCCCAAACGAAGCCTAAATGAATAAATGGAGGCACGATGCCCCGCAAAAAGAGAAAATACAGTAAAAGAACAAAGGGGAAAATCAAAGCAAAGGAGAGACAAATGACAGGCATCATTTGTGATCTTTGGCCAATTCAATCTTTGGTAAAATTCACAAGTTCGAGCCTCATGCACCCTTTCTTCTTTAACCAACACCCACGACTTACATTACAACCCAAATGAAAAGACCTAACCAAATTGGCATATGTTGTTGTCTCAAATGATTCATTAGACTCAATATTGATTTTAAACTACGTAATCACCTGATCTTGTAAAGGTACGTAGGCAGCTTGTTCAAATTGACAAGCTTGGTCAATGCTTCGTAAAAACCCCAAACAGGGGGAGAACACGTTCATCTGGGGGTGGGACTTTAAGCTTTGGTTTCCCCATTCTTCTAAAAGCCCTCATCCTTAAAGCCAATGTGTCGTCCCAAGTCTTAAAGACCATATAAAGATCAAAACATGAACAATGCCCAATCGGATCATGGACAAACAAATGAACGAAGAGTATCATTCGGTTTTACAGCGTCAAAATGAGGAGTGAGTTCTTTTCGGTGAAAAAAAAGCAGTTTTTTGAAAAGGGAAGAGTTGTTTCGGGTTTAAAAATTGACGTCATCACCTTGACAAGGGGCATTGGTGTCGAGTTTACCCTATTCCCAAAATAATTTCTGAATATAGAAAAATAATTATTTTGCACAGTCTGATACACTGAGTCAGCAAATTAATGTCATAAATGCATAATTAAAAATCCTTTTTTTTTTTCAAAACCCTAAAAAAAAATGGACAGTCAAAAAAAAAAAAACACTAAGAATTATCAATACTAGGGCAGATTTTGGGTGCCTGTCGAATTCTAAAAAGGGGCAGTGCCAGCAACAAGGCAACCCTTGGGCAAATTTTGAACATCTGTTGAATATGAAAAATGACCAGGTAAACGTTGGGGAAGATATTGAACACCCATTCGAATTTGAAGCATAACCCGAATCAGCGGCAATTTGGAATTCGAAAATAGAGCCAAGACTAGCAACAGACAAATGCAACTGAGGCAAACTCCGTGTTTAGTTCTAGTGAATTCGATTTAGTTGCCTTCGTGACAAAACCAAATTTGAAGTTAAGATCAGTGACAAACTATGGTAATTGGGGCAGATTTTGGGTTGAGTCTTGTCCAAACTGATTCTGATGTCGTCATATCAAAGCACAAGATGAAGACATAGCCAAGATCAATGGCAAGTAAACGCTGGGGCAGATTTTGAGCACTTTCGAAATTTGAAACATGGCCAGAATCATCGGCAATTTGGAATTCAAAAACAGAGCCAAGACCAGCAACAGACAAATGCAACTGGGGCAAACTCCGTGTTGAGTTCCAGTGAAGTCGATTCAGCTGCCTTCGTGACAAAACCAGATTTGAAGCCAAGATCAGTGACAAACGATGGTAACTGGGGCAGATTTTGGGTTGAGTCTTGTCTAAACTGATTCTAATGCCATCATATCATAGCACAAGATGAAGACAGTTCATATCTCATTCCATATTAAAAATATGTATGTAAAATGATTATGCTAGCAATGCATACGTACATGTGTACAACATAACTTATTTAAATTAAATGTTTGCACGCAAATAATTATAGCAGTGAACAAGCAAGCATATATATGGAAATTAAAGTGCCATAATTAAATGAGAGAGAGAGAGAGAGAGAGAGAGAAAGAGAGAGAGACGATATTTGTTATCGAGGTTCAGCCAAACCAGTCTACGTCCTCGCCTTGGGCATACCCCTCCAAGTATTACACTATCTCTGCTTACTTAAATGGGCGGAGTAGACGTTGTTACAACCTTTCCTTATGGGGCAAGGTTAACCCCAACTCAATTACGAGGTTGAGCCCAACTTTTCTCCATTATGGGGTGGAGACTCCCCAATTCAATTAATGGGTTGAACCGAACAGGTCTCATTTACGGGTTGACTCGTTATCTTTCCGTGCATGCTCAGTGTAAGTCCTGTTCACAAACTCAATGCACAGATCAAATATCAAGTGATTTGTCATTATCAAAAATTGGATTGGACTCATAGAGTCAACAGCGTGCATTATTATAGACCAAATAGTAAAAAATTAAATGCAATACAAATTAAAATAAATGTCTTCGTCTTTTGCTCTTTCTTCATGGGATACGCCAATTGGGTGTACGCTTTAAGTCCCGTCTTGGCTTCCATTTTTTGGTATCTTATGTTTGTTCTGAAATGAAAACCTATTCACATACTAAATGTGTGATAAGATACTGGTTCTTTGTCAGCATGGGATCAGACTTCAAAAGTCAACACCGAGCCTCTCACTCTCTCTTTAGCCTAGAATCTCTTTGCACCTGCTCTCCGGTACTCTCTCCCTCATCTCGGCTTGTCGGTCCTCACTCTTCGGTCTGGTTATGAAGCTAGGGTTTTCCTCTGAACGTCGTATGAAATGACGGTTTGATACCGAGTTATGATATGATGGTTTTATACCGAGTTATAATATGGAGGTTTTATACCGATTTGTAAAATGATGATTTGAAATGACGGTTTGATACCAAGTTGAGAAAAATGAGATCATGTTATTGTTTTTATTATGTAAATTACAATATATGGTTTAAGAACCTTGAGGGACTTGATGTAAATGAAGCTCGGTACTGTAACTAGTGAAATTGATAGTGCAACCACACCATAGTGGAAGTGTGGGTCATGGATAGTCGATTTGGCCTAAGAAGAGTAGGGTACCCTCCTGGGTCCGGACCAGGATGCGGTAGGCAAATCGTACTTCAGACAGGATATTTTTGACTTAACTTGGTGGTAGGCCAGCCAAGGCTAAGTACAATCTTCGAACCGCACAACCCGATCATGGGGGTTATACATGATGTTGGCCCAACAAGGTTGGTTCTTCTATGCATGTAAGTGAATTTATGTAAAATGGGTTATATTGAGCCAAAACTATGATAAGAAGGAAATTATGTATTTTCAATGATATAGGTGTGAGTACAGTTTTCAAATTTCATTTCACTTACAGTTAAATAAATGAATGTATTTTGTTCACACTAAAACTCATGTTAGCCACAAACTCATGATAATCTAATCTGTCTTACTAAGAAGTGTCTCACCCCAATTTCCATCTCATATTTTAGGACCTACAGGGAATCGAGCTTAGTGAGCTACAGGGCTGGGATTAGATTATATAGTTATTGTAAGTGCTTGCGAGACACTAGGTTTGTCATGTTTTTCCCTATTTTGGGATGTAATATTAAGATTTAGAGGTACATGTGTAACTATGCTGGTTTTTAGAACTCTGGTAAAGTATTAAGGTTTAATTATCTTCTGCTGCATGTTTTAAATTGAGTTATGGACAGGGATACCCAGGACCCCCCCTCTCATGTTCAGGTCGCTATAATTATGGTATCAGATATATATATATATATATATATATATATGTGTGTGTGTGTGTGTGTGTGTGTGTGTGTGTGTGTGTGTGGATTATTTATAGACGAAAATGTAGCATTCCGAGCCCCATCGGGTTTAGGGCGCTACAATACTGATGTCATTAAGAATATGTACGATGGAGTAATGACTAGTGTAAGAACTATGGACGGAGAAACTAGAGAATTTCCACTCACCATAGGTGTACATCAAGAATCTGCTTTGAGTCCTTATCTTTTTTGCTTTGGTGATGAACCAATTGGCTAAGAGTATTCAAAATGAGGTTACATGGTGTATGTTGTTTGTAGATGATATTATATTTATTAAAGAAACTAGGGACGGCGTAGAGGCCGAGGTAGAGTTATGGAAAGAAGATTTGGGATCTAGAGGCTTTAGGATAAGTAGAAATAAGATAAAATATTTGAAATGTAACTTTAGTAATGATAGGAGGAATATCGGAGACAAAGTTAAACTTGATGATGAAGAAATAAATAGTACTTGTAGATTTCGATACCTTGGATCTATTATGCAAGTTGAAGGAGAAATTGAAGATGATGTAATGCATAGAGTTAAAGCAAGTTGGGTAAAATGGAGAAGTGCTTCAAGTGTGCTCTGTGATCGTAAATACTCTTAAAGTTAAAAGGGAAGTGTTGATTTAGGTGTAATCCTAAGAGAGGAAGGGGGTGAATTGGGTATTTTAAAAAAAATTTGAAACTTATTCACAACTTAGTCCCTATGTCTAAATTTAATCAATTACTTATCAAGTTCGTGTGAGATTATCCAACAAACATACATGTAATATAAGTAATGAAGTGCGTTGCAGAAATTAAAAAGATAAGGGAAGAGAGAAGGCAAACACGATTTTACGAGATTCAGCCAACTCAACCTACGTCTCGCCTTGAGCAACCCACTCAAGGATTTTACTATAATTTGTGCTCCTTAAATTGGGACGAAGCTTCCCTTATAATCCACTGCTTACAAGAGGTACAACTTCCTCCTACTCCGCTGCTTACAAGAGATACAACTCTCTCCTCAAACCTGGTTCACAACCCGAACCGTGATTACAATCAAATCGGTAAAACACTCAAAGTTGCTTCTAACAAAGCTCGTGAGTACAGTTGAAATTCGTAATACACAATCATATGATGAAACTTGAAGCTCAGAATGTATGACACGATGTGATTGTTATATGCAAAAATATGATTCACTAACTATCCCTTTAATCAAATCTCCAAAAAATATTTATATAAATCAATGCTTTGGAGAACTTAGGTTAAATCTTTGAATACACAAAAAGTTTTGAAGATTACAAAGATTTTAAAACACACTTTGTCACAACAATATTTCTCTCAAGTGTATATAGATAACCTTTAGACTTGTCAATCAAGTAGATTTTGGAATATTAAAAATATCAAGTCTTCGAATGAAAACTCACTTGAATCACAAATATCTAATCAAAAACAAAAACTTTTATCAAGTGGTAATCTTATCAAAAATGATTTAGTATAAGCACACTCAAGATCAACCTCTTAACAAATATTCAAAAGTAGATTTTGCAATGACAAGCTCTTTGAAAAATAGATATACTCTTGAATCAAAAACTATTCAACCAATAGCTAAAACCTTTCTCAAGTAATGATCTTGTCAAAAACAATCTTTATATGTACATGAAAAACTCAAGATCGATTTCTCTCTAGTAATATAAAATAATAAATGATGAGATGAGAAACCTCTTGAAAATAATAAATGGATTGACTAAACCTCAATATCAAGATGAAACCAAGATGAGTAAATGAATTCCCTTTGATTTTCTGAGTTGATTTGCCCAAACTTGATGAGTATAAGTTGGAGTGCAGGCAATCGTATAGCAATAAGATCAAGTTTTTCAATACTATGTCAAAAAGATGTTCTCTTCTCTTCACATTGATCTTCACTGACGTACTAGGGTTTAGATGTTCAATATATAAGTATCTTGCCCTTATAATAGATCTCAACCATTGGATCAAAAGATATCTCGCAAGTTCTCTTATTAAAAACTATATTTTTAAGTTTTCCCGCAAGTTCAGACTACTAAAGTTCCTTAGAGGTTCAAAAAAATAACCTGGATACAGGGTCAGACAACTGAAGTTTGGGGTTCAGACGACTGAAGTGTCAGGTTCAGAAGACTGAAGTCTGAGTTCAATCTTCTAAAGTGCTTCTGCTAGGTTCTGTGTTTCACCATTAATTCTTCATGCGACTTAACTTAATTTTCGGTCTTCTAAAGAAATTCTTTAGACGACTGAGGTTAACTTCGGTCTTTTGAAGTGGCAACTTCAGGCGACTGAACGTTGACTTCGGTCTACTGAAGTTCCTATTTCTTGAATTTTTCTTTATATTTTGGAAAAAAAAAAACTGCTTTGCTCTCTTTCTTGGCTGTTTTATAAAAATATTTTCTAGGGTTTTAAAAATATTTCCTAGTCCATGAATGTCTCCTAATGATATTCATGAAATGCATGAGTCCTAAAGTCATTCTAGGGTATATGTTGAGCCTCAAACTAAATCATATGAAAATGTAAATACATTGGTTTTAAGTACCCATTCCCATGACGCTCTTGAACTTGTTGCTTGCATCTATATTCTTGTACTCTTTGAGTTCTATGGATTTGCCAAGTTGTGTATGTTTTACTCTTCATGACTTCCATGACTTGTTATCCTTCCGTGCATACTTAATATAGTTCCTGTTCACAATCTCAATGTCCAGATCAAATACCAAGTGATTTTTCATTATCAAAACCGGATTAGACTCATAGAGTCAACAAGAAGTTTTATAGGACGGCTATAAGACCAACTATGCTACATGGATCGGAATGTTGGGCGACAAAGAAATAGAATATCCAAAAAGTAAAAGTTTGCCGAGATGAGAATGCTTAGATGCATGAGTGATAAGGGAATTAAGGAATGAACATATTTACTGTAAGTTAGGTGTAGCTCCTATAGAAGATAAGATAAGGGAGGGATGACTTAGATGGTATGGATACTTGCAACGTAGGTCATATAGTGCACTAGTGAGAAAGAGTAAGTTAGTTATTGTGGGGCACAATAAAAGGGGTAGGGGTAGACTTAAAATAACTTGGGAGAAGATAGTGAGTAAGGATTTAATTTCCTTGAATCTATAAAAAGAAATGGTCCATGATCTCGTAAATTGGCAGAATATGATTCATATAACTGACCCCACCTAGTGGGACTTAAGGCTTGGTTTTGTTGTGTTTTGTTGTTGTTGTGTTATTAACAAATATAATATTTCTCCACATACAAACTAGAGAATAATTTTTATTTTAAATTTTTTAAAGCATTGTAAAAAATATAGCTTACTTTTTATATATAAAAAAAAGTCATATTAAAAAGGTAAAAAATAAAGAGTTTGTTTAGTTGTTGAATATAAATTTTATTTTCATTCCTAAATTTCAAAATAATTACAAAAAGGCAACATATTTTTTTATTTAATTTCTAAAAATCATGTAAGATAGTGTTAAGTAGCATGTATTTTTGGATTTGAATTTGTTAGCGTTTAGAAGAAACTAAATACAATTTTATACAATTTTATCTGATCATCTTTTGCTTCCAATTTCTAGTTTAAGTCCTTTTTTGTCATGTCTTATATATAATGTTAGAGTTTTACAGGTTTAAGCATAATACAATTGGGAGGATAAAAGTGCAAATAAAGGGAACTTTAACTCTTCAAATCTTCTCTCAATTCTTCAACTTCAATGACTTAATCTTCTTAAAAAACAACCTAAGTACAAAGCCATTAGTATATAATTTGTTATCATCACAACGAAGTTACTAAAGCCATATGGCTAATAAAACCGACTTTTAGAAAATATTTTGATGGAAGTTTCGAAATCACTAGAAAACACTTGAAAACTTATGTATTTTTATTGAAAAATCTTTATTTTTGTTTGGAAAATTGACCTTTTCAACAAATTCTCTACAAAATAGAGATTTAAAACCAAGTTTAAGTTTGAAAAAAAAAAACATTTTCCACTCTCAAGCCACTAGATGGGTACTTTGAAAAATGATTTTTACTTGCTTAAACTTGAAAAGAAGTGGATTTTTAGTGGGAGAACCACAAACCAACCATGACATTTTGATTTTTCTAACCTTGAAAGTTCTAGAGAACACCCAAAAGTCGTATCATAAGTATTAACTCCAGTTTTTTGTGTAAAAATTTAAAAATCCCTTTTAAAATTCTTTAGAAAATGGAATCTTGATTTTTTTATGGAAAAATTATGAAAAATCTCAGCATATTTGCAATCAAACTCAACCAATACACTTCAAAGAGTGTTTGCACTCGAAAGTAACATGAAAAATCATAGAAAATCATCTTCTATAACCCAACCATTGACCTTCTATAACACAATGACGACTTTTTTGAAAACACAAGGGGCAGTTGACTAGCCTAGTTGACCATGCCTGCAGGCCGGTTAACTATCCACATGCCCATTTACAAAAAAATATAGTTTTAAGCTATTTTAAATGAATTTTTTCATGAATTACAATTATTATTGCACTCCTCCCTAGATTATGTGATTTAATCGAGGAAATGTATATTACATGTGCAAAACAAACATCAACATCATATGTATACATGTATGCCTTATATACAAAAAACACATCCCAAATTTGAAAAAAATGAAATAAGAAGGTTAGATAGCTTACTTATTTTACAACAATTAGTGTAGATCAAGTGGGGATACACTAAAAAAAGTACACACCCCAAAGAACATTCAAATAAGAACTAGAAGAGATGGAATTCCCTCCCCCAAACTCAAAGTTTTAACTTTCCTTTTTTAATCCCAAATGATGCACGAATGCACTAATTTTTTTTTCTTCTTACTTCTACTTGGATGTGCCCCAAACTCTCTTCAGAAAGGTCTTTTTATAGACCTCTCATGGAATGGAAGGAAATAACCTTTGAATTTCAATTTTTGAATTTGAATTTCAAAAATTCAAATTAAAACTACTAACTGCCTTAGTCATTTCTTGTCACATGACAACTTCTAAGATGCCTTGCATACCAAATCCATTAATCAATTAAATAAAAACCACTCAAAATTTTGAATTTTCATTAATCCAGTAAACCACCTACAGAGGTCAGTTGACCTCTAATGGGTGGCACCAAACCAAAGAAGGGGAAATGGATTAGTCGATAGCCAAAAAAGAGTTCAATTGAACGCCTTATGCTGCATCATTTTTTTCCTTTGATTTTTAACTTGTTTTTTCACATATTTAGCTAGGTCTTATTATTTTATTGAGTAAAAAATGACTATCAACAATCTAAAACCTAAATAAGTTTGATTCATTCTTTGATTTTTGATAAAAATTAAACTGAAATTGATTACATCCCTAAGCCATGGGATAGGTGACATTGTTTATACTAATAGATGAGGTAAACAACATCACAAATCCCTAAAATTTGACTAAATTGCACTTTAGTCAATCAAATTTGAATTTGGATAGTTTAATTTTAAAGTTTCAATCTTAGATCTAATGACGTCTCTAAATAAGGACTTGAATTGCCTAAATATGAAACTTCATAGATTAAAATATGGCCAAATAAAGTTCATGAGCTAAAGCGAAATTCAATGAAGAGACCCGTGAAGGGTTAACTTGAATAGACCTATGAAGGGTTAACTTAATGAGACCCGTGAAGGGTTAACTTGAAAAGACTCGCGAAGGGCTAACTTGAATAGACCCGCAAAGGGTTGACTTGATAAGACCCATGAGGGGTTGACTTGAATATGACCTGCGAAGGGTTGACTTGAATATGACTTGTGAAGGGTTGACTTGATAAGACTTGCGGTTGACTTGAATGGACCCACGAAAGGTTGACTTGAAAAGACCCGTGAAGGGTTAACTAGAAAAGACATGCGAAGGGTTAACTTGATGAGACCCGTGAAGGGTTAACTAGAAAAGACCTGCGAAGGGTTGACTTAAACTGACCCGAGAATGGTTAATAGGAGGGGGACTATGAAAGGGTCAATAGGAATGGGACTATGAAAGGGTTAATAGGGGTGGGACCATGAAAGGGTCAACAGGAGTGGGACCCTAAAAGGGTCAATAGGAGTCGGACCACAAAAGGGTCAATAGGAGGGGGACTGCAAAAGGGTCAATAAGAAAGGGACTACAAAAGGGTCAATAGGAGTGGGACTGTGAAAATGTCAATAGGAGTGGGACCACAAAAGGGTCAATAGGAGTGGGACCGCGAAAGGGTCAATAGGAGGGGGGACTGCGAAAGGGTCAATAAGAAAGGGATGGCAAAAGGGTCAATAGGAGTTGGACCGCGAAAGAGTCTATAGGAGTGGGACCACGAAAGGGTCAATAGGAAGGGGACAGCAAAAGGGTCAATAAGAAGGGATAATAAGGACAGGGGGGAAAAAAATCTGAGAGTTATGGTGTGATCCTAAGAGGGGGGTGAATTGGGATTTAAAAAATATTTTACTAAGTTAAACTTCACCGATTCACCACATTAAATCTCATTTAAAAATTAAAGCGTGTATGAAAAATGAGAATAACAATAAATAAACATTCATAAATATGCAGAAATTAAAGTGCGGAATTTAAATGTGTGTGTGTGTGTGTGTGTGTGTGTGTGAGAGAGAGAGAGAGAGAGAGAGAGAGAGAGAGGGAAAATTTGTTATCGAGGTTTGGCCAATCTTGCCTATATCCCCGCCTCAAGCCAAACTGGTTGAGAGGATTCCACTACCTTTGCTCACTTACCGGGTGGAGCAACACCGTTACAACCTCTCCTTACGGGGTGAGGTAAACCCCAGCTCAAATTTCGGGGTTAAGCCACAACCAATAACTACACCTTATAGGATGGTGCTCCTAGTTCTCCTAACTGGGTCTGAACCAATCTGGTGCACATTAAAGGCCAGTGCAATCCTCTTCCGACCATACGCCGGGAATACAACAATAATAATAAAAGTTTGCGTACAAATAAGTGTTTCTCAAACTAAGCAAAGATGTACTCAATGAAGAACTAAAATGCACTCTCATATGATATTAAAATGAAGTTCAGTAGAGTATGGTATTCCTCTCAAAATATTTTTCAAGTAAACCAATGAGAGTGTAGAAAATGATTTTCTTTATGAAAATGACCTTTTAAAATTTAATTTAAGGCTTCCGAACAAAATATATGAAAGTGAATATTAGCTCAAGCCATTGTCAAGAAGCCTCTCAAGCACAATATATATGTCAATGAATATATATGCTTAAAGCATTCTTGAACTAACCTATAGATTTTTTTCAATAAGAATATTTCCAAATAAATGAATAGGAGAAGTTAGGGTTTTCATTTAAAATGATTGACCTTCATAAAAACAAATTCAATAAGGCTTTCTAGCAATATATATATGAGTCTAAATATATGCTTAAGCCTTCAAGACAATATCAAAATAAATTTCTCCAAAATATTTTCAAATAAAAGGTATGGGAGAAATTTGATCTTTGAAGAACATGATAATAAAAAGGCTATCAAGCTATATATATAAATTTGAATATAAACTCAAGCCCTTCTAAATAAAACCTCCAAAATATTTTTCTCCAAAAAGATTTTCAAGAAGAGTAGGAGAAATTTGATTTAAAAAAAAAACAAGAATAAAAAGTAGAGCTCAAGCAACATATATAAACTTGAATGTTGACTATATAGGTCATACCCGGTTTTGATAATGACAAATACTTTTGGTATTTGATGACTTTCAAGTTTGGGTGTAGAATCATACTAAGTTGGATCGCATTGATAGCATGGAGCAACTTGAAGATATATGAAGACCCCGACACATTTATTATTTGTTGTAATATTATTGGGTCTATAATAATTTCATTTCAAATGAGTCTGTAATAACTAATGCATATCATGCATGTAGGACTATAAACGTTTAGCAAAAACGACTGAGCTTGATTTCAAACAACTCTTATGCTTGCTACATTGATAAAATTCTTTTGAATTTGTTTGAATGTTATTGCTAGCATCTTTGAAACCCTAATCCAACATTGAGATTTGATATACTTGGTTTTCAAAGAAAAGCTTGTTGGAACACTCTTGTGCATATTTGAAATTATACATTATATATAGTGTTGTTTGCACATAATAACATCACTGATCTTATAGGTCTTATATCATTGATGTGCATTGGTTAATACTTGTACAAATTTGCTTATGTAGAAGCATATTTCTGTGTACGCAAATTTTTATATCTGTTGTAATCTAGGCGTGAGCCTGAAGAGGGAGACTAGCACTGTTGAATAGTCCCGGATTGGCAGCCTGAAGAGGGAGACTAGCACTGCTGAATAGTCTCAAATTGGCTTAGACCCAGTTAGGAAAGTTAGATGCACCATCCTAGTAAGGTACAGTTGTAGGTTGAGGTCAGCCCCGTTAATTGACCTGGTTGTATTAGGTTCCACTTCTAACGCCCCAACCCCCTAAGTGGACCCGAAGTGCTACTAATCAATTCATTTACCTAATAATCCACATTCTAATATCATTTATGTAGCGAAAAACATAACGAAAATCTTTCAACAAATACAACACCAGAGTTTCCTACATTCATCTACATTCTAACATACATCATACATCCACCTGTATTCACATAAATACATATCTCCAAAACATAATCCCCAAATATCAGTATGTTTCATAACCATCCATCACTCCGAAGACTTAAACATAATACATAAAATATTTACATTCCCAAAAACATCAAAATTATACCCTTTTTCCTCAAAGGTGCTATAACAGCTCGAGCTCTCTAAGCTCGATCTCGTGGAGGTCCTAAAAGAGATTAGTTCATATTCGGGTGAGACACATCTCAATAAGGGAAGAAACAATATATTAAAATAGCGTGTGGCCAACATGAGTTTATAATCAACATAATATTTAACATTTTCAAATCTTTAACATAATTTCTGAAATCATTTTCTGATCCTATTCAAACACATGCAGAGATTTAACCCACGAGATTACCCAAGGATAGGGGTGATTACCCACCCATACAAGTAGCACCCCTCTACTATGATATTTAGGTAACCCTAAGGTCACTACTAAAGCATACTAGGACACTCACCTTACTCAGTAAGCCCTCAAGTGTTAGATTGATCTTGTACTCATACCGTTCATACAAAAGTTTATCGGCAAAGGCCCTAAGCATAGGGAAATCTACCTGCCCATAGAAGTTGGTTCCCTCTGCCCTAGTACGTTATGTGGCTACTGCCACATCTGTAGCTACTAGTGCACTCGCCTTACTCAGCAAGCCCTCAAGTGAAAGGTACGCCTCACCCAATCGTAACATGTTCTACGTACATACATACTTCTAATATTATAATACATCATTCTTTCTATCATTATTCAATCATACACATCTGTTCATATTCATGGCTTAACATTGCATTGCATTGCATTTCACTTTAAGTGACTCTTTCCCATTTTACATTGTTCACATTTCACATTTCATTTCCATTTCATCTATTTCCCTTTTCATTTCATTTCATTTCATACCCAGCATCTTTCAGTTGTTTTACCCAACATCTTTTAGCTGTTTTACCGAGCATTTTTTAGTTGTCATACATTTACCCAACATCTTTCAGCTGTTTTACCCAGCATATTTCAGTTGTCATACATTTAGCCAACATCTTTCAGCTGTTTTACCCAGCATATTTCAGCTGTTTACATGGTTGCATTAACACACACAAGCAACACAATTCATATCATATTTCATTCACAATGCATTACTTACTTAACCTACATCTCATACATTTAACATATATTTGCACAGAATCTCATGCCACACAGTTTAGCAATAAAATTCATGCATATATATTTCTTATAAAATAAGCCAACATACATTTAACATTTATATTCTGAAAATATACCTTTCATTCCTTACATAATTACCTTGAAAATATTTTTCCACTTTCATTAGTTCATTTTCGCATATACATATCTAATAAATAGCCCTAAACTCGAAAAAATATAATTTAAATGGTTGGCATTTTAAACTCATACCGAAACATATACACGTATATATAACACAATTTATTTTTCATTAAATTCATAAAAATTCTGATTTAATATATATTTTTTCCCTTACCTGATTTCTTGCACTACGCTAACAAGGACCCAGAAAAGATGCCTGCGGCGCTCACTCGAACCCTGAAATCAAATTCCTAGTTCCAATAAATTATTCCTGAATAAAATACTATTTAAATATTTCATAGGGCCATAATTCCCAAATAAATAGTAATACCCACAAATATAACTAATTTTCAAAAATTTCCAAATCCCACTCTCGCTTTGGAGTGGGGCCTAGAAAATCCCAATTAAAAAATTACCTACGCCAAAAATGATGGCGACGATGACTAGAGCCCCGTGGTGGTGTCTGATCGTCGATTTAACAGCATATTTACAGAGAAATTGAGAAAATGAGGAAAAGTTACCTTTCCCAGGAGTAGGGCCTAAGCCGTTCCCACGATAAATCTGTTCTAGTAGAAATATCGGCAGCGGAACTAGGAATCCAACGGCACCTTCCGTTTCCCGATCGAACGCAAACTCGTTGAGAAATTGAGAGAGATAGAGACAGAGACGGAGACTGCGGACGAACGCAAAGAGAAGCTGGCCCAGGAAGCAATTTGCAGAGAGGGGGGCGTGAATCAGGCACTGGAGAGAAGAATTGGATTTCAAATTGAAATCCAATTCATTTATTTTATCTTTATATTTTTTTATATTATATATGTATATATATATACACACACTTATTACTTTAACCATATATATACCCTATCCTTTTATATATATATACCCATCATATAATTTACTTAATTAATTCATTTAAATAACATTTAATTAATTTATTAATTCAATTAAATAATATTCAATTAATTAACTAATTGATAATTAGTCTAATTTCATTTTATTTCATATATATATATTTTATTTTTTTTCCCATACTATTCCTTTCATTTTTTATTTATTATTTTTTTTCTAATTACTTTAATTATTTTAATTTTTCGGGTCTTTACACCGCTCCACTCGTGAAGTGACCCTTATAGTGGAATCCTTGTGCTGGTGAGCCAAGGCGGAGATGTAGGCACAGTTGGCTGAACCCCGATAACATATCGTGCGTGCACTTTATATTTCAATAATTTAATTTTCGCACTTTTATTGTGATACCCCATGGATGAAAGGCTTAAAAGATTAGATGTTACTACCCATATTAACAAGGTGTACCTTTCTTTTCGGGAGCTTTCCCATAAGAACTCCACGGTTAAGCGTGCTTGCCTTGGAGCAATATTGGGATGGGTGACCTCCTATGAAGTTTTCTCAGGAAGTGTGTGAGTGAGGACAAAACACACTGAAAATGATACATGTTGATCTATAGGGCCAGTCATTAGTCCAATAATGCCCGCCCCCTATTGTCTAGTCCAGGTGGAGGAGGAGAGATGCAGTGCTCCCTGGCAGACCCAGGTTGGGGCGTTACAAATGGTATCAGAGCTAGGTTGGGGCGTTATAAATGGTATCAGAGCCAACACCCAACCGGAAGTGTGATGAGATTCACATCTCCTGGGTTTGGAAATGTGGGTTCGCAACGAGGACGTTGCGTTCTATAAGTGGGGGAGAATGTGATACCCCATGGATGAAAGGCTTAAAAGGCTAGATGTTCCTACCCATATCAACAAGGTGCACCTTTCTTTTTGGGAGCTTTCCCATACGAACTCCACGGTTAAGCGTGCTTGCCTTGGAGCAATATTGGGATGGGTGACCTCCTAGAAAGTTTTCTCATGAAGTGTGTGAGTGAAGAAAAAACACACTGAAAATGACATGTGTTGATGTGTGGGGCCAGTCATTAGTCTGATAAGAGCTGTCCCCCTGTTGTCTGGTCTAGGTGGAGGAGGAGAGATGCAGTGCTCCTTGGCAGACTCAGGTTGGAGCATTACAAATGGTATTAGAGCCAGGTTGGGGCGTTACATTTATTTTCAGCACATGTATGTTGTATGCTTGATTCATTATATGTTGTACATGTGTTGATTGAGTTTACAATTGCATAAACAGACCCTAGGTTGCGTAACACTGCTGATTTGGATAAACCTAAGTAGAACAAAATTTTAAATACCCAATTCACCCCCCTCTTGGAAATACACCAAAACTAACAATTTGTATCAGAGTCTCGTAGCATTGACTTAAACGTTTTTGCTAGAGATTGGGATGACTCACATTAGTGTATCCCCATTTGGAGAGGGACAATCACCTTCCAGTCCTCAATTGTTTTGTGGTGTTAACTATACCCACTGAAAAAATCGAATGATCATTTTTATAAAATCTATAGACTGGAGGGCCTGGCAGGTGATTGATAAAGAAATTTGTAGGCCAATTGAAAATGATAATAGTTTAATGCATGCAAATTCATATGTCATGGATATATTATATTGTACTTTAGATTCTCATATTTTTCATGAAATTATGGCATGTAAAAATGCGAGAGAGATCTGGGTTGAACTCGAAAAGAAGTATGGGGCGACCTAGGAAAAGGAGACAACCACTTCGGAAATGTCAAGCTCAAAGGAACTGGAATTGGTAAATCACGGGGTGATTGCATTAACAAAAGTTGAGGTATATGAATCCAACTCTATATCTATTGATGATTCTTGTGCTAATTTTTGTAATATATCATCTGATGAATCATTTGATGCCTCATGTGGAAATTCTGTTAAACCTAGTAGTTATACTAAGAATGATGCATGCAATGATTCATAAGATAATGATTGTAATAATTCCTGTGTTGAATCATGTGCTAATTTGTTAAATGAAGGCATGCCATTTTATGAAGAACTAGAAAAGGACTTACTTAAAATTCATAAGTTTCTAGTTCGGATCTCTAAGCAGAAAACAGTCATGAAGAAAAAAAATAAAAGGGTGGCAACACGATTAGGCAATCTAAAAGATCATCATGCCACACTAGAAAAGAGAAAGATTAAAAAGATATTGAAAATTATCTGCTTAGATGAGGAAATAGATGATTATTCTAGAACTATATTCAGAACTAAAAATAAAAAGATTAATCATAATAAACCCTTTGGAATCAAAAAGAAAATTCTTTTCAAAAAGAGTTCAGGCTTGATTTATAAATCCCAAAGTCATTCATCTGCCTCTTTTTGTAAAAATATAACAAATAAGCAAAACCCTTCACGCATATACAAAATTTGCTTATTTTGTAAATTGATGTGACACATTCAATTCACTTATCTATCTAGAAGTGCTAGAGGCTTAGATAAAGTAATGATGTAGATTGTCATGATAGTGAATGTCGTAGAACCAAAGGAAGATCGAATCTCTATAGGAATCAAATAAATGTTTTTAAATTCCTCCTTAGTTCTTGGGGTTGTGGTTGGTGGTGATTAAAAGGTTTAGGAAGTGATTCGAGTTTAAAATGTAAAAACCTAGTATACACATCCACTTCCAAATGGACACGACATCTTTGCTAGGTGAATAATTCTTAATGCTTAACCAGTATCTAAATAGGGATATCTTAAGTTAAGCACATTTTGTCCATCACACAAGTTTGTTGTTTAGGGGATCCACCTTTCACAATATATCATTTAATCCTAAACTCACTTGATTGTCATAAAAGCCATGATTAAAATGTAGTTATCACTCTAGGTTTAAGCACTAATGATCATAATTGCCTATTATACAAGTGCAAATTAAAAGACATCCTCCTTGTAATCAAAATTAGAGGCATCCACTAAGAGAATCAAGCTCCTCATCAAAGTAAATCAAAATATTCCTTGAGCTTAAAGTATGGAAATCCTCTATTTCGGTTCACCATCCCATCCATAGGACTCTTTACTAAACCATGATCGTATCTGGTAAAGATTATACCTATCCATCGGTTTGTATCCTTGCTATGAATTATGATCACATCTAAAGGATATCTTCTATCCTCCAAAGGCCATTGGTCAATATATTCACATACTCCTTAATGCTCTTTGCCTAAGTGGTTTGGACATATTCACTTGCATTAAAATATTTTGAGTCATGTCCACTCATAATAAATACTCTCCTGAACTAAATAATAATTTTATTTGCTGAGAATATTTAAATCATCTTCACAAGTTCTCAAGCTTTAAATCAAATAATTTAGAGCTTCATCTTTGTGAACTAAGTTAAATGGCTAATATAATTTCTATAGGTTTCAACATATTTGGAAACGAAAATGATTGAGAAACCTATGAATGATTTTTAAATTTGAAAAGCCATTTGAACTTGGGCCTCTTACATATTGAAATTCATAAGAGAGGAGACATTGTAAGCTTATGACATTAAAAGAAACATTCATTGTGACTTTTTGGTCCTCTAAGCCTAATCATGTAAAGTCAAGTCTGTATCATTGAAAATTTTGAAACCTTGGCGAAAGAATTTGAGAAATAGAAAATGCATAAAATGATTAATTGCATAACTCAAGGGGAGCATTTCTTTTTCATATTATATTAGATGCTCTCATGATCATAGTTTATATGCCTTAATGAATAACAACCCTATACTGAACTTAAATCTATCCTCTGCTCTCTACTATTTATATATTTTTTTAATGGATAGATTATATTTTATGAACTATTGATTACTACTGAATTGCATACTTGTATTGAATGTCTCCTGCATGGCGGATGCAGTTAATGTGTATTGCATGCTGGTAGTGGATATAGGTTCTCGTGTGCCTTAAACTGAATTTTAAATTTCTTGTTTGAACCTATTAGGTACAGGTTTTATGGGAAAATGTCCAATTTACAAACAACATGTTGCCAAAATTTCGGTAGATTTTTCCTAAAAGTATATCCTTGTACAAAGATGATTATGATAAAATAAATGTTAAAATATTTTTGAAAGGATGAGTGTAAACTAAAAATTTTGAATTTCATCCTTACATAATCATCAAGTATTGTGAGGAGCTCAGCTCCATCCCTAGAAATGAGCATAATGGCCTCATATGCATCATGTTGTGCTTCTTGAATATTGACGCTCTTCAGAAAACCCTGAACATTATATCCTGCGCTTAAAGCTTTATGCTTTAATATGGAATGTTTTTGGGTCATGAACTTCATAGCATGCCTTAATATATATTCTCTTATGCATCTATGGTCTATAGGGACAACTATACTAATAAGGATAAATATAGTTGATTAATAATTAGTATGCTTGATTTAAGGGTTTTAAAATGAACGACTTATACTACTAAGCATATTGAAAATGATCTTTAACTGGTATAAGCAGCTTATTACATCTAAGCCTGAACTCAAATTGATATGGGGAGCATCCAAAAATTAAAATTCCTATTATATTATGCTCACAAACTTTTCAGCTTAGATCCGTGTTGGAACACCTTTGGCATGTGCTTAAATTAAATGATCTTTTTGAAAATCTTAAGTTGATATATATTGCTTTGCCACATGTTGTTTGTGTTTGTCATGTGATCCTTGCGGTAATTTGTCTAATATCTTTAGATAATTGTGGTTGTGTTTTTTTGGTTACAATTTTTTTGTACTTAAATGATAAACCAAAATATTGATGCTTACTTGTGACCTATTTTAAAGTTTCTTTTTTAGCGATGCATCACCCCCAGTACTTTTTTTGCAAATATCAAAGGGGGATATATATATTTATTATTATATACATATATATGTTATAAAATTGCATAACTGGTTCAATAACTTCATATGTAAATGCATGCGAACTTGTTAGACTGTGTTTGTCCTCAAACCAACTATTTGCTATCATATGTCGTGTGCTTTAAATTCAAATCTTCCACGGGTCTTATGATATGTTTCAATTGCAATGGTTTGTGTATATTTATGATCTAACCTTGTTTCCATGTTATTTAAATCATTTAAATGACCAGTTATATTGTTTGTGTGAGTAATTGCTATATTTCATACTTTATGAGGTTATCTTTGTCATTCATTTTGCATTGTATAGCTATTTTATCTTTTGGTTGATTGAAAGTTATACTTCTGTTTTCCGTCTTGATCATACTGAACTGTTTGAGTTAGTTATTGTGCATAAATTTTTAATTTAAAACTCAATTAGATAATTTCTATATAGGTATTTTTAGGAAAATGCACTATTTTCAAACTGTATGTTGCCAAAATTTCTAAAAAAAATTTCCCCAATCTTATCGTGTATTTAAATGATTCATACTTAGATGTCTTACTTACATGCTTTATATTTATAGCCCTTTTTGCTGTTGCCAAAAGGGGGAGAAGTGGCAAAATTGGGTAATGAATAAATTTTTAAAATATTTATTTTTCCCATTACGCATAAAGTCAGGGGGAGCCTATCTTGGCTGTACCCACTTTTGCATGGTGTATTTGTCATCATAAAAAAGGGGGAGAATGTTGACCTTATAGGTCATACCCGGTTTTGATAATGACAAATACTCTTGGTATTTGATGACTTTCAAGTTTGTGTGCAGAATCATACTAAACTAGATCACATTGATAGCATGTAGCAACTTGAAGATATATGAATACCCCGACACATTTATTATTCGTTGTAATATTATTGGGTCAGTAATAATTTCATTTCAAATGGGTCTGTAATAATTAATGCATATTATGCATGTAGGACTATAAGGTCAAAGGACTTAGACTGACCTTAGAACCCTCATTTCTGCATGAAAATGTGCCTTATTGTCTTAAAGTTAATCATCATATGAATAAGGACAATGTTATAAGAAGAAAAGGACCGAATTGCCTAAATTGGCATGTTTAGTTAACCGAACCCTAATACTCAGAGACCTTCAGTCAACTGAACCTCCACCGGGTCAACAGTTTGACCTTTCTGTCGATTGAACCTAAAATGAGTTGCAACGCTCTAGTCGACCGAACTGACACGTGGTGAGATCTCAACTGTCTGATCGACTGAACTTATAGAAGGAAATTGACTTGGTCGACCGAACACCCAAGTTCGGTCAAGCGAACTCAGTATGGTCGACTGAACCTCGGAGTTTTGGAAATTGCCTCAAGATTGGTCGACCATCCTCTCAGATCAAAATTCTCCTGATCGAACGAACTGAGCATCTTGGTCGACTGAACCATGAAATTGGTCGGCCGACCCTCTCGGGTTTCTCGAAATTTATCGAGGTTAAAATGCTGTTATTTTTCATTAACCTCATTTAAACTGTTCCAAAAATGCCAGATAGGTCCTCAACGCTCATAATTTAGCCCTCTTCTATATGTAGGGGCTCATTTGCAAGGATTAGTAATGGATTAGCAAAAATGATTAAGGCAAAAACTCTCTGATTTTTTTTAAGCCTATATTGTTCATACTACTTCCAAATACTCTCCCACTCCACATTCCTTGATTATTCAAGCTTAATGAGAGTATTTAAATTGTTTGTGTTCCATTCTAAATAGCTCATAACTCATTTGTAATGTATATTGGTTGATTTTTATCTTGAGAGTTAGGCTAGAGTTTTTCCCATTGATTTGAACAAATAAATCTTGTGTGGGAAAACTCATTGGCTATGGGGGTCCTTGCATTGATATTGCAAGATTCCTTAAGCAATTTTTTTGTGTGCAAATTTTTTTACAAGCTTGATTTCAAAAAACTCTTGTGCTTGCTATGTGACGACCTACTTAATTTCCATATTTATTTATTTTTATAGAAAATAAAATCAAAATCACCGATCTCAGACGATCATAGTCCACCTAGACCCGTGCGTACCAGGAATATATTAGAACATATAACAGAAGCCTAAGCAGCAGGAAACATACAATCACATACATCTCATCATATCATACATCACAATACCAGAGTTACAACAATCATTGTATCTCAGAATATTCATCCCAAAAATAATATCTAGGGACATTCCCCACAAAAAAATCTAACTGTCCCTACAAAACTTACCCTTCAAAAAGGGCAGATAAACAGCACTATAACAGCGAGGCTTTTCCCACTCTCCTATCTGGGGCTCCTGAAAAGTTTATAAGATTTAGGAGTGAGACACCTCTTAGTAAGGGAAATAAACTAATACCAGTGTGTGGCAACATGAGTATTCCATGTTCTACATATACCATACATATCATGTTCAGTAACTGTTTTGTCAAATCTGGGAAAAAATGTATATCATCAAAACATGGCAGAACATACTACATTTTCATAAACATATCTCATATTATATAATAATAATAATATCATAAAAACATCCCTGGTAGCTGGCTGTTGTCATGTATTACCCCCACATGACTGGATTGTGTGGCCCAAAGGTGGGACCTGACAATGGTTGGCCAACCACTGCCAAGTCAAACGTACAGTCTGTAAGTTCGATGGGTCTGCCTGACTTGGTCCGTACACCAGGGGCGATCACACACACTTCTTAAAAACCACATCGACCATCCAATATCACACCACTCCGTACAACGACGTTAACACAAATATCATGATCACGAAGATCATGGACACATAGCAACGGTAACGTGCAAGTGCTAGCCTAGACCAAGCCAACCAGGTTCTAATATCATATAGTATATACTGAAACTGTGATACATGGATATCTCATATCATAAATTTTCACATCAATCATATCATTTTGTATATATATATACGTGTGTCATAAAAATCATCGGCCCGTACGCCAATAATTCACATTTTACCATAATTCGGCCCGTACGCCGGTAATCATAGAACAGTCCATACGCTAGCAATCACATTCATAGCTCGGCCCATACGCCAGCAAATCACATCATAGCATAGCCCGTACGCTGGCAAATCACACCCATAGCACGGCCCGTATGCCGACAAATCATATCATAGCACAACCCATACGCTGGCAAATCACACACATAGCACGGCCCGTACGCTGTCAAAATACATAAAAATCCTGGCCCGTACATCGATTTTCCATTATAAAAGTCCGTATCATTCACACATTCCCAGAAAACAGTATTTCATAACAATTTATACTCATGCCACACTAACAGATTTTCACATATTCAACATACCATCATTTTCAACAGTATTTTCCCAAATATATAAATCATATATAAATATATTATTTGCTGAAATCGAATGCTATATATACATATACATTTCCCTAAAAAGAACTAACTTAGTTTATCCCCTTACCTGGTTACTGAGAAAGCCCCCAAAATATGCCTAACACCCGTAGGATTTCCTGACCAATACCCTGAAAATGAAAACTCCCAATATTAAACTTTAGTATTTTTACGTGTATAACACTCTCCTCAACTGTCACAAATCCAAATATTGAGTGGAAAGCCTTACCCTGGATTTGGGATGGTTTCCACCTTACTTTCACCAACGATCCACTCTGGCAGATTTGGAGAGAACTTCTCCAGGAGTGTCGTGGTGACTTCAGATTGTCGATCCGGCGAAGATCTGGCCCAAAATCGTCGAAAGATAGAGAGAGAATTGAAAGGGAGAGAGAGAGAGGAGAGAGTTGGCTTCTTAGAGAAGTAAAAAATCGGATTTTTGGTATTTATAGAACTAGATTCATCGATGAGCCACGTCATTCGTCGACGAATTCTTTAAAATTTCTTCGACGAAATTCAATCCTCGTCGATGAAATTCAGTCTTCGTCGACGAAGTCGACTTCCTCCTTCTATTACTGTCTCCATTTCCCTTCCTCTTTATTATTTAAATCCCATTATTATTTGGATCGTTACATACTACATTGAGAAAATACTTTTGAGTTTGTTTGAATATTATTGCTAGCATCTTTGAAACCCTAATCCAACAATGAGATTTGATATACTTGGTTTTCAAAGAAAAGCTTGTTTGAACACTCTTGTGCATATTTGAGATTATACATTTTACTAAATGTTGTTTGCACATAATTAATTACATCACTGAGCTTATAGGTCTTATATCATTTATGTGCATTGGTTAATAAAGGTACAAATCTGCTTGTGTAAAAGCATATTTCTATGTATGCAAATTTTTATATCTGTTGTATTCTAGGCGTAGGCCTGAAGAGGGAGATTAGCCCTGTTGAATAGTCCCGGATTGGCTTAGACCCGGTTATGAAAGCTGGGTGCACCATCTTGGTAAAGGTGCGGTTGTAGGTTGAGGTCAGTCATGTTAATTGACTTGGTTGTATTAGGTGCCACTCCACTTGTGAAGTGAGTCTTATAGCGGAATCCTTGTACTGGTGAACCAAGGCGGGGACACAAGCACAGTTGGCCAAACCCCGATAACATATTGTGCGTGCACTTTATATTTTCGCACTTTATTTTTTGTACTTTTATTTTCAGCAGATGTATGTTGTATGCTTGATTCATTATATGTTGTACATGTGTTGATTGGGTTTATAATTGTATAGAAAGATCCTAGGTTGCGTAATACTGCTGATTTTGGTAAAACCTAGGTAGGATAAAATTTTAAATACCCAATTCACCTCCTATCTTGGGAATACACCAATGCTAACATTGAATATACGCTTAAGCCTTTTCAAAATTACCTCAAGAAAAAGAAGCCTTTGAAGTATAAATATACGAGTGGATATATGCTCCAAGCTTCCTTCAATAACCCACAATAGTTTATCCCAAAAAGAATTTTCAAAGTGAAAGAGTAGGAGAAATATGAAATTTAATGCACAAAACGGGTATGAAAAATGAGAGAGAAACAAAGAATGTGTAGATATGCTCTCAAGATATTTATCCTCAATTTTTTAAGTGTTTTTGGCTTGGATTTATAGGTAAAAATCAAAACTAGCCATTTTATGGTCGTTGGGGTATTAAAAAATGATTTAATTTGAAAACTAACTGTTTTTTGGCCGTTGCAGAGCTTTCTGTGTGGACATCCTTCAGTGGTTGGGTCATAACTTTTTATATACAACTTAAAATTAGATGTTCTTGGTATCAACAGAAATCTAAGAGAAGATCTCACAACTTTCATGTTGATCAATGTTTAAGATAAGAAGTTATGGATTGAGAAAAACGCCCATCACTAAGATGGAATAAACATAAAGGGAATTTTTTTATTGCGGACACCTTTTAGTGTTTTAGTCATAAAGTTTTCTATACAACCTAAAATTGGACGTTCTTGGTATCAATAGAAAGTTAGGAGAAAATTCAACAACTTTCATGTTTAACACTTTTTGGGATAAGGAATTATGGATTGATAAAAATGCTTATTTCTACTGTCCGGTCGGCTGGCCAGTTGACTGACCCCTTCGTAAAAAATAGTTTTTGCCTTCCTTTTACTTCAAAACCATTTTGAAACCTTTGTATAAGTTAGGCATTTTATGAAAAAAGGTTTTTCATGTTACTTGGAGGTTCTATGGTCAATCTAAGGTCTTGGTTGAGCTTCAATTTAGATAATGTGATATACATGCACACATTAAACCTAGATAATTATTACAACTAAGAAAATAATAAATAAAGTCTTCAAGTCTTTTGCTCCTCTAATTGTCCATGGAATATGCCTTGGAATATGATCGTTGGTGTGCATTCAAGGCTTCCATATTTCTTCTCTCATTTGAGCCTTCTGCATCATAAATCTGCTCTAAAACTAAACGCACACATGAGATGTGGTTTGCCATAATCAAAACGGGGATCAAATTCAAAAAGTCAACAAGATCTAATGCCCCAGTTTCTAAGTAGACGACACAATTTTTGGAACTAAGGGCTTATGCCTCAGTTTCAAGGTGAATAACACAATTTGGGAATTGAGGCTGGAGCCCCAATTTCAAGGTGGACAACTCGACTTATGCTTAAGGGTCGATGCCCCAATTTCAAAGGAGACAACACAATTTGGACTTAAGGGTCGATTCCTTAGTATTTGAATTCAACGAACAAAGGCTTGACTAGGCAGGGATGAAAAGGGATGTGCAAAGCCTATGCAATAAGATAGGGGTGAATGATTGATGGGATGACATGTATGCATGTTGCTACTTATGCTGCTAGAACATGGGGGATATGTATGATATGTATGTATGTTGCATGACATGTATCCATGTTGCATGACATAAGGATATGTATGTATTTTTTCTTTTCTTTTTTATGTAATGCATGAAATGCATGATGATGTGCGAACTTTCTTTCTTCAACGCGCTTGTAATCAACAAACCAAATTCTGATTTAGGCCATATTTTTGAATTCTGATTTGACATGAATGCCCCTGAATTTGTTCCCCTAAAACTCAGCATGAAATTTGTCCCAATAAATTCATTTGTCGCTAATCCTGTCCATATTACATTTTCTCAACAAGGACCTTCTTTGGATTGCATCCTTAATGTTTTAAAATCACTTTGAAATTTAAATAAATAAATATGCAATTAGATAACTCAATCTCATTAGGGATATGAATGGAATGCTCAAATTTGCTTGTTTTTACTTGATTTTCTGTGCTTGTTTAACAGGAGACAATTTTACTAGTACTTTGACACTGATATAAGCTTAGAGAATCACATCAATGGGCAAATCCTCCTTTTCCTCTTTTTTTTTAAACAATTTTTTTAATGGCCTCCTAACCATAACTCCTCCACTGTATCACCACTCAAAGATTCTTTCTTACTTTGTATTCCATGACTTCTTTCAAGCTTCCTATCTTGGGTTATAACTAGTGTCTTATTAAGCAGTTTGATCAATATTCCAACTAGGGTGGACTTTAAGACACAGGACGAAATGTAGGCTTAAGGATACATGTTTTCAAAAGAAAATGGAAACTAAGGCTAAAAAATATCATCCCATAATAACATTTTCTGCCCCAGTTTGTGGTGAATTATTTGCAGAATATTGACCGAACTTGTCATTTGAACAAGCAGCCTACGTATCTTTTCAAGATCAGGTCATTACATAGTTCAGACTCAACATCGAGTCTGACAATTCATTTGAGAAAACAATATATACCAATTCTATCAAGACTTTCATTTGGACTGTAATGTAAGCTGGGGGCTATAGGCTAAAGAAGAAAAGGGTTTAGTAAAGCAAAGAATTGACAATTTTATCAAAGGTAACATTGGTCAAAGATATCATATGAAGTGTGCCCCTTGTTTTTCTTCATTTTTCTTCCTTTTTTCCTTTCTTTTATTTTTCTTCTTCTTTTACTGTACCTTTTGCTTTTCCTTTTATGAAGGAGTCTTAACTTCATTTTCATTTGGACTCCATTAGGGACTAATCTTTTTGAAACTGTCCTAGTGTGGGGTGTGATTCTTTGACGGATTTATCAAGAATTGAATTTTTAGCAAGGGAATAATTTTTCTTTTGACTTTCTTTTTGGGTAACATAAAAATGGTCTACCATCCTTTTGGTAGTGACCATTGCCTTATATGACTTGTCGAATGCTAGGAGACCCAAACTTTGGTTAAATTTCTTGTGAATTGACTTTTAAGAAAAAAGTTGGTTTAACATTCAGGCTCAAATGGGTTAGCAAATGGTAAATCAATGTTTGGTTCTTTTTAGGAATACTGGTTGACCAAAGATGACCACTTTTCATTTGATCAAAATATAATCATCATACTCTTAAGACACCGATCATAATTTAGATAATGTAGACAAAAGACTTTATTCATCAAGCAAATGTATGGCAAAGCTTGATAAGTCGTTTTTGTCTACTTCTCCTACAATTCTTCATCATTTTGAAATCCACATCCAACAAGGCTCCTTGACAACATCTTGAAGTGGGGTCTTTACTAAACTCTACTTGGAGGCTTTTCCTTCATCATCATTTTTTTTGCCCTATCAAATAGATTCCTAAAACCAATTAACTACTGGCTCCAAGTGTCACACCCCAAACCTCGTAATGGGACCCAGGGGTGAATTAGTAACCTAACTTGTTCCTGTATCATACAAAACACCAATGATATAATAATGAATGAGGGTTCGACCCCGTGGGGTTCCCGTACACCCTATACACATTCACATACAAGACATATATGCAGCAAAAATTGTTCTTTTTATACATACATTGAACCATACCGGAGTCTATACAAAAGGAGTCTAAACTCCATAATACAAAACATAAACCCAGGTGTCAGCCAAAACCCAAAACAACAACCCAACCTAGTCCTAGTAGTTACCCAAGTACTTCACGCAGTACACTGACCATTACACTCCCAACACAAGGATGCTAGTTCTGGTTACTCGAAGGACCTAAAAATATGTACGTACGATAGGGGTGAGACACCTCCCAGTAAGGCAGATACAGGTTATATTGGTGTATGACATATGAGTGTTATCATGACATAAAACAAATGCAATTCAATACAGTTCCAGTATTTTCACAAAATAGTTCTAGTATAGTGCTCATCATGCACACACACATAATCAAGTAACCCGGTGTCATCACACCCTTCGGCCCGAATTTGGCCTGCATTACATGGCATCCCCGACACATGGCGTAGCCCCAGGCTCCCATGGCATCATATCGGTACAAATGGTGGATCCACACCCTTCAGTGATCAGCCGATAAGGCTCACGCCCTCGGATATAGAGTCGGACACTTTTTTACAACTTGGAACAATTTGGAACCCTGTTCCTATTTCTCATTTCAGAAAATCACAACTCATGCATGTTCATATAACAATTCAATCAACACCCATTTGGTAATCTAAAAATCATGATTTTCCCAAAAATACAGTTTAAACAAGTCAAGGCATGACCATCCCCATAACATAATATATATCACAATATATCCAGTTTTCCAACGAAACCAGAGATGCAATCCAATGCCCCCTTTTTTCCAAAACTATAATATGAAAATCTCGTAGTTTCCACCCGTTAAATTTCCCCAAATGAGTTGTCAAAACACACATAGGATCGTGAACCACAGTTCCACTGAATCCGATTAAGAAAATAACCAGATATAAATAGAATCCTCTTACCTTTCCCCAAAAATCCAAAACCTAAACTCTACGGCTCCTAAACAGTGAATCGAGTTCCCAAAACCTATCAACCATAGTACAAAACATACTCACAATTCCATTTTCTATAGAACTACCAAAACAAAAATGAAAACCGAGCCTTACCTCAATTTTGAGTCAAATCCCGGAAATGCTCGAAACAAAGATCCGTTCCACAAATCCCTGAAGAGAATGCTTCCTTGATCCTCGTAGTAACGTCGGATTGTCGATTCTAACAACGTACGACGAAGAAATCTAGAGAGAGAGAGTAGAATTCAAGTTTTTAGAGAGAAAGAGAGGATTTTTTATTACTTACCTAAGAAGCAATGGAAAAAGATATTTATAGCCCTTTGACTCGGCTAAACTCGTCAACGAGGCGGCGCCTTCGTCGACGAGTCAATGAAGGGAGTTCGTCCACGAAGTAGTGGCCTCGTCAACAAACCTGAGATTTCCGAGTTCCCGAAACCTCTCGATTTCTCCTCATTGACAAGCCTCTGCATTTCGTCACCAAGTAATACAAGGTCCTTTGTCAACGAACTCTGGCTTAGTCGAAGAAGCCTGCTTAATTTACTGCTTTGCCATTCTCTTATTTATTTATTCCATATATCACGGTTCGAGTTCTTACAACCTCCTCTCCTTACAAAAATTTTATCCTCGAAATTTGTAATCACTCATTTACGAACTCATTCACCACAAAACACACACTCGACTTTAGAAAGAACCAGCGACCACTTACAACATAGCCTCGTCATATTATCTACATACCCTCACTTATGGCGGAGGAATACAGTGTTTACATACACAAACCTTCTCAAGAGTTCACAATAATACACACTCCCAATGACTAACTGCCTATCCAAATACAAAAGTAGGGTAATACATACATACTCCGATTCTACTATCAAAACCACAACTTAGAACAATTGTGGATACTTCCGACGTATATCCGCTTCCAATTCCCAAGAAGCTTGCTCAACCTCGTGATTCCGCCACAATATGTTCACTAACAATATATCCTTAGTACGTAGCTTCTGAACTTTATGGTCCTAAATCTGAACGGGTACCTCCTCGTATGCTAAAGTATCCCCAATTTCCAAGTTCTCGTAACTAATAACATACGAAGGATCTGACACGTACCTCCTCAACATGGATACGTGAAACGTCATGGATCCTCGAGAGTGCTGGGGGTAGTGCAATCCTATAGGCTAGCAGACCCACTCGCTTAAGAACTTCGAATGGTCCACGCCCTTCTTCCCGAATCTCATCATCCCTTTCATCAAAGCGA
Source organism: Malania oleifera (assembly GCF_029873635.1). Taxonomy (NCBI): domain Eukaryota; kingdom Viridiplantae; phylum Streptophyta; class Magnoliopsida; order Santalales; family Ximeniaceae; genus Malania; species Malania oleifera. The sequence goes on from NC_080418.1 coordinate 43,528,647, forward strand.
TCCTCATAAATACCTTACCCCCCACCTCAAATTCCAACTCACGGCGATGAACATCTATGTAACTCTTCTGCTGACACTGAGCCGATTTAATCCTATCCTAGATCAAACTCACCTTCTCATATGCCTACTGCACAAGTTCAGGTCCTAACACCTGACGTTCACCAACTTCATCCTAGTACAAAGGAGACCGACACCTCCAACCATACAAAGCCTTGAACGATGCCATCTCGATACTGGCCTGGAAGCTGTTGTTATAGGCAAACTCTACTAGTGGAAGAAACTGCATCCAACCACCACCGAAGTCTAACACGCAAGCCCATAACATATCCTCAAAGATCTATATTGTTCTCTCTGACTATCCATCAGTCTAGCGGTGGAACGTTGTACTGAAAGTAAGCTTCATCCCCAATGCTTCCTGCAAACTCTTCCATAAATGAGAGGTAATCCTCGGGTCTTGATCTAACAAAATGGACACTGGTACCTCGTGCATTCTAACTATCTCATGCATGTACAGGTCTGCTAGCCTACTCAAAGGGTAGCTAACCTTCATTGGTAAAAAGTGAACAGATTTCTTCAACTTATCCACGATTACCCAAATGGCATTATGCCCGTGAAGTGTTGGCGGCAATCTGGCCACAAAGTCCGTGGAAATATGCTCCCATTTCCACTCTAGAATAGCTAAGGGCTGTAACGGTCCTTCCAACCTCTGATGTTCAGCTTTCACCTACTAACACGTCATGCACAACTCTAGGAACTGAGCAATCTCCCTTTTCATACCACTCTACCAAAAGGTCTCACGCAAATCCCGATACATTTTTGTACTACTAGGACGTACCGTATATAAAGAACGATGCGCTTCCTCCTGGATCGTACTTTTGATCTCGTCGTCGTTTGGAACATGCAGCCTGGTTCCAAACCTCAACACACCTCCTTCAGAGATGTTAAAATCTGCAGCTAACCCCTGCTGCACTTTCTCCATAATCTTAACTAACTCCGTCTCACTAGCCTGCGCGGCTTTAATACGCTCAAATAAAGTCGGCTGGATCACCAAGTTAGCAATGAAAGCCTGATGATCATTGGACACCAACTCTATACCAAGGGTTTCCAGATCCCGTCTGATATGATGCTGAGCTACCACTGTTGATACTACAGCATGCTCCGACTTCCGGCTCAATGCATCAGCCACCACATTGGCTTTCCCCGGGTGATAGCTGATGGTGCCATCGTAGTACTTGATCAGCTTAAGCCACCTCCGCTGCCTCATGTTCAACTCCTTCTGCGTGAAAAAGTACTTGAGGCTTTTGTGATTAGTGAAAATCTCGCACTAAACACCATATAGGTAGTGTCTCCAAATCTTCAGTGCATAAACTACAGCAGCCAATTCCAGATCATGCGTAGGGTAATTCTTCTCGTATTCCTTGATTTTCTAAGAAGCATAAGCTATTACCTTACCCTATTACATAAGCACACATCCCAAACCCTTTAGATACGCGTCGCTATAGATCACAAAACCGCCATCTCCCGAAGGAATGGTCAAAATCAGAGCAATAACCAATCGCTGTTTTAGCTCTTGGAAACACTGCTCACAATCCTCGGTCCATTCAAATTTCACCCCCTTCCTAGTCAATCGTGTCAGAAGTTCAGACAATTTAGAGAATCCCTCCACAAACCGAAGATAATAACCCAACAGTCCCAGAAAACTCCGAACCTCCTACACACTCTTCGATCTCACCCAGTCGACCACAAATTTGATCTTTCTAGGATTAACTAAGATACTGCCTTTAGACACCACATGGCCTAAAAATGCGACCTAATTCAATCACAAATCACACTTCTTCAACTTGGCATACAATGTCCTTTCCCGTAGAATCTATAGCACTAACTTCTGATGGTTCTCATGCTCTTCCGAACTCCTTGAGTATACTAGAATGTCATCGATAAATACCACTGCAAATTGATCCAAGTACTCATGGAAAACCCTGTTCATTAGGCCCATGAACACTACCGGAGCATTCGTCAACCCAAAATCCATGACTGAAAACTCATAGTGGCCGTATCTAGTTCAGAAAGCAGTCTTTGCAACATCTTCAGATCTAACCCTCGCCTAATGATACCCTGACCAAAGGTCGATCTTCGAAAAGACTTATGTTCCCTACAGCTGGTCCAAGAGATCATTGATACAAGGCAACAAGTAGCGATTCTTCATAGTCACCTTGTTGATCTTATGGTAATCAATGCACATATGCATCGACTCATCCTTCTTCTTCACAAATAAAACTGGAGCTCCCCAGGGTGAAACACTAGGTCGGATAAAGCCCTTGTCCGATAATTCCTGCAACTATTCCTTCAATTCCTGAAGTTCCATTAGAATCATCCGGTACGGAGTTTTAGAGATTGGTGCCTTGCTAGGCAGCAGCTCTATCGCAAACTCCACCTCACGATCCAGAGGTAAAATGGGTAAGTCTTTGGGAAACACATCTGGGAACTCATTAACCACTCGAATATCTTCAAGCTTCAACTCATCTCGTGGTGGTTCCCTCACGCAAGCTAGGTACCCCTGACATCCGTCCAAGAGTAACCTCCTCACCTGTACTGCCGATAGAACCTGTGGCGTCGAACGCACACACGATCCTACAAACTCATACTCCCACTCCCCAGGGGGTCTGAACACTACCACCTTTTCGCGACAGTCGATTACCGCATAACTAGAGAATAATCAATCCATCCCCATTATGACGTCGAACCCAGACATGTCGTATACCACAAGATTCACCGGTAGCAATCTTCCCTGAATTACCACTGGGTAGTTTCCTAACATCCTCCTACAGAATGATACACTCTCAGATGATGTAGCTACAGACAATCCTTCATTCATGACTTGAGTCTCATCCATATATAGTTTTATAAAATTAGCAAATATAAAGGAATAGGTTGCACCCGAATCAAATAAAATCACAATTCTATTTAAAAGCAACATCATAGTACCTGTCACCATATTCCCCGCATGCTCAACATTCACTGGAGTAAGCGAGTATACCCTTGTCGGAGCTGTGTTCGCTTGATAAGTTCCTCGAGATACCTGATTACTTCCTCGATTCTGACTTGAAGTGGGCGTACCCCTTTTTGGTGCGTGAAAATTTTGAGCCATGTGACCTGATTGGCATAGTTGTAGCAGTTACCTCCAAATGGTTGCCATTCACCGTCATGCCATTTGTGGCACCTGAAACAACGATCACGCGGATGATTCACCTGAGAACCCTGGTGTTCGGTATTCTAATGGTAACTCGAGCCCTTATTTTCCTTCTTCCATGATCCCTTGTGAGAACCAGACTGAGAACCAGAAGGTACTGTCCTCTTCTTCGGTTCCTGATCCACCTCATCCTCCCAGATGCTGGTCTCGATCACAGTGGCCTTATCCACCAGAATCAAAAACTCGCGGATTTGAAGCATACCCACTAATCTTCGGATGTCCTTCCTCAGGCCCTTATCGAACCTCCCAGTCTTCTCGTACTCATTCGAGATCAAACACAGCCCAAAACGGGATAGCTCTATATACCGAGCAATATACTCTTGCACTGTCATATCTCCCTGTGTCAGAGCAGAGAACTCATCCGCCTTTGCATCACATATGGAGACCAGGAAGTATCTCTCAAAGAACACTTCCTTAAAATAGCTCCATGTCATCTCTGTAGAATCGGCTCTCTGCTTCTCCAACAGATTCACCGCAGTCCACCAACGCCCCGCCTCTCTAGACAGTTGAAAGGTAGCGTAGAGGACTCTCTACTTATCTATGCAGTGTAGGACCTCCAAAATCCTCTTAATCTTCTCAACCTAGTCCTTCACTATCATCGGATCGGGTCCTCCTGAGAACGTCGAAGGGTGCATACGTTCGAACCTCTCGATGGTACACCCCACAGCAGTAGGAGAGCGTTCGCATCTCCTAACACTCTGCCCAATCTCCTACATAACCTGCCTCGTCAACCCTTGAGGCATAGATGGAGATTCATCACTCGCAGTCTCCTCAAAGCCACTTTCCAAGTTATTATCCTTGGGTTCCATTCTGAAAATACAATTGGAAACTATTAGCACTCCTATGTCATGTATAGTTAATGCAATCATTTACAACTAATAATGTTAACTACCATCTCACGGGTCCAGGTCTGTCCTATCACACCGACACAAAATCTTTGCCGAAATTTTACTGAAATCGTCATTCTAGGAAAAATACTGAACACCGCCAATGAGTCCCTATCTAGAAACAAAACAACCCTCAACCTACTCTACCAATTTCCTACATCCTATAATCTGGTATGTACACATAGCTACACCTAACCAAGTCTACAAGACCTAGCAACCTGGTTGGCTCTGATACCAAGCTGTCATGCCCCGAACTCGGTAATGGGACCTAGGGGTGAATTAGTAACCTAACATGTCTCTGTATCATCCAAAACACCAATGATACAATTATGAATGAGGGTCCGACCCCGTTGGGTTCCCGTACACCCGATACACATTCACATACAAGACATATACGCAGCGAAAATTGTTCTTTGTATACATACATTGTACCATACCATAGTATATACAAAAGGAGTCTAAGCTCCACAATACAGAACATAAACCCGGGTGTTATCCAAAACCCAAAACAACAACCTAACCTAGTCCTAGTACTTACCCAAGTACTTCACACAGTACACTGACCACTACGCTCCCAACACAAGGACGTTAGTTTCAGTTACTCGAAGGACTTGAAAATATGTATGTATGATAGGGGTGAGACACCTCTCAGTAAGGCAGATACAAGTTATATCGGTGTGTGGCATATAAGTGTTATCATGACATAAAACATACACAGTTCAATACAGTTCCAGTATTTTCATAAAACAATTCTAGTATAGTGCTCATCATGCACCCACACATAATCAAGTAGCCTGGTGTCGTCACACCCTTCGGCCTGAAGGCGGCCTGTATTACACGACGTCCCTGGCACATGGCATAGCCCCAAGCTCCCATGGCATCGTACCAGTACAACTAGTGGATCCACACCCTTCGGTGATCAACCGGTAAGGCTCAAGCCCTCGAATATAGAGCCGGACACTCTTGCCACTAGCAGGTGGTATTTCACACCCTCGGATATAGAATCGAACACTCTTTCACAACCTAGAACAATTTGAAACCCCATTCCTATTTCTCATTTCAGAAAACCAAAACTCATGCATGTTTATATAACATTTCAATCAACACCCATTTGGTAATCTAAAAATCATGATTTTCGCAAAAAAACAGTTTAAACAAGTCAAGGCATGGCCATCCCCATAACATAATATATATATATATATCACAATATATCCACAATTTTCCAATGAAACCATAGATGGAACCCAATGGCTCCTTTTTCCCAAAACTGTATGAAAATCCCGTAATTTCCACCCATTAGATTTCCCCAAAATGAGTAGTCAAAACACACACAGGATCGTGAACCACAGTTCTACCAAATTCAATTTAGAAAATAACTGATATAAATAGAATCCCCTTACATTTCCCAAAAAATCCAAAACCTAAACTCTACGGCTCCTAAACAGCGAATCGAGTTCCCAAAACCTATAAACCACAGTACAAAACATACTCACAATTCCATTCCCTACAGAACTACCAAAACGGAAATGAAAATCGAGCCTTACCGCGATTTTGAGTCAAATCCCAAAAATGCTCAAAACGAAGATCCGTTCCACAAATATCGAAGAGAATCCTTCCTTGATCCTCATAGTAACATCGGATCATCAATTCTAACAACATACGGTGAAGAAATCTATAGAGAGAGAGAGTGTGTGAAATTTGAGTTCTTAGAGAGAGAGAGAGAGAGAGAGAATTTTTTATTACTTAGATAAGAAGCAATGGGAAAAGATATTTATAGCCCTTTGACTCAGTCAACCTCATCGACGAGGCGGCATCTTTGTTGACGAGTCAATGAAGGGAGTTCGTCAACGAAGCGGTGACCTCATCGACGAGCTTGAGATTTTTGGGTTCCCGAAACCTCTCAACTTCTCCTTGTCGACGAGCCTCTGCATTTCGTCACCGAGTAATACAAGGTCCTTCGTCGATGAACTCTGGCTTCATCGACAAAACCTGCTCAATTTACTACGTTGCCTTTCTCTTATTTATTTATTCCATATATCACAATTCGGGTTCTTACACCAAGTCCTTTGTACTAGCAAAATCATTTCCTATGTTATTATACAAAATGCAAACAAAAATAGACAAAATTTGGCACAAGGTGATGATGTGATGAGATGAGACTGAAATGCATTCTTATTTCATTCAATTTCAAAATAATTTAAACAAAAAACATGGATGTATTCCTCTTGTTATCACCCTTAGGTAATCAAGCACATGATTGACTTTCCACCATCACTTTTGTATCATGTGAACTCACTTATGAAGTTGAATACCAATCAATCCTCCATCCCGATGGCATTTGCTAAATTTCTACTGTGATCGGGTAATGGGCTCCCATGATTCTAACCTTTTGCCTGGAATAGAGATCGTCCTGATCTGCTCAATGATGGAACCCCCAATCTTAATTTTCCTACCTTGGCACACTAGTTTTATAGACAATTGGGATGTGATTGCTGACCCATTGGAGATGACTATGCAGGCATGGCTATGTGTGAAACTATGCATGAAATGCATAAATGCAATGTTGTTGACTTTTTGAGTCCGATCACTAGTTTTGATAATGACAAAACGCACGTTACTAATGTGTGTACCTAAGTACTTGAACAACTTAATCATTCAGAACACTCACATAAAAGTGAAGTAGATGCCAGAAAGACCTTAAAGAGCACATACTCTTGGCATATTCAATGGGAAAATAAAGAGCAAAAGAAGAAGACATGTTGTGCTCCATTGTATTGCATTTTAATTTATTTTGGGTCTGTAATATTTTTATAGTCTGTAATAATGCATCTGCATGCATGATAGGGTTTTAATGCTTAAGAGGTCATAGATTGACTTTAGGTCCCCAAGCACTTCATGGAAAATCCCCTTTGACTCAAAAGTTATAACTTTACGAACAAGGGTGAATTTAAAAAAAAAAACAGGTCCTAAATCTAACTTTGAAAGGGCTTTAGCCGACCGAACATAGGGCATTAAAAATGCCTCGGTCAACCAAACTGGTAAAAATTCAATACTTTAACTTGGCTTGGGCGACCGGTCCAAATTTGAACTAAAATTCCATGGTCGATCAAACCTTAATGTTGATACTTTTTACCAGCCCCGACCACTCGAACTTTTAGTTCGAAATCACCTCGGGTGACTGAATTGTGAGGTTCGACAATCCGAACCACTCACGAGGCGACCAAAAGCACGAACAATTGAGAAATCGCCTTGGCTTCAGCCAACTGGCCTTTGGCCACGGTCAACCAAATGGGAAAAATGGCTATGAGAAGATGTGAGTGTTCAGGCGACCGACCCTTGGTGCTGGGCAACCGAACCTCTCAGGTTCACATATTTTTAACATGGAAATGAGGGTTAATTTTTCATTAAATAAATTCTAAAATCCCTAATATGTCCCTAACGGTCAAAATTCCCTCAAACTCTATATATACCCTTCCATTACACATTTTTAAACAAGATGATTAGTTAGAAAATCCTCTCAAATTTCTATATCATATTTTCTTCTTCCTAAGCAAAGTTTTGATCCTCTCTTTGCTATTACTTTGAAAAATCTTTCAAGAGAGCTTTGTTTTTAAACCTCCTTTGGGCATTTGTTTTACAAATAAAAATCCTTTTTACTCTCATATCTTATTTAACTTTCATATCTCATTTTTTAGGGTAAATCAAAGTTTTCTTCATATATATTCATTGATATATATATATATATATATGGAGAAAACTTGATTATTGGTTGTGAATCTTGCACACATATTGCAAGACTTCAAAGGCTCATATATTATTCATTGCAAAATTATTTTTGAGCAAGAATCCTAGTTCCCCTAAGCTTTAATTGAAAAACTAGTTTTTTGGGAAAACTCTTGGCATATTGAAAAGAGTACCTTGAGTATATTCTTATTTTAATATCTTTGCTTGGAAGGTCTCTTTCTCTTTGTTGGTAAGAAAATTATTTTTCACACTCAGTCTTTATTGAGAAATATTTTTGAGTGAAAAATACACATTCTCACATTGAGTTTTAATTCATATCATACATGAGTGTATTGAGCATATTGTTGTACATCATCAGCTTAGTGTTAGAAGCACATTTGTTTGTATACAAAATTATTGATTATATGTTGTATTCCCTTTGGGTTGCTGGAAGAGGGAGACTAGCCCTATGAATAGTCTCGAACTTGCTAAGGCCCGGTTAGGAGAGCATCGGATTGGTTCAGACCCAACTAAGAGAGCTAGGTGCACTATCCTGGTAAGGTGTTGCAGACGGTGTCACTCCACCCGCAATTGAGCAATTTAGTGGAATCCTTTTATTTGTGAGCTTGAGGCGGAGACGTAGGAAGTATTAGTCGAACCCCAATAACATTTCTTATGCCTGATTTTAATTTTTGTAATTTATTTTCTACACTTGAATGTTTATGCTTTTATTATTGTGAATGATTGAGTAATACTGAGATTGGTTTATCAGGTTAAATATTTGCTCAGAAGTTTATCTGTGTTATTGGGGAATGCTTAGATGACCCTAGGTTGAGTTATACTGCTGTTGGTTAGTTGACCTAGGCATAAATTTTTAAAATACCCAATTCACCTCCCTCTTGGTAATACACCAAAGTCAACAAATACAACCACTTTGCTAGAATAATAAGAAAAACCTTATCAATTAATGAAAGACTTTAAAATTAAACCAACCCTTGATAGGCATTTATTTTTCTCTGATGACCCTAAAAAGTTGACCTTATCTGCCGAGCATTCAATTCCTTCCTTAATCATTCCTTTCCCAGTAGTGATGCTTCCCCCCCCCCCCCTTTTTTAGTTATAGACCTATCCCCCCCTTTCTCTGGTCATGGTCCATGTACCTAAGATCCGTGAAGGATTAGGTTGTGGTCTAGGTTTGGGGTTGACTTAGGTGAGTCAACCCATTGGATTTGTTCAATGCGGGCTTGTGGGCTTTAATGTGCACTTGGGTCTTGGGTGGTTTTTAAAGAATATAGACAAGCTAAAAAAAATACATGGGCTCCAGGCTGTTTTCTAAAAAAAATTGGCTTTGGGTTGTTTTGAAAATATTGGTTTAGATTTTTAGGTAATAAGGCCGAAACCCACTTTTTGAATCTAGGTTTGTCTTTTGAAATTAGGCCTAGGCCTGGTTGTTAAGAAAATGGGGTTTGGGCCTTAGTTTGTCTAAAAATTGGGCCCAAGTATTTTATTTTTTGAAAAAGAAAGTGAGATTTGGGTTGTGGTTTGTTTAAAAGGATTGGGTCAGCCCTATTTTGAAAACGGTTGGTTGTGGTTTATTTAAAAGGGATCAGATCGGCCCAGTTTTATTTTAAAATGGTGGGTCGTGGTCTCACTGTTGGGCTTGGGCTTTGTGTGGGTTCAGGTCTTCTAGGGGGAAACCTACAAACATACACTAGGGAAGTCATTTTGTCCTGTGTCAAGGATTAGGGTTAGGTCCCAGTTGATTTAGGCAATGCCTAATCTTGCCATTTTTCATTGTTTCCTTTTAGGCAAAACCCTAATTGTGCTTTTCCCTCATATAACAATCTTTCATAAATCTCTCAATTAATTGAATACACCCCAACATCTAATTAATTGAATGATTTTCTTTCAAATTTTGTTTCCTGTGTAGGATTGATATATTTTTCCTTTTTTGGGTGTAGAGTGTCTTTGGAGGTGAAATCTGAATCTTCCATGAATAAATAGGTTTTTTCCAAAATCTTGGCAAATTAATATGTATGCCTAATATGGATGCAACATGTCAAGCACGATATCAGGAATTTAAATAAATATATACAAAGATTAAATCACACGGACAAGGATGAGGCTCCTATCCCAATCCTAGGTAGGTTTATCACTTAGAGGCTTTTCAACATGGGTCTATCTTAAAAGGGGGGAAACTATAACAAGTATGTGTGGTTAAGCTCTAATTGTTATTAACAACAGACTCCCAGCATGCTCCTTATCCTCACCAAATAGGCTTGGACAAAGTTCAAATTGAACGAAGTGGTTCGCGCACCCCCAAAGACCTTGTCTTATGAGGCCTAATGGTACTGTGCTCCTTTCCATTCCTAAAGGGTAAAGCCCAGGTAGAAGGTTTGTAAAAATTTGTGTGAATTTATATACTCAGCCTATTCCCTCAAACTCCACATTTATTCACATGTTATTTCAAACATATATGGAAACAAATATTCATAATTCATCAAATATTCTCAAGTACCTGTTCAAATATATATACAATCAAATCTTCACAACTATACAAGCTATTAGCTTCACCGTGATCTCGAGAGAAGGGGTGAATTGGTATTTTTAAAATTAATACCCCAAGTCAATATCCTAACAACAGTATTTTCACAACCCTAAAGTCAATCTAGTGTTGGTAAAATAAATCAATTGCAATAGGTAGCAAAAATTAAATAGTGCAATTTAATCAACTAAGCATGCATCAGAAAGCAGTAAAAAGTAAGTGACACCCAGAAGTATTATCAAGGTTCGACAAATTGCCTACGTCCCGCCTTCGCTAACAAGTACAAGGATTACCACTATAATGTTCACTTAAGCGAGTGGAGCGGCACCTAAACAACCAGGTCAATTAGCATAGGGCTGACCTCAACCTTTACACACAATCCTTACCGGGTTGGATTACCACTCCCTCAGGCCACGTCTGGAATACAACAGTATTTTCTCGATCAACTGGTACAGTGATTATGCTTATATGTAAAGGAGATATGTACCCAACACGTGCAATCACATACACATTAATAATATAGATATAGTGTAAGCTCAGTGATGTAAATAGTTACGCTAACAACACTCAATATGGTATTATCAATGAAATGCTCAAAAGTGTTCAATACAAGCAATATCTTGGAATTTAAGCAAAGCACATTTCAATAACAAATCAAGATTCCAAAGATATCAATAACATATTCGAACTAGTTCAAGAAGATTTTCTTAGACGAAATAAGCACACTACTAGTTTGAAAATATTTTTTCTTGTTGAAAATATTTTTGCACAACAAAAATCAAAGTTATGGAAGTCTTGCATCAATTATGCAAAGACCCCAAAGCTTGCTAGTCTATCTCAAACAATGATTTATAATATGAAATCAATGGAATGGAACTAAGCCAAACTCCCCAAAAAGAATATCAATAATCAAACAAGCAAATGGGTGTTTTAGCAAAATTTAGGAATCACAAGCACACTATAAATGCTCTCACAATCTCAAGATGTATCAGGGGCATGAAAATTTGAGAGTATTTGGACAAAAAAGAGTATTTGCAAAAGAGAGGATTTTTGGCTAATGAATTTACTAATTAATTTCTAATCCTTGCAAATGAGCCTATATTTATAGGCAAGGTAAAAATTATAACCGTTTGGTACTTGTTGGGAATTCTTAGAAAAGTTTCAAAATATTTAAACACAATTAACCCAAAATAACCCGTATTTACCACAGTTAAAATATTTTTAACTCGGCGAGGTTCGGGTGGCTGAACCATGGTTCAGTCGCCCGAACAGACACAATAATAAAAGGTGTTTAAATTAGTTCGGTAGCCCGAGTTTCAGTTTGGTGGCCCGAATCAAAGTTAGAAACATTTCTTCGAATTTTTGAGTGCCCAGTCATTGTTTCGGTGGCCCGAACTCATGTGTTCGTTCGCTCGGGGCCTAATTTGAACTAAATCCCTCGGTAGCCTGAGTGAGTGAAATGTCCTTTTAGGGTGGTTCGGGCGCCCGTGGAAGGTGTGCACAAATTTGTTCGGTTGGCCGAGAGCCTAAGTCAACTGTTGACTTCTCAATAGTTTGGGTGCCCGAGGAATTTTGAACTCCTGGGGTTCGATCGCCCAAGCTCTCTCAAATTCCCTAAAAAATATTCAATTAAGTGCATTTTTAACACTCCTATATTTTGTATGATAAATGTGCATGAGTGTTGGGACCTAAAATCATATTAGGGTCTTACTGAGCTTACCATATATCCTATATGCATGATATGCAGGTAATTAATACAGACCATATCCCTAGTTACTATTACAGACCCATATTACAGTAATTGAATTTACAATATGAATTAAAATCTTGAGGGTCTTCATGTCTTGCTTCAAGTGTCATTTCTTGAGATGCATATCTAAGCCTACACAAACACTTGAAAACCATCAAATACCTAAATATTTGTCATTATCAAAACCGGGTGTGACCTATAAAGTCAACACAAGCAAATATAGAAACAAATCTACATTAATGATATTCACAATTATTTCCTTATTCCTATGCTTCTTCAAAACGATATAGAAAAAAATATTAACAATTAACCAAATATATTCAAACATATATGTAAACATAATATTCACAAGTAAATATTCAATCATAATAATGAAATATTCACAAGCATATAAACAATATTTACACAATAAAACGAAATAATTAAAAGAGATATCAAATTCGAATTGGGATAATTCCTAATTAATTACTGACTCGACTCTCTAATCTCCCCAGTGGAGTCACCAAGTTGTTGCAACATCCCAAGAGCGAGGGTGCCTTAGGGAGGCGAAAAAAAATGAATTATTGAATTTTTGGGAAAAATAGGATATTTGGAGTCGCCACTAACTTTTTTGGATATGGTTAGAACACTTAATTACTACTCAATTAAGAATAATATCGGTCTGCGTATACCAGGGTCGGGATCGAGAGTCTAGTTATGCGAGGGGAAGATACTAGCACCCCCTACGCACCCGTTCTACGAACGGTACCTAATTAACTAAGAATTATCCCTAAATTGAATTCTAATAGTCTTTTATTTTACTCCTTAAATGAACAAGATATAGTAACAAATATATACGATAAATAACAAAATAATAGACACAGAGTGTGGTTTAGGAATGCCTAATAAAACCCCCAAAAAATGAGGATCTTGTTAGGAAACCCCCCCTTAGAGTTCCAACAGGTGAGGCCAGAAAGGCCCATTGCCCCTTTTATGATCATAGGGACACCCCCACACAAAAATACTTAATAAAATAATACAAAAAATACTAGAAATAATTAATATCGCAATACAACTATCGTAATAATAATACTACTATGATAATAACATAATAATAATAATAATAATAATAATAATAATAATATATCTTAAAAATAAAAATCATAACCATAAATAATAAAAACCTGAATAATAAAACCCTAATGTTAACAATAAAAGAAACTTTTAATAACATGGCAATAAATCAGACCCTAAGAGTTAAATGTAATATGGACAAACATGGAAACAAATAAGACAAAATTATGGAATTGAAACAAGACAAACCCTAAAATAAATATACAATGTCAATCCAACTGTAAAATAATAATATACAATAATATGGAAGTAATCAAAAAAAAAAAAATCAATGTGCAATTAATATGGAAACATGTGATAATATTGGAAACATATCAAACTCTAAAATTGAAATGCGATAATAAGATGGAAACACTCAAAACCCTAAAATTAATACACAATCTATATGGAAGCAATTAAACCCTAAACATGGAAACCAATCAAAACCCTAAATATAATATGCAATATATATAATAATAATATCATGGAAATAATTAGAGTCTTACAATTAATATACAACATTAGTCAAAACACTAGATAACACTACATAAACCCTAACAACTTCGTAAACAATAACAACCCTAGAATATATAAACATGATAATGAAAAAGAAAAACCTTGAAACTACTTCAACAAATAAATATCCCAACCCTAGATAAATATGAGCATGAAATAATCAAAACCCTTGAAGCTATTTAATCACAATCATAAATAAAAAAAACATAATATACTCAACACCCTAAAACGTCATAAAAATAATAATCAAAACCCTAGATAAATATAAACATGATAATATGACTTAAATAATACAACAACAATGTTAAAAACAACAATAATACAATAAAGAGCTTACATAATACAATAACAAATCTTAAACTTTAAATAATACAACAACAATAAATCCTAAATATATACAACAATGATAATAATACAATAACAATAAAAAAACTTAAATAATACGACAATATATATAACAACAATAGTAACATAATAACAAAATTAAAGTTTAAATAATACAACAACAATGTAAAAAACTAACTAAAAATAACAACCCTAAATTAATATAAACATGAATTAATCAAAGCCCTAAAAAAAATCCATAAATAATAATAAATTATGATAATCAAATCTGAAAAGTAAGGTGTACTCCCAAGAGGGGGGTGATTTGGGATTTAAAAATTTATTTGGAAACTTTAATCTAGTATAACCCTTTTAAGTTAATTACAATCACAACTCAATTTAACTTGATATTGATATAATTATTATCAACCACCTTATTTATATTACCAAACAATTAATATGATGTTATCAAGTCAATATATTTGAAAGTCACTCAAGATCTCAACTAACTAGCTTTAATAAAGTAATTTACTTTACAAGATTAAATTCAGCAACTTCACAAGTACAACCAACTATCCTTTGTATGATTAGATAATGTCTCAATCAAATTTAATTTTGTATGGATGAACAATACCAGTTTGTCAAAATTCCTGTCAGTTGTGAAATTCAAAACCAGAGAATTACTTCTTGAATATGTCAATCCAATTAACAAGATAAGCTTGATTTTACAATATAAAACAAATCAGAAATTTCAGTAAGCTTTTAAATCTAATTTTCGCAAAGATTAATCAACGAACTCCATTTTTGGTTTCCACAAAGATTAATCAATGGGAGTATGTTGTTCTGCCTTCTGTTTAGTCAGCTGAGCATACACAGTCAGTCGCTCGAAGTGTTGTTAGCTTCAACCACCTTTTAGTATTGTGGTCACAATTTTTTCTATACAACTTTAAATTGGACGTTCTTAGTATCAAAAGAAATCTAAGAAAAAATCTCACAACTTTCATGTTGAACATATTTTAAGATAAGAAGAGTTTGATAGAGAAAAATGCTCATCAATGCAACTATAGAAAAAAAGAAGAGAATTTGGAGAATCCTATTTTGATGCTTTTCATTTCAAAAATAATTTAAACCTTTTTTAAATAACTTTTGATCTTATAAAAATATTTTTAAAGTATTTTAAAAGGTATCTAGGTTCAAGTAATTAATTTAAGAGTTTCATGCATCCATATTGAAATCATTTGAAATACTTATATAAGATTTCTTTAAACTTTAACTTTCTAAACTCTAAGTCTTCATGTATTGCTTTGCTCTCAGTGTCTTCATGTATTGGCTTCCATTCTTTGTATCCATCTTGAGCTCTTTCTCCAATTAGCTTTTGCTTTATCATGAGCCATGTCTCTAAGCATATGTGATCTTCTTTAAACACTTGAACTCGATCTTTTAGGAACTTGAACTTTTTATGAAAGCTTTTGAGCCCTAAAACATATCCTAGTAAAACATGTTAAGTTCCTTTAGTTTGTTATTATCAAAATAAGATTATAAACCTTGTGAGACCAACACCAAAGAAATATTATATAATAATAATATATTTCATGAAATTTCAGCATTTATTTTCCCGTAGAAGAAGAAGAAGAAATGGAGATTTGTGAAGAGAAATATAACCCATAGCATGGACAGTGTTTCCTTACGAACCAAAGGGAGACACTAGACATGTGAAGCAGCTACTGTCAATGTGAGTGTGCCTTGTTGTTTGTGCGTGAGTGTGTGTTTTTAAGTGTGTGTTTGAGTATGTGTTTAAGTGTGTGTTTAAACTGTGTGCTGTGTGTGAAATAGCCGTGAAGATGGTGGGCTGCATGTATTGGTGAGGGAAGTGTGTGTTTAAACTATGTGTGTTGTGTGTGAAATAGCCGTGAAGATGGTGGGCTGCATGTATTGGTGAGGGAGCAGTGGCTATGGTAGGGGTGGCCGTGTTGTGTTGTCGGATCTATAGGAGAGTGGAAAGGGTGACCGGAGATGGAGTTGGTGGCTGTGGGTGAGCTGTCGGATCTGCAGGAGAGTGGAGAGGGTGGCCAGAGATGGAGTTGGTGGCTGTGGGTGGCTGCAAGAGAAGGCTACGGAGGTGGTGCTGCATGAGGGAGAAGAGTGAGAAGGGTGGCCGGAGATGGAGTTGGTGGGTGTGGATGGCTGCAAGAGGAGGCTACGAAGGTGGTGCTGCATGAGTGAGAGGAAGGGGGGCTACGAATGCTGCTGGTATAGGAGATTCAAAATCACAATGGTTAGAAAATCGTAATGGCAGCAGTGGTGGATTTCATGATAGGATTGGCAGCCGGAAATGGCTCACGGTGCAATGCGGAGGTGAGATATGTGGTGGCTTGTGGTGTGGCCGTGCACAAGTGGAGAGAGCTGGCCGTGAGGGGGTGTGAGGGTTTGTGCCATAAGAGTGCTTACGACTGTGCGTCTTGACTACTGGTGGTGGCATGAGGATGAGAGTAGCCACTAGCCAGAGATGGTGAGGGTTGCGTGAGAGGGAGAGAGTGTGTGCAGGCCGTGAGAGAGAGAGAGAGAGAGAGGAGTGAGTGCGTTGAGAGAGAAAGAGAGAGAGCAATGTGTGCGAGTGAAGCCCCTCCAGTGGCCGCGCCTTGTGAAGGCCGCCCCCCTTCTCCTTTTATAGGCTTTTAAAAATTAAATCCTAGAATGCCTTCTTTAATTGCATGGCTGCATGGGCCATGCAATCCTCTTGTTGGGCCTTCCTGACTCCTTATTTGCTACCCAATTCCTCCCAAAACTAAAGGAGAGGCATGGTAAAATGCACTTAATTTCCAGAAACAGGATCTGGACTCAAAATAAAAATGACTAAATTAAAAAATAAAAGGGACTCAATTTTTTTTATTTTAAATAAAACGGAACTCAATTTTTTTTAAAATAAGAATAAACAAAAAAAATTTTAAACAAAGAAGAAAGAATAATAAAAAGAACATAATTTAAAAAAATAAAGGACTCAATTTTTAAAAAATTAAAAGAACTCAATTTAAAAAATAATGGACTCAATTTTTTAAAAATTAAAAGACTTAAATTTACTCAATTTTAAAATGGTCTGAACTCAATTTAAAAATAACCTAAACTTATTTTAAAGACTCATTTTTCAAAAATGACGCTCCAAAAATGATGCTCCAATTCCCGGGATACAAAGTTAGTTTCTTACTACGCACAGTCCCCTTAAAAAGACCTTATTAAAATTATAGTGTAACATGTATAATAAATGCTACCATCAAAGTCAATCTTTTCAATATGACAATATTTTTAAAATTAATACGATAGGTTTAAAGATAGACATCTGACTTTGAAAATAACTTAGGGTAATATGTATATACAACCAAACCAAAATGTGCCTTAATGATATTGCAAAGAAATAGGACAAGGGGGAAAATTTTCATTCTTTTAATTTTAAAAACTAATTTCTTCCAAACCTCATTTAGAATCCTTTTTAATCTAAACATCAATTTTTCAGAACCTTGAGTCGAATTTCAAAATTAAACAGTATTAACAAAAGCCAAACTTTAATGTGTAATTTGTGAAATCGATTCTTTCAAACTTATAATTAGATTTTTAAATGAGTAGATTCCTTTAAATTTGAAACCAGGATTTTTGTTTGATGTTAAGGTCACGTTGTAATAACCAATTTCTTTTAAGTCAAATTGGTCAAATCAGGAAGCATACATTACACATTTTTATTAGGAAAGTGGGGCACATGTCTCCAGTGGGGTGCAGGTGCATGTACAGCTAAGTCCACAGAGAGATGCACGTGCAGGGGATTTGCAAAAGAAAGTTCAAAAAATAATAATATAGGAAATAAAGTGCAAGAATAGATAGAGAAATAATACAGGAAAATGCAAGTGTAAAAAATGATATTGCAAGAAAGAAAAGCCGGGGGCACATGCAGGTTACAATCGCAAAAATAAAATACAAAAAATAATAAATATAAAATACATATAAAAATTCCATGACCTAGATTCTCCAAAGTTTCCTGTGCACAAAAAGAGACAGCAAGGCAGGTTGTTAGAAAAGGAAATCCAAAAATAATAACAAAAATGAAATCACGTGGAGAGAATAGAATTATTCCCTGACAGTTCGTTGGTGGGGAAATTTGTTGGAATAATCCATGTTGGAAAATAGAAAATTGGCGCCAAATGCCTCCCAAGCCTTCCTATAAATAGGAGCTCGCACTGTAGGAGGACACATGGGGATAATACAAAGACACTCTGCAAAAATAAAGAAAACTCCGGAGAGCAGCAAGGGAGCACTGCCCAAATATAGAGAGAGAGCTAATAGAGCCCTGCAGAAATTAGGAGAGGAGAGAATTAGAGTTAGAGGAACTCTGCATAATTAGAGAGAGGGAAGGGCAACCAGAGAGCGTTATAGAGAAATTATGCAGTAATTGAGAGTTTAGAGAGAAAATTAGAGAAAGACAGAAGCGGAAAGGCATCCCTGTGGTGCCTCACAGTCCAGGACCCGAGGTCAACCCAGAACCTCTGAATGGACTGGGAGCCAAATAGCGAATTCAGACTCTCCAGCTTGAAAAGAAGATTGGAGGAGGAAAGCGAGGGGTAACGATCTGAAGACTCTGCTTCTTGAATTAATTTTTATGGTTATTTTGAATGCAGGTGTTCCCCATTCTTCAAGTCTGAGCATGAACCTGAGATTAATCTCACCCAAATTGAACCCCCCATGTTTGAATCATCCCCATACCCGAACCTGAGTTTGGGTTCGAGTCCTCAACCCATTTCAATGCACCTCCAGACCCGCAACCCCATTTTAAAATCTAAGCCTAAAGCCCATTTCAAAGATAAATCCGCAGCCTTATTTCAAAATCCAAGCCTAAAGCCCATTTCAAAGTCCATCTCAGGTTCCAATAAACACCCCCCCCCCCCCCACAACCTGTTTTTAAAATGAAGCCCAGACCCATTCTTAAGCCTCTAACCTGGATCAGGGTTCGGATCTTTGGATCCGAGTTGAACTTATTTAACCCATGCCCGATTCGAACTCCCGTACTCACAGCGCACCTGTGTTTTGGACTCTTAGCCCATTTGCTATTTCAAACTTTGGCCCGCAGCCCCTTTTGATAACACTGGACCTCAAGCCCATTTGACAAAACCCTTGAAGCTCATTTTAAAAATTTTTTTAAAGCCCCATGCAAGTTCTAAATGACCCAAAGCCCTTTTTGAAAATCAAACTCCTGTAGCCCATTATCAAATTTTAAAACAGGAGTCCATTTTAAAACAGAAAGCCCATCCCACCTTCTTGACCGACCCCATCTAACCCAGGCATCTCCACATAAGCCCATCACGTGCACCTGCACGTAACACCCAAGTCGAACTTAGGTTTAACTGAGTTCACAAGGCCCTCAAGTTGACTCGTGTGAGTCAACCCGAGTGTAACCCACTGGGTTGAGGACAATCCGACTCGTCTTCTTTTCTGATTTGAAAACCCTAATCCCTGAAACAAACCACAGTATCATCCACACAATCAGGTCATCACCCAGTTAGAAATATAACACCCCAAAGCACACACTCACTTTCACACATCAAATTTCACAAAGAAAAGCAAAAAAAATTAGAAATAAAAAGAAGGAAGATAGCTACTTAGCTTTTGATTCTCTTTGGACCTCCTGAAGTCTAGTTTCGAACTCCTCCTTGCTTGACTCCATGAGCTCGAACCATGGAAGCATCAGGATCTCTAAGGTTATAGGGTGTCTGAGATAGTTTCTTTTCTAGCTTACGAGGGAGTTTGAGGTAGCAATTAAGGGTTTCTTTTCGTTTGGGGAATTAGATAGAAGAAAAGGGAAGAAAGAAAAGGAGAAGAGGGAAGGAAGCCTCATACGAGGCTTTGGTTATAGAGAGAAGAAAAATAGAGAAAAAAGGTGAAGAACAGAAGAGAAAGGTTTCGAAAGGGTGAAAGAGAGAGAGGTACTATAGAGAGGAAGAGAGTTTTCAAAACAAAGATTGAAAAATGAACGAAAAAAAAAATTTTGATTTTAAGTATAATCATCCTTGGAGCCCCAGGATCATGCCATGTGGCAAATTCATACCCATTCGATCAAGGGAGCTACGTGTCATCCTTATAACCGCACAATCAGTGTTTCCCTCGAACGTCCCGGATGAAGCCATGTCGATCACTGATTCATTGCCGTTTGATCGGGTTTAGCTTGGACGACAATGATCTTGTCAACGTCAGCATCTCTGGCATGTTTGATCGTCACCGTCTGATCTCCGCAGCATATCAACCACTTGGATTGTCCGTGGTAGGTGTCATCATGAAGGCCTGCACACTCCTCCGCTCGTTAGGCGACGCGTGGCGCTCTCGTACCTAGATCATTAATGCTCCCCGCGGCTTGTTGTGAACCATTAGATCATCTCCCTTTTGGACATCTCAGATCTTGCCACGTTGATATATCATGAGCTCCTCCACTACCCACCGTCCGATCTGAGTAATTCTAGATGATCCAGATGGCTTGCGGCAGGAGTCATTATGAAGCCTTGCTTCCCCGCTCACGTTTCTCCATGTGGCCACTCTGTTCCCCAGCAATTAATGCTTGAAGCAACTTTCTGCCAACCGTTGGATCTCCCTTGCCCCTTGAATGCTCAGGATTGAGCCATGTGATCAGATCCTCACCCACGCGCTTCCTTCATTCGCAGGTTGACGCGTGGAAGTTGGTCTTGACCAAGACCCTAAATTGGTTCCCTCATGAACCGGTTTAACCCCTTTATAAACCGGTTTTTCACCGTTTCTTCTTTTTATTTTCTTATTTATTTGTTTTGAATTCATGAAATTCATTAAAAACCATAAAATTAATAAAAATACCAGAAAAAAAAAATTCCCAAAAATATTGAAAATTAGTTAAAAATAATTTCATTCATTTTTGCACACGCATTTACACACATACATCTTTATTCACAAACACTCTCACACGTACATTTACACTTACACACACTTACATTCATATGCATACACTTCAACACCCACATGCCTACATGCATATGCACATACACACCCACACACGTGCACATTCATTCATGCATGTCCACACTCATGCATTCTAACACTTACACACACACACATGCATGCATGCATATGCATGTACACACCCACACACGTACCACACTCATGCATTCTAACACTTACACACATACATTGTAATACCTCAACCCCAAAAGGTCTGGGATATTTACTTTTTACCATTAATTTACAGCGGAAGTAAATAAACTCCATTATTATTAAATCAAAGCACTAATTAATCATATTACAATCATTTATTTCAAAAGAAGAAAAATTACAACAAGCATAAATATTTGGCATCATACTAATATTTCTAATCAAGCTTTATTTTTCTATCTTATTCCCACCCGCATGCTTGCTATTCCTGATTTTGATATGTCCTTCAGAGTTATCTGAAATGTAAAAATATGATTGGGGTGAGACGACACTCAGTAAGTAAATAAGATTATTATTAGTGTCTGACCAAAATGAACTTTTAAAATTTCGTAAAAACTATATTTAATACTATAACTTCAAAACTATTTCAAAAATAAATGTAAACTTAAAAATTTCTGCATAAAACTTTTACTATCAACTATAACAGTAAAATTCAATAATCATATACCGTGACTTTTAACTTTAAAACTATAAAAATATTTAATTCTATATATATGTATACTTTTCCTTATATGTTTCCTTTAGATCGTCATTTAGGCACAAAAATGACCATTTTCATATAAACATATATTTTTTTCCTTCAAATCATCAATAACTCTGTACACATAATTAAATATGTATAAACATATATTGTAAAAACCACCTTTAGGCCTGTTAGTCGTAAGTCATATTTACCCCCATGACTGAGTTGTGCGGTCCGAAGACTGGACTTAGCTGGCTGACCGACCAAACTAAATCAACATACGTAAACATCAAGTGAGATTTTCCTTATTAAGTTCTGGTCCGGAACCAGGTGTGCACTCAAGAGAAATCCACTAACATAAAAAACCACTCTGTAAACAGTATGGGTGCACTTTGATCTGTTTAAACTTTAAGTTGCGATACCGAATATCTATAACTTTGAAATTACTTTGCCATAAGAGGTTTTAAAACCATCTTATTATAATTTATGTAATTTAAAATAATATCGTGAAAATCTCATCTTTACTCATATTTTCATGAAACATGCATCGTAAAAATAAACTCATGCCACACAAAATTTTTTGTTAAAAATATTATTATTATTTGAATAGTAAGAAATGTTGAAAATTACCTAAGTGGATTAGAACATTCCTTAACCCAAAAATAAATGCAAGAATATTAAAGATTAAAACGAGAATAATTAAATATGCGTAAAAAAATAAACTTAGGGGAATTTTATGGAACTAAGAAGCATAATCGAAATTCACTTACAAATAAACTCGCGTATAAATTTTAAATGAAAATCTAACATAATCAAATTTACTTACCTCTTCTTTTACTTTGTACTTCAAACACAATAACTATCTCTAAGAAATGAGATCGGAAAGAGTGGGTGAGTGAGAACTTACTCAAAAATTCTCTCTCCACCACTAATTCTTTCACTCACTAATCATTCACTTCCTTTGAAAATTTTTGTGAAAAATGAAGGTTGAGAGTTTCCTATTTATATGAAAATTTTGGGGAAGAAGTGGAATTTGTAAAAGTGTGGGGAGAGGGGTGAAATTATATATTTTTTTTTTAAAAAAAAAAATTAAAGAATGGGCAAGGGATAGGTTAGGTATGGGTTGAGTATGAGATAAGGATGGAGGTCATGTGGGAGTGTTTGCCACCACTCCCATTTAATTAATTATTTTATTTTATTATTATTATTTTTTAAATCATTATTATTATTATTATTATTATTATTATTATTATTATTGTTATTGTTATTATTTTTAAGCCATGATTTTAGTTTTTTTTTTTCAAGGAATTAAATTCTAATTTCGAAAACTCATGTCGGCCCCACACAACTAGAGGTGCACAAAAATTACCGAAAAATCAAAAATCGGACCGAAACCATAAACGGTTTGATTTTTCAGTTTTCGGTTTCGGTTTCGGTTTACAAAAATAAAAATATTCAATTTCGGTCTTGGTTTTGGTTTTTGTTGGAACCGAACCAAAAAAACCAAAAAATCGAATTATATAAGATATATATATACATACAATGCTTAGGGTTTTAACTTTTAAGTTTTAACTTTTTTATTATTTATTTTCACTTTTCACTTTTCACTTTTTAACTTTTCAATCAATTTCACGCCGCCTTCAGGCTTCGACCCTTCCCAGTTCCCAGTTCCCAAGTTTCCCCTCCCGCCTCCTTCTCTTCCTTCTTCCTCAAGCCTTAGTTCCTCTACTCTGTTCGGCTGTTCCTCATGAGTCATGTCTCTACAGTCTACAATTCTACACTCTACAGGGAACTTCAACAGTTCAACGTGACTCTGTGAGTGACTGAGCGCCGTGCGTGTGCAACGACCAGCGTGCCTCCTGTCTCCGCCTCCTCCTCCTCCTTCCTCATTTTTATTCTTCTCCTCTCGACTCTCGCTGTGAGCCTGTGAATCTGTGACTCTGTTCAGTCTGTTGATTGTTGTGTGCCGTCCGTCATGCGTGGCTGCGTGCCTCCCGCCTCCACCTTCGCCTCCTCCTTCCTCATTTTTCTTCTTCTCTTCTCGACTCTCTGTGACTTAGTTCCGTCATGCGTTCGTCGTCACTCGTCTACCTCTGCCTCCCTCTTGGCTCTCGTAGTCCCATCCCTAGTCTTCACTTTTCAGTTCTTCAGAGTTTAGAGCTGAGAGCACCACCTGCGTGCTGAGTGCTGAGTGCTGGTGGCTGTAACAGTGTAACTGTAAGTTTTTTGTAAAAAAAATCGGTTTAAAACCAAAAAACCACAGCCAAATCGCCACATTTTTGGTTTTCAATTGGAGCATATTTTCGGTTCGGTTTCGATTTTGATTCGAAAATCCCAAAATCGAAAAATTCGAATTTGATTTTCGATTTTGGCTAAAATCGAACCGCACCGAACCGTATACAACCTTACACACAATTTCGAGATCCAAGTGGGTCCTACGTAACTCCCATAGTCTTCATATGGTTTTACAAGTCCTACACAGCTTCGAGACTCATGTGGACCCCCACACTGCTTTAGGACTCATGTGGGCCCCATACGATCTTGTGGGTTCGGCATAGAATACCTATATTATTATTATTATTATTATTATTATTATTATATATTTCTACAAATTATGTCAGTCAAAACATTATTTTATGTACTTATTTACGTATACAAACAGTGTCTACCCTATTTTGTCATATGAAATTCCATTTTGACCAAACCTACCTCTAGGGAGCGACTGAGCCGTAATGGTCTCTGAGCACTCGCTTAGACAAGGTCTTTCTTAGACATCAAACATGGAATCAAGGATCCTAACAGAGAAATACTTTCGTTTTGATACTAACTAAATGACCATTATTATTATTCCACATATATATATTGGGTTGTTACATACATGCATGCATGCATGCACACACATGTGCACACTCACACGCATACATCTTCATGCATGCATGCATTCCAACATTCATACCACCACCTTCATCCATGCACATGCATGTACGCACCCACACACACGCATGTTCTTGCATGTACGCACTCGTGCGCTCGACGTTCATGCACATGCATGCACACCCACACACATACACATTCACGCATGTACACACCCATGCATTTACCACCATGCCCATGCACACACATTCATGCACGTAGACAACGCATGCACTTGCATACACACCTATGCACTCAATATCCTTGCATATATTCACACCCATACCTTGAACCCTATGGTCTTGACCAGACCTTAAATAGGTTGACCCTTCCCCTTTGACCGACTTTCTCCCCAAATCGGTCGGGTCTTCTGAATTGCAACCGAGTCGGTTTAGTTTGAATAAATCCCAAAATGCACCAAAATCCACAAAAACACAAAAAGTCAGAAAAGTCACAAAAATGTTTTCAAGCTTTGATTTTCATGGTTTTTTTCTTAATTTTATATGTGCTATTTTGAAGTTTAGGAAAAAATCACAAAATCACAAAAATGTTTTCACACTTAGAAAAAATCACAAAAATATTTTTTAGACCCAGAAAATTGTTTCCATCCCTAGCAACTTCTAAAAACCTCTCGGAATATTACTTTTCACTTAGAAAATTCTATAAAGATTTCAAAACCCCAGGAGTGTATTTTCGTAAACTATTTTCTCGATTTTCAATCCTGATGATTTCAAAAGGAGACATGAACTCTTCGGAGTACGATATGCCCCAGTTATGAGGGAATACCTATATAGTATTTTCATTTTTTCGATTTTTGGAAAGAAGTAATCTTAAAAGTTTATTAAGTTTAGTTTAAGGGATAATTTTCAATTAATCTGGAACCGTTTGTAAGAATCGGCATGTAAGAGGTGCTAATACCTTCTCTCGCGTAACTGAACTACCGAGCCCAACTCTGGTAGTGCAGACTGATTTTACCCTTTACTGGGTAGTAATTAGGTGTTCTAACCACACTTCAAAAGGTTAGTGGTGACTCCATCACACATTATTTTGCCACGAAAATTCTTTTCAAAATCACACTCCATTTTTCCCAATTCGCAGCTGTACCTGTGCCAGTGTTTTGGCGAGTCCGGGACGTCGCGACAAGAATGACACTAATAATTTTGAATACAATTGAAAATGATCCACATAGGGAATAATGTACAACTCAAAGATTAAGTGTGAGTCACAAACACTTGAGTAAGAATATCAAGTTAAGGCATAAAATTTTTGGATTTTCTTTCATTAAAAAGATATTAAAAAATTTAGAGATTTGAGAAAGATAAAGACTAGAAAGCTTAAGCAATATTTTAACAATAGTCCCTCTTTAGTCTTTCTTTAGGCTTAAAGGGTATATATGGACTTTGTAGTCAAATGTGTATATTTTTTACCTATTAAAATGTTTTAGTTCTTAGACAACCCTTTAGAAGGTGATCAAATGTTATAGTCTTTGGGCTCAATCAATTAGTCCCTAAGGTGATCAACCTTTCAACTAGTTGTTATAAAGTCATTAGACACATCAACTCCAACACCAATTGATCGTCTTTAGGGACCTAACCACCCTTTAGGAGGCAATTAACCACCTCGGATAGACACAAGCCCAGAATACTCTATGGTTTTTGTTTTTAATTGCTAGCTAGTGCCATGAAGTGATAAAATATTTGGAGTTTTAACACACAACTAAAGAAGTTCTTTAAGCTCTCGTCCAATTTTGATTACTTAAAAACCCGTTGAATCATAAAATTTGAAAACATTAGTCTAAAGAGTTTTGTCATCGATAAATTTGAGTTAATGAAACCTTGAGGCTAATGATCTCTCTCATTTTAATGATGAAAAATCACCTTTG
This sequence comes from Malania oleifera, assembly GCF_029873635.1. NCBI lineage: Eukaryota > Viridiplantae > Streptophyta > Magnoliopsida > Santalales > Ximeniaceae > Malania > Malania oleifera. The sequence goes on from NC_080418.1 coordinate 43,555,201, forward strand.
AACATAAGGTTCAAAATGCTTCCACTTAACCAATGCATAAGTATTCAAATTTCAACATGGTCTCACAATAAATATTTCACTATACGACATTCCCAATTTCATCGACAACATTTTCATCATTTATCCATTTATGCATAAGCTCGTTTTTATTTTTATTTATATCAACCATCAAAATTTTGTTTTATAATTCATTATAATAATCTCATCACATTTAATTAAAACATCAAAATATTAATAAGCAATCACACATTTTCTCAATATTCTTAACATCAACAACATTAAATACACTTGTTGCATATATATATATATATAATTTGTTTTACTTTCAAGACCAAAGCTTGAGGGAGAAAGTAAACAAATAAACTATAAAATCAATATTTCATGCATAATTATCTATCGTCAATATCCATGATTATTCACATTTCAATATTCAATATAATGATCTAATTAGGGGGTGAGCAAATGGTCGGTTTGGCCGAATTCGGTTAATTAACCGAATTAGCTGAAATTTTGAGTCCATTATTTATGTTAACCAAATCAAACCGACCGAACTAAGGGAGCTTACCGAACGACTGAATTACCTTTTCGGATAATTCGGTTAACTAAATTTAACCGAAATAATTTAAAATTTATTATTGAAAATAGAATATAATTTTAAATTTTTTACCCCTTCCAGTATAATTAAGCAGCTCATCTATTAATTTTATTAATAAAAAGGATATTTTGCTATTGAACTACAAGAGTAGATAGTGATAGCTTCGGATTAATTGATGAAATGTTACCTTTTATTTATTTATTTACTAAGAATATAGAATGAATGTAAACTCAAAGGGAAAAAAATAGCTACAACTTTTGAACCTTCTAAGTCTCCCAACTCCCTAAGTTCTGCTTTAACATCCTCCACAACACAAAAACTAATCAAATCACAATTAAGAACAGTGATATTCAACTATGCATTTATTCCTGCTCCTCCTATATGATATACAGTGGCAGCAAATGCCTTATGGCTCAAATCTTCCTTTGAACTGAGAAGTGGAGAAGGACTGAAGGAGAAGTGGAGAACCCACACCCAGAGGCTTTGTTGCGGCACAGAGGATAGTGGACACGAACAGTAAACAAAACCCTAGCCCTGGCCTTTGCTCCGCCTTTGCCCCCATCCTGCATTTAACATATACTAATTTATATTTAAATTTTAATTAATTATTAAATCGATTAATTCAGTTGACCGAATTAACATTCCTCTTAACCGAACCGATAACTGATTAACCGAACTTTGGTAAAACCATAACCGAACCGAACTGAACATGTTTATTAACTGAACCGAACCGACCAAAATTGGTAAGATAATTCGGTTAATTCGGGTTTTCCCGAATTATGCTCACCCCTAGATCTAATCATAATTCTTAAAAAATAAATCTTACATTTATAAGTAACCTCAAAACCAACATAGACACAACATCAGTATTATACTTCTATAATCTTGCTTCTATTGTATCTATTTTTCTCATATATCTCCCATTTGTCATTATCAAAAGGAAAAAAATTGGAGGAATAGTTTTACTTACAAATAATTTATATTTCACTTTTCATATTTAAATATCAATAACAATCATAATATTCAATATTCACAACATTATATTTACGAGTAAACAAATTATCATATCATTATATTTCTGAATCACTTGTTTTTCCTCTTTTGCATTCAAAATACAGGGGAAGAGTGAAATAGTCATGTACGAACAAAATGCATAAAATTCATATTATGTCAATGAATATTCAAAGATGAATTACACAAAAACATCATTCATGTACAAATTGAATTATATTCAAACAACATATTAATGGCAAGAAAAAATCAAAATCAATTTATTTTACAAGGATGAAATCTCGGGCAAACATTATTTGAGGTCTTTCTATTTAAGACCAATGGATTTAAATCAATGCATCTTATTAAAATATCAAATAATTCTTTGTATGTTGATCTATCATCAAAGGAAAAGGAGTTATATACCTCTTTTTTGTCTTTATTGAGACAAAATTTTCCACTTTGATCAATATCTCCCTTCTTCTTTGTAGATGTTAGAGCATGAGACATAATTTCTTTAGCATTTATGGTCATTACCTCTATTTCTAATTTTATTTTTTATTTTTTTCAATTCATGAACAAACATGCTAACTTGAGACAATCTTATCCCATTTATTCCTCCGTGTGTAACCTTTTATGGTCATTGCCTTTGCATTGAGAGTTTGCATTGAGAGTATGTAGATGCTTTTCGTTTTCATCACATATGTTTCTAGGTTTTTTCACCATAATTGGATGATATCTTATATTTCGAATTCAAGAGATTGAAGATATACTCCCATCTAAATCTTCCAATAAGAACTTATTCCCATTAAAGAGCGGAGGTGTAATAGTGGATTTTCCCTCTACAATTAAGGTGATTATGTTGGTAGCCATATGTCACTATTAGACAGTTTAGTTACTTACATACAAAATGTTATCCCAAAAGAAATCCAAGAAGGGAGGTGAATTGTTTCTAATTAAAATTTTGTGCTTCATTAGGAACTTAAAGTTAAAATTTTATACTAACAATAAAATTTAATACAAAAAAATAAAATTAGTAAATTAATGTTAATTAGTTTTACTAAGTGAAATAAGAATCCCGCCAATATACTAATATTTACAACTAAGACTAACTAGAATCATAATTTTAAAATTTTAAAATTTATATATGTAATGATGTTTTTAATTTGATTATTTTCATATGCTCAAATATTTTTAATGTATAACAAATAATTTATATTATTTTTGTGTTTTTTTCTTCACTACCATTATTTTTTTTTTAAAAAAAAGGTATAGGTGTCGCGACATCCGGAGTGCGTGTGTCCCGGGGTCGGCAAAATAAAATTTGTGATTTAAATTTTTGAGAAAAACGGTGTAATGGAGTCCCCACTAACCTTTTAGTGTGGTTAGAACACTTGATTACTATCTCATTAAGGGTAGAATCGGTCTGCTTTACTAAAGTCGGGATTGGGAGTTCGGCTACGCGAGAGGAAGGTATGAGCACCCCCTACGCGCCCGTTCTTATGAACGGTACCTAATTAATTACGAAATTATCTCAAAGCAAATTTAAAAGGCCTTGTATGTTACTCCTTTTGTGAATTTACAAAATATACAAGTAAATAAATTAATCACAAAAATATACATAATATATATTCCCTCATAACTAAAGGTACGTGAAGCCCGAAAGCTTGTACCCTTTTTCGAAATCATAGGGATAAAAATCGAGAAAATAATTTACAAAAATAGCTCCCAGATTTATTTTCAAAATTTAGAGAATTTTCATAAATAATTTAAAATATTTTCAAAATTCTTTGGGAGGTTTTAATATGTAATAATAGGATAATGAACCAAGATACTAAACTAACACAATACATATAATAATAAGAATACATATACACTAAAAAAAATACCAAAATAAATGATAAAATACCATAATACTATATATATTAAGATACACTAAAGATACTATAAAAGGTAACACCATATACATAATGTAACGCTATAATACTAAACATATAATATACTAGCATAATACTAAAATGCTAAACTTACCATAATAAATAATACCGTATATATTAAAATACTAAAAATACCCCAATAAGTTATATATGCTAATATACTAAAGATACCATAATAAATAATACCTTATATATTAAAATACTAAAAATACCCCAATAAGTTATATATGCTAATATACTAAAGATACCATAATAAGTAATACCCTATATATTAAAATACTAAAAATACCTCAATAAATTATATATGCTAATATACTAAAGATACCATAATAAGTTATCACATGAACACAATAGCATGACAAGAATCAAAATCTAATAAAAATTGACCCTTTAAATGTGGGAAAGAGCTCCAACAAAAATCCTACAAAAATGAGAACAATTCAGTTAGTAAAACAAGACTACAATAATAATAATAATAATAATAATAGTAATAATAATAATAATAATATCCAGAACATCTTCACAATAAACAAAGTTTTCTTTTTTTGTTTTTGTTTTGTTTTTACAATGAAATAACATAATATATATACAAAACAAGACATACCTGTGAGTGTGTGGTTTGCTGTGCGTGTGAGTGTGTGTTTGTGTGTGCAGGTCTGGAGTGCATATGTTTGTGTGTGGCTTGCAGGCATGGGGGGTTACCGTGGGTACTACCGGAGCAAGGGGTGGCCAGATGTGTTGCGGCTCTGTGAGATGCTGGTCGTGGGTTGGCTGCCGGAGATGGGCAGCGTGGGGGACGTTGACGGCGAGCGATGGCGGTTTGTTGCGTGTGCGGAGGCTGCTGTGCGCGCATAAGGATTACAGGGCCATAAGGGCTGGTTCGTGGGGTGTTGCCGGAGTAGCAGGTTCGTCGGAGATTGGTGTGAGCCGGGAGTGGTCGTGAAATGCTGACTGGAGCAGCGGGTTGCTGCTCCGCCGACAGCTGTTTGAGTTTTCTGAGTGACCGTGAGGAGTTGACGGCGACGGCGGTGCTACTGTGAGGGGGCGAATGAGAGTGAGGGTGGCTTTCTGGAGGGCTTCTCATGGCTGAGCGTGAGTTGCTAGGTTCGAGAACCTAGGCGAGTGGCTAAAAAAATAGAGAGGCCATGGTGGTGTAAGAATGAGAGGGAGAGAAGAGGGAGGTGGTGCGGGCTGTGGCTGACGGTTGTAGCGAGGCTGGCCGTGAGGGGGCTGTGCGTAGGAGATGGAGAGAACGAGAGAGATGAGAGAGTTTTTTTTATTTTATTTTGGGGTTGCCTCCTCTAGTGTGTGAGTATCCCCTGCCTTCATAAAAAAAATTTCAAAACCCTAGCATGTGCCGGCCCCCTTTGTTTTTTATTTTTATTTTGCACTTTTTTTTATTATTTTCTGTAATAATAATAATAATAATAATAATAACAATAACAATAATAATAATAGTCGTAAGGTAGCAATAATAATAACAATGATAATAGTAATAATAATAATAAAGCAATAATATTTAAAATAATAATAATAATAATAGTAATAATAATAATAGAAATAATAAAAAATAATAATAATAACAATAAAAATAACAATAGTAAAGTAGTAGTAGTAGTAATAATAATAATAATAATAATAATAATAATAATATAGTAACCCCTTTGTTATATTTGACTCGGGTAAAAATAGAGTGTTTATAACTGCCCCTCTTTGTAGGCTTTGTTGCTTCAATGTAATAGTAGGAACTCTCTTACGATATTTGTAGTAACAAGCATGCAAAAATAAAAGACACCTATTTTAACCACGCCAAACAACTACCTATGACTTTCAAGTTAATCAAGTGTTGTTTGTTACTGCCAACCAAGGATGATTTGCACTGAATGTAAGAATCCTAGTGGAAGTACGTAGCGAGGTATTGCACTAAATGTAAGAATCTAGGTTGAGGTACACAAGGATGGCTTGATGCAAATGTAAGAATCCGAGCCGTAGTGGATACGATGATTCTAGCCATGAGACATAATAATGACTTGCTTTGAATGTAAGAATCTGAACCGTAGTGGATATGATGATCCGATACATATGAAACAATGGGGGCTTGATTCAAATGTAAGAATTCGAATTGTAGTGGATACGATGATCCGGGCCATAGGACACAATGATAACTTACTGCAAATGTAAGAATTCGAGCCATAGCGGATACGATGATCTGAGCCATAGGACACAATGCTGACTTACTCCGAAAGTAAGAATCTGAGTTGTAGCGGATATGATGATCTGAGCCATACGACACAATGGTAGCTTGTTTCGAATATAAGAATCTGAGCCGTAGCGGATACGATGATTCGAACCACAAGACACAATGACGACTTGCTTCAAATGTAAGAATCCGAGTCATAGTGGATACGATGATCCGAGCCACACGACACAATGATGGCTTGCTTTGAATGTAAGAATCCAAGTCACAGCGAATACGATGATCCGAGCCATACGACACAATGGTAGCTTACTTCGAATGTAAGAATCTGAGCCGTAGCAGATATGATGATCCAAGCCATGCAACACAATGATGGCTTGCTGCGAATGTAAGAATTCGAGCTGTAGCGAATATGATGATCCGAGCCATAGGACACGATGATGGCTTGCTTTGAATGTAAGAATTCGAGCCGTAGAAGATACGATGATCCGAGCCACACGACACAATGGTGGCTTTCTTCGAATGTAAGAATCCGTGTCATAGCGGATACGATGATCCGAGCCAAAGGACACAATGATGACTTGCTGCGAATGTAAGAATCCGAGTCGTAGTGGATACGATGATCTGAGCCACAAGACACAATGATGGCTTACTGCAAATGTAAGAATCTGAGCCGTAATGGATACGATGATCCAAGCCATAGGACACGATGATGACTTACTTAGAATGTAAGAATCCGAGCAGTAGCGGATACTATGATCCAAGCCACAAGACACAATAATGGCTTGCTGTGAATGTAAGAATCCGAGCCATAACGGATACGATGATTTGAGCAACACGACACAATGATGGCTTGCTTCGAATGTAAGAATCCGAGCCGTTGCGGATACGATGATCCGAGCCATAAGACATAATAATGGCTTGCTACGAATGTAAGAATCTGAACCATAGCGAATACGATGATCCGAGCTATACAACACAATGATGGCTTGCTTCGAATGTAAGAATCCAAGTCGTAGCGGATACGATGATCTAAACCATAAGATACAATAATGACTTGCTGCGAATGTAAGAATCCAAGCCGTAGCAGATACGATGATCCGAGCCACACGACACAATGATGTCTTACTTCAAATGTAAGAATCCGATTCGTAGCAGATATGATGATCCGAGCCATAAGACACAATAATGGCTTTCTACGAATGTAATAATCCGAGCCATAGCAGATACGATGATCCGAGCTACACAACGCAATGATGGCTTACTTTGAATGTAAGAATCCGAACCGTACCAGATATGATGATTCAAGCCATAAGACACAATAATGACTTGCTGCGAATGTAAGAATCCGAGCCGTAGCGGATACGATGATTCGAGTCACTTCAAGCAATAATAAGGTATGAAATCAAAGTTTGGGAAATGGTTATTCTATTGGGGAAATGCACTTGGGTGTAAGGTCTTGATTACAATGAATGAATCCACTTGTCCCTGGGATCTGCTTCCCCAGTTTCAAAATAAATCAATGTGTGTATGGGGTCAGCTACCCCAATTTCCAAGTAAATCAATGTATGCCTCGGGCTGGCTACCCTAGTTTTAGATATTAGTATAACAGGAATTGCTCAGTCAAGGATGCCAAATGATCATTCAAAAGCTTATTCAACAAAACAAATGTGAAGGGTGCTATATTGTTGTTTGTGATGCCAGAATGCAGTGATATGTTGTTATATGTATGCATATTGCTAACTTATGATGCTAGAATGCAGTGAAATGTTGCTATATGTATGCATGTTGCTAACTTGTGATGCTAGAATGCAGTGTTATATTGCTATTTGTATGCATTTATTTTTCTATGCAATGCATGAAATGTATGGTAATGCATGACAATGCATAAATCTTTTCTCCCAGTGCGCTTGTGATCAATAACCTCATCCTTTATCTTGGCCATGTTTTTGAATTTCTACATAAAATTTGCTGCATTTGAATGGATCTGTAACTGATCTTGGCTCAATTTTCTTGATTCATCTGGTCATGGAGGTGATTGACTTGGCTCAAATGAAAATCACAAAATCTGCCCTAATTGAATGGATCTATAGCTAATCTTGACCCTATTTTCATATTTCAATCTTATAAGAAAGCGCTTGAATAGGTCCCACTGAAACTCAATTCTTCTTAAATAAGAAGATCTCTAAAACCTGACATGACATTTGCCTCAGTTAGATTGCTCTTTCTCCACAGGGATCTTCTTTATAGAAACTATTGGTGATTTTGAAACCCTTTGACTATCCATCCTCCTTTAAAGCTTTGAAAGGCAAGGAGATTTTTTTTTTTTTTTTTTTTTTATAATACATGATGACATGCCAATTTCCCAACAAGCCCGTAACAAACCCAATTCTGATCTTGGCCATATTTTCGAATTCCCATCTGACATAGATGTCCCTGAATGTGTTCCTCTGAAACTCAGCATGACACCTGCCCCAATAGATGCATTTGTAGCTGATCCTGTCCATCTTACATTTTCTCCACAAGGACGTTCTTTGGATTGCATCCTTAATGTTTTAAAATCTTTTTGAAACTTAAATAAATAAGCATGCAATCAGATAACTCAATCTCAATAAGAATATGGATGGAATGCACAAACTTGCTTTTCTTTACTTGATTTTCTGTGCTTGTTAAATAGGTTTTACCAATACTTTGACACTAATGTAACTTTGCTAGCTAAGAGAATCATATCAATGGGCAAACATTTTTTTTTTTTTATATAGTCTCATAACCATAACTCGTCCACTATATCACCACCTGGAGATTCTTTCTTACTTATTTCAAGCTTATTTCAAACTCCCTATCTTGAATTATAACTAGTGTCTCATTAAGTAGTCTGATCAATATTCCATTCTCAGGGTGGACTTTAAGACACGGGACAAAATGTAGGTTTAGGATTTAGGTTTCACCAAGAACAAGGAAACTAAGGCTTAAAAATCCCATCCCATAATAAAAATTTCTCCCCCAGTTTGTGGTGCAATATTTGCAAAGTATTGACTAAACTTGTCATTTGAACAAGCTGCTTACGTACCTTTTTAGGATCAGGTCATTACGTAGTTCAGACTCAACATTGAGTTTGACAAATCATTTAAGACAACAATGTAAACCAATTTGGTCAGGACTTTCATTTGGATCATAACGTAGGCTAGGGGTATGGGTTAAAGAAAGAAAGATTTAAATAAGGCTCAAAATTTATCAATCTCATCACAGGTATTCGTTAGGCAAAGATCACATATAAATCATGTCCCTTAGTTCTCTTTCTTCTTCCTTTTCTTCTTCTTTCTCCTTTTTTTTTTCTTTTGATTTTTTATCTTCTTCTTCTTCTTTTACCCAACTTTTGCTTTTCCTCTTATGAAGGAATCTTAACTTCATTTTCATTTGTATTCCACTTTGGACTGATTTTTTTTTTTTTTTTTGAACTACCCCATTGTAGGATGTGATCTCAAAATCTTATGAAAATTACTCATTTGCATTTATATTGCAATAGGAGATGCTTGAATCCTTTACTTTTCTTTTTAAGTGATGGTTACTGGATTTATATCATTTAGCGGATTTTTGGACTAAACTCGTGTAATATATGTTGAAATGAAAATGTATGAATTTTCTATACTATTGATATAGATTATGGGAACGAAGTTCCAATTTGTTATACTGAAAATGTGGAAAATAGAGGCCGGTTATACACCGATCTGTATATATGTAAAAAGGGTAAACCGAGTGGTTAGGCACCAGTTTGAACTTGATGTGATTATCTGAATTTGTGAAAATACTGGAATTGCACAGGTTACTATATTTTGCGATAAATTGTATATATGATAAATGGAACCACAACTTGCTACTAAAGGAGTTGAAAGTTACTCCAGTAATAGGGGTTGAAAGATACTCCAGTGTGAGAAGTTGAAAAAGCTTCATTAATGGAATTGAAAGATACTTCCAATGGCAGGGAATTCCTCAGCTGGAAGGGTATAGTGCAACCACACATGTAAACCAGTGTGGGTACATAGATAGTCGGCTAACAGGTGTAATGAAACTACTGGTGAAATAATAGACCAGATGGGGGCAGTCAGACTATATTAGATACTTGACAAATGTATGCACGAACAGGGCATTGTTGGAGATATCAGTGCACAACTCGTGCCATAGGGTAAATAGGCAATACACGTATGACAAGCTGATCGTTGTTCTAATAATCATATGCATAATTTAAATACTTGATGTGCAAATATATGTCATATATTACAGTATTATAAATAAATGTTTCAAACGTATGAGTTGTATGAAAATGTGCATATAGGCAGTCACACACTGTTGTAACCTTTTCTTCCTTTGTGAGAGGTGTCTCACCCTATTATACAACCTTTATTTTCAGGTCCATCAGTACATCGGTCCTAGTAGCTAAAGGGCCTGGGGAGACTATTTTTGGTTTAGCTTACGTAAGCATTTGAATCCTGTATAAAACTTAAATGAAGTTCTATTTTGGAGGATTGTAATAACAAGATTTATTATATGTCTGGATTTATGTAATTGTGGATGTATAAGCTCTGGTGTAAGACTAATAGAAATTCCAGTGGATGTTTATGTTTTTCCGCGACATTTACATCGAAATTATGTATGATTTAATCCCGTATGTCCCTAGTTAGGGCGAATTCTTTACGTATCTTGAGCAGGTACATGTACTTAATATAAGTGAGTGACACCTAGGTCCGTATAAAGGGTCGGGTCGTTACAGTTGGTATCAGAGCCATAGCTAGTCGGATGTATGATTTGATTCATGCTGCCTAGTTAGGGATATGTATAGAACTTAGGATTTGCTAGTTTTGATAGTCTAGAATATACCAGAGTATAGGACATAGATAAGACCTTGAGTTTTGCTTTGTATACTTGGAGACGTAAATCCATTGATAGACTTCTGTGTTTTTCTGAATCAATCGAAAGGTTCAAGAAAATCACGGCAATCCATTCACGGTTTTGTTTCCAAGTGGAAAGGTGGAACTTGAGTTAGAATGAGGATGTCAAATTAATGGGGTACGTCAATATTGGGAATATGAATTTAAGGGATTGAGTTTATAACATGATAGTAACAGTCGATTCTTAGGCTATTTCTTTCTAATGGATTTTCGTAATTGTTTTCAGGATGGAATCCAGGGATATCACTGCCAACGTGGAAGGAAGTAGAAGTGAGGGTGCCGGCCCTAAGGCTGGTAATGACTCTACTAGTGTGTTGCATGACTTCGCACAACAGCTTATGGTTGAGGTAGTGTGGACGAATAGGGGGTAGGATTGTCTTACAACTGAGTTAGGTTGCTCCATTGAGCAGTTCACTAGGTTGAAGCCCTCAGCTTTTGTGGACAGTACAGATCCAATTCATACTGAGAATTGGATCCAGGAGATCGAGATGATCCTACACGTGTTGAACTGCACTAAGAGGCAGAAAGTCAGCTTCGCCACATTCAAGTTGGCAGGGGAGGTTGAGAGATGGTGGGTGTTTGTAAAGCATATGGACGAGCACCGACCGATACCAATAGCATTGACATGGGCCCGATTCAAAGAGCTCTTCTTTGAATGGTATTTTTCGACCACGGTCAGGAACGCTAAGATGGAAGAATTCATGAATCTAACGCAATAATCGCTGACAGTGCAGCAGTACATTGCCAAATTCCTGGAGCTGTCTCGATTTGCTCCATTCGTGACACCAGATGAAATGCAGAAGGCCTAGAAGTTTTAGAGGGGTCTGAGGAGCGAGATCCGTAAGCAAACAGCGATCTTGTAGTTGCAGGTTTTTGCTACGTTGGTTGATAAAGTCACAGTAGCAGAAGAGTGTTTACTGGAAGACATAGAGGTTCTAGTCACAAAGAAGAGGTCAGGGCCTCCTAATTCTTCGTCTAGGGCAGGACAGGGTAAGTGGAAAAAGAATAGTGGTGGTATGTCTCAGAAGACCGCACGTTTTCAACGTTGCCCTTTGTGTGGAAAGAGACACTCGGGGCAGTGTTGGTTGTCTACGAGGACATGTATGCGGTGTGGTAGGCAAAGGCACCAGATGAGAGACTGTCCGATGTAGGGAAATAGTGAAACCTCGCAGCAGCCATACAGGGGTAATACTCAGGCACATCGTGGTGGTCAGCAAGGGGGTACGACCCAGGCAAGGGTGTATTCTCTAACTCCAACAGATGCTAAGAATGCGGGAGATGTTGTCACAGGTATTCTTTACATGTTTTCTCATAAAACTATAGTATTATTTGATTCTGGGGCAACATATTCTTTTATTTCCCAAGGTTTTGTTAAATTGTGTGGATTAGAGGTGCAATTGTTAGATTATGAACTGGTGGTGGCTACACCGTTTGGATCTGTGGTTGGGTGTAGCAAGGTAGTTCGTGACTTCACGGTTGAAATTCGAGGAAGAGTGCTACCAGTTGATCTTGTGGTATACAACATGTATGACTTTGACATCATCTTAGGAATGGACTAGTTGTTTGCTAGTTATGCCAATATCGATTGCCATAGGACGGAGGTGTTGTTCAGACCACCACGAAAGCAAGAATTCTAGTTCCTCGAATCGTGTGTGCATTCTGTACCATGAATCCTTTCTGATATGAAAACTAGGAGGCTACTTCTTAGGGGGTGCCAAGGTATCTGGCGTTTGTGAAAGACACGTTATTAGAGGAATGGGAATTGTATATGATTGTTCTAGTGCGCGAGTTCCCTGATGTATTTCTGAGGACTTGCCAGGTTTACCTCCAGACCGTGAAGTGAATTTTGCTATTGAGTTAGTTTCAGGTACGACGCCGATATCGAAAGCTTTGTATCGTATGGCTCCAGCCGAATTGAGGGAGTTAAAAGAACAACTTCAGGAACTGCTGGACAAGGGATATATTCGACCAAGTGTTTCTCCTTGGGGAGCATTGGTGTTATTTGTGAAGAAGAAGGATAGGTCGATGAGGATGTGCATCAACTACCGAGAACTGAATAAAGTGACAGTAAAGAATAAATATCCGCTACCCAGGACCGATGATTTGTTTGACCAACTCCAGGGCACGCAGGTCTTCTCCAAAATTGACCTACGATCTGGGTATCACCAACTGAAGGTGAAAGAGGAGGACATCTCGAAAATTGCATTTCGAACTCGGTATGACCATTTTGAATTTATGGTTATGCCTTTTGGTTTGACTAATGCACCTGCAGCATTTATGGATTTGATGAACAGGGTCTTCCACAAATATTTAGACCGGTTCGTTGTGGTATTTATCGATGATATCCTAGTGTATTCTAGGAGTGCTACAGAGCATGATGTTCATTTGAGGCTAGTATTACAAATGCTTAGGGATAATAGGTTGTATGCTAAGCTAAAGAAGGGCGAGTTCTAGATGGAACAGATTGCATTTCTGGGGCATGTGGTGTCGAAAGAAGGTGTATCAATGGATCCGAGTAAGATAGAAGCAGTAGTGGACTGGGCAAGACTGAAGAATGTTCAGGAGGTCAGAAGTTTTCTGGGTCTTGCAAGTTACTACCGTCGGTTTTTTGAAGGGTTCTCCAATTTAGCAGGACCTTTGATAAAACTCATGTAGAAGAATGTGAGGTATGATTGGACGGATGAGTGCAAGCTAAGTTTCTAGGAGCTGAAATGGCGACTGGTCACGGCTCCAGTTCTGACTCTTCCATCCAGTGATGGTGGTTTTGTTATTTATAGTGATGCTTCAAAAGAGGGTCTTGGCTGTGTTTTAATGTAGCAAGGCAAAGTAGTTGCTTACACTTCTTGTCAACTCAAAGAATACGAGAAGAGCTGCCCGACGCATGATTTAGAATTAGCAACGATAGTGTTTGCACTGAAAATTTGGAGGCACTACTTATACGGTGAAAGGTGTGAGATTTTTGCCAACCATAAAAGTCTTAAATACTTTTTCACCCAGAAGGAGCTCAACATGGGACAGCGTAGATGGCTTAAGTTGATTAAAGACTATGATTGTGTTATTAGCTATCACCTAGGAAAGACTAACGTGGTAGCCGATGCTCTAAGTCGGAAGTCTATGGATGCGTCTGTTTCGGTAGTGGAGGTTTAGCCTCAGATCTGTATGGACCTTGAAAGGTTGAGTTTGGAGGTAGTGGAAGGAAACCATCAGACTGTTCTTGCTAACTTAATGGTACAGCTGACTTTACAAGAGAGGATCCGGGTGGCGCAGAAGGAGGATCCTGAGATGGTTGAGGTTATGGAAGGAGTTCAGAAGGGGTTGAAACCGGATTACAGTATCTCTGGCATTGGGATATTGAGATTTTGCTGCAGGGTTTGTGTACTGAATGATGCCATGATTAAACGGGTCATTCTGGAAGAGGCACATCATTCACTCTACATTGTACATCCTAGTTGTACGAAAATGTACCGGGATTTGAGTGAATCTTTCTGGTGGTCCAATATGAAAAGAGAGATCGCCCAATTTGTAGAGCTGTGCCTGACATGTCAGTGGATCAAAGCAGAACATCAGAGGCCGGCAGGACCACTTCAACCACTTGACGTCCCTGAGTGGAAGTGGGAACACGTCTCGATGGATTTTGTGATGGGTTTACCTACGGCGGTGCATGGGCATAATGCCAAATGGGTTATAGTGGATCGACTGACGAAGACTGCACATTTCATTCCAATCAAACTCAGCTACTCTATGAATAGGCTGACAAAACTTTATATGCAGGAGGTGATACGATTCCATGGTGTCCCTATTTCTATTGTTTCAAATCGAGATCCGCATTTTATATCTTTTTTTTGGAAGAGTTTATAGGATGCCTTGGGTTCGTGATTGACGTTCGATACATCTTTTCACCCGCAGACGGATAGACAGTCAAAGAGAACTATTCAAACGTTAAAGGATATGTTGCAAGTTTGTGTACTAGATTTCGGTGATAGTTGGATACGATGTGTACCGCTTGTTGAATTTGCATATAACAACAGTTATTAGGCGAGCATAAATATGACACCTTATGAGGCTTTGTATGGTCGTCGGTGTCAATCTCCGTTGTACTGGGATCAGGTAGGTGAGCGACAGATACTGGGTTTTGAATTAGTTCAGCAGACCTCTGCAAAGGTCAGATTGATCAAAGAAAGAATCAAAGCAACTCAGAGTCGACAGAAGAGTTATGCTGATACTCGTCGACGAGAGTTGGAATTCAAGGTAGGAGATATGGTATTCCTGAGAATCGCTCCGATGAAAGGGGTGATGAGGTTCGGGAAGAAGGGAAAGCTAAGTCCTCGGTATATCGGGCCTTTTGAGATCCTGGAAAGGATATAGGTTCGGTTGCTTATCGAGTGGCTTTAACTCCAGCATTATCCAGAGTCCATGATGTATTTCACATGTCTGTACTGAGGAAGTACGTACCAGATCCATCCCACGTACTGAGTTACGAACCTCTAGAGATCAGTGATGCCTTATCGTATGAGGAAGTACCAATGCAGATATTGGATCGGAAGGTGCAGAAGTTACGGACTAAGGAAATACCTCTTGTAAAGGTATTATGGCATAACCATGTAGTGGAAGAAGCTTCATGGGAATTAGAATCTGAAATACGCCAGAAGTACCCACAATTATTTGATGGTACATAAGTATGTATAGTAGTGTAGATGGCATAGATTAAATGGTATGATCTTTGGGAGAGTCTTGTTTATAGATGTGATCTTCTGAAATATCTTTTGTGTAACCATGGTATTCCTCCTCCATATGTGAGGGTATGTAATGAAATTGGGCCAAAGTTACTTAGTAGGTGACGGTTGACTTTTAAGCTGAATAATAAGAAAAGATTATGTTAATAATTGTTAGTAAACTTCGAGGACGAAATTCTTATAAGGAGGGGAGATTGTAGAGACCTAAACCTGTATAAGTTGGGTTTGTCGACGAAGGGTCACGTTCGTCGACAAAGTCCTTCAGATCCTCGTCGACGAGCAAATACCGAGCGGATCAGAGAAATATCCGGAACTTGAACTCGGCGACGAAGGGATGGCCTCATTGACGAGCTGTGTGGCGGATTCGTCGATGAAGACGCCGCCTCGTCGACGAGTTGGACTTGGTCAAAGGCCCTATAAATATCCATTTTGAGTTGCTTAGAAGCTAAGTTTCTTCCAAAGCTCTCTCTCTGTCTCTCTGTCTCTCTCTCTCTCTCTAAACCAGCAAAAACTCTCTCTCCCACTAAGATTCTTCGCTACTCATTGCCTGTTTCTAAAAATGGAAGTTCTTGCGGGGATTAGAAGGAGAAGTTTTACAACTTCAGCGGATCAGATTGTTATTTTGAGGATTTTTGGGTTTTCCCCAAAAATCGAGGTAAGGATCTGATCTCAAATTTTATTGGATATTTGGATAGTAGTCGAAGTTATGGTAAGGATATGTTCTGTGGTTTTTAGGTTTCGAGGTCCTGAGTTGTCGATTTGGACCGTATTCGTACGAGGTTTCGTTTCGAGTTTAAGGTAAGGGGAAATTGATTACAACAACATTTTTGGAAAACTAAACCGCTAAAAAGCTAGTTTATATTTATATGTATGATTTAACTACTTATTTGCTAAATTCTACCAAGTAGAAATGCCGGTTTTACGATTTTACAATTTTTGGTAAAAACAAACATTTTGGCATATGATCTCCAAATCTTATGAAAATTACTTATTTGCATTTATATTGTAATAGGAGATGCTTGAATCCTTTACTTTTCTTTTTAAGTGATGGTTATTGGATTTATATCATTTAGCAGATTTTTGGACTAAACTCGTGCGATATATGTTGAAATAGAAATGTATGAATTTTCTATACTATTGATATGATTATGGGAACGGAGTTCCAATTTGTTATAATGAAAATGTGGAAAAAAGAGGTCGGTTATACACCGAGGTGTATATATGTAAAAAGGGTAAACCGAGCGGATAGGCGCCGGTTTGAACTTGATGTGATTATATGAATTTGTGAAAATACTGGAATTGCACAGGTTACTATTTTTTGTTATAAGTTGTATATATGATAAATGGAACCACAACTTGCTACCAAAGGAGTTGAAAGATACTACAATAATAGGGGTTGAAAGATACTCCAATGTGAGAAGTTGAAAAAGCTTCTTTAATGGATGAAAGGTACTCCCAATGGTAGGGAATTGCTTAGCTGGAAGGGTACAGTGCAACCACACATGTAAACCAATGTGGGTGCATAGATAGTCGGCTAGCATGTGTAATGAAACTACTGGTGAAATAATAGACCAGATGGGGGCAGTCGGACTATATTAGATACTCGACAAATGTCTGTACGAACAAGGCATTGTTGGAGATATCAATGCACAATCTGTGCCACGGGGTAAATAGGCAATACATGTATGACAAGCTGGTTGTTGTTCTAATAATCATATGTATGATTTAAATACTTGATGTGCAAATATATGTCATATATTACAGTATTATAAATAAATGTTTCAAACGTATGAGTTGTATGAAAATGTGCATATAGGCAGTCACACACTGTTGTAACACTTTCTTCCTTAGTGAGAGGTGTCTCACCCTATTATACAGCCTTTGTTTTCAGGTCCATCAGTACGTCGGTCCTAGTAACTAAAGGGCCTGGGGAGACTATTTTTGGTTTAGCTTACGTAAGCATTTGAATCCTGTATTAAACTTAGATGAAGTTCTATTTTGGAGGATTGTAATAACAAGATTTATTATATGTCTAGATTTATGTAATTGTGGATGTATTAGTAAGCTCTGGTGTAAGACTAATAGAAATCCGAGTGGATGTTTATGTTTTTCCATGACATTTATACCGAAATTATGTATGATTTATATCTGTATGTCCCTAGTTAGGGCGGGTTGTTTACGTATCTTGAGCAGGTACATGTATTTAGTATTAGTGAGTGACACCTGGGTCCATATAAATGGCCAAGTCGTTACATTTTTAGTTGAGTGCCGATGTTTCTAGCTGAATCCTAGTATTTTTAATCGGAGTCCTGTTTTAAGATCGGGTCCAACTATTTTCAAAAAAAGTAATGTCCCTTTTTGTTTTAAAATCGAATCTTTCGATTTGAGCATTTTTTATATTTTAAATTGAGTTTTTCCAAAATTTTTAACTTTTTTGGAGTCGAGTCATTTAATTTTTAAAATGAATTTTCACCGAGTTGTCTTTCCGGGTCCGGTTCCTTCCAATTTTCGAGAATCGGGGTTTAATTTTCAAATCCAGATCTCTTATTTTAGGAAAACAAAAATTTGGCCAAAAAAAAAATGCATAAAATACAAAAAGGAAATACCAAGCAAATAAAAATACAAATAAAAAAATATACCCGCGGAACCTCTAAACGAATTGGCAAATGCAAGAAAGGTGGGTTTCCGTTTGTGCCTCCCACGCGCCAATTCTCTCCACTCGCGCCCCCTATAAATAGCAGTCCCCCTCCATCCTTTCGAGAGGACAGACGAACACCATCTAACTCCAACAACCCACTCTCACCATCTCCATCCTCGCCTCCCCTTCTCTGTTCTCTCTCACAGCCCCATCCCCGCACAAGATTCCCTCCTCTCCATCCTCACGCTCCAAAAATTCCATAGCAGCAGCCCGTGACCACTTCTGCACCATCATCAACCGCAGCCATCGCACTGTCAACAACTCTCCCTCGTTCCCTGCAAACCCAGCACACTGTCACCAGCTCACCGATGTTGGCCTCTCCCACAGGCTACTCTCTCCCATCCCCATAACCTGCCAAAACACCCTCTTCAACCTCGCCACCTCTCGGTTCCACCCCCTAGCAGCTCCATCACACAGCCACCCCTCACCATTATCTCCATCACCACAACCCGTGAGCCAACTCCACCGACCCTTACCCCCTCAACCACCTCCCATGGCTCCGAGCACCACCATGGCTGCAACACCTCCACGGTTTCACCCCAACTAGCCATCACCCGGTGGAGCGGCTCCAAGATCTCTCCATATAACTCAAGCAGTAGTAGCATGGCAATCTGTTATTCAGCATTATGATGATGATTCCCAAGTGAAGGCAATTGGACTACGAACAACATGTTTCTCATCTGACCAATCCAGACGTGCAAAGCTGGTGGTGGTGTTAGAAGGCATGGGACTGTTATTGAAAGTCATGGTATAGTTCTTGTTCTCACTCAGCTCACTGAAACTCAAGACCCTTAGCTCTACAAAGATATTCACCAACTTTGGCCATATAGCAGGTAATCGCTCCGGTTTGTTGGGAGAGATATCAATAAACAACCACAACGGAATAATTCTTCTCCCTATATGCAAGCAAATATAGTGTATCTCTACTTTTATACGTGCTGCAAATAATAAGAGAAGTAATCAATCACACCAAGCCATAAGAACACAAGCAGTTTTTTACGTGAAAAATTTCCTCGGTGTGAGGAAGAAAAACCACGAGACCTAGTCCAGTTAAAATCTCCACTATCAATTAAATAATGGAGACAAAAAGTCTTCTCTAATTGTAATTAGAGGATACAAAAATCTCTCATCAAGATATCTACAATCTTGGCAAATACAAAGAGAATTGGAGAGAATATACCAAATTCGCGGTTACTGTTCACGGGAAAAAATCCCAACTCCTGAGCTTCAAATCCGATCTCCACCATTCAGATTGTAGCTCTTTGAGTCATGAACCTCTCCTCCAAATTTCAACTCGATCGGACCACAGAAGAAGCAGGATCAGACTCTTGATGAAATATGGGCAGCATGAGAAAAAAACCACGTTTTTCTCTCTTTCTTTTGAGAAGTGACGGCTCCTCTCTTCTCCCCTCTCTTTTTACAACTTCCTTTAGGTTTTCCAAACTAAAAGGGCTGGGCTTTTGTCTTTTAATAAAGCCCACTTGGGTTTTCCTCCACATGGAAGGAAATAACCCAACAAATCTCCCCCTTTTCGACTATGTGAAGGGAATCGCCATCCCGGCGATCGAATAACAAACTTCAAGCTTCTCCCTTGATAGTGTCTTTGTCAACATATCAGAACCATTATCATCAGTGTGAAACTTCTCAAGTTCCAATAACTTATCGTTCAACGCATCTATGATCCAATGGTCTCGTACATCAATGTGCTTTGATCTTGCATGGAAACTGGAATTCTTAGCAAGATGAATAGCACTTTGGCTATCACAAAACAACACATACCTCTGCTGCTCGAAACCAAGTTCTCTCAAGAACTTCTTTGCCCATAACAACTCTTTAGTCGCTTCTGTTGCTGCAATGAACTCTGCCTCTATCATAGAAAGAGCAATGCACTTCTAAAGTCTCGATTGCCAAGCTATAGCCCCACTTGCAAAAGTTATCAAATAGCCCGAAGTAGACTTACGAGTGTCCACATCCCCAGCCATATCTGCATCTGTGTAGCCAACTAACAATAGTTGTCTATTTCCCAAACCAAGTCTCAAACTGGAAGTGCCTCGAAGATACCTTATGATCCACTTCACTGCATTCCAGTGCTCTCTTCCTGGATTTGACAAGAATCAGCTAACTACACCAACTGCGTAGGCTATATCTGGTCTTGTGCAAACCATTGCATACATCAAACTTCCTACTGCTGAGGCGTAAGGAACTCTTTCCATGTCTTCCTTTTCCTTATCTTTAGAAGGACTTTCCTTTGTACTTAGTTTGAAGTGGGTAGCAAGAGGAGAGCTAACCACTTTAGCTTTGTCCATATTGAACCTCTGAAGCACTTTCTCAATGTACTCCTCCTGTGACAAATATAATTTATTGGCACTCCTATCACGACTGATTCTTATGCCAAGAATTTTCTTTGCTGGCCCCAAGTCCTTCATAGCAAATGACTTATTCAATTGCTTCTTCAACTGGTCGATCCTTGAAGCATTTCTGCCAATAATTAGCATGTCATCCACATAGAGCAGTAAGAAAATAAAATCATCATCAGAGAATTTATAAACAAATACACAATGATATGAAGTTGTCTTCTTGTAGCCTTGCTCCCCCATAACAGACTCAAACTTCTTATACCACTGTCTCGGTGCTTGTTTCAAACCATATAGGCTTTTCTTCAGTTTGCACACATAATCCTCTTTCCTTTTCACTCTGAAACCCTCTGGCCACTTCATATAAATCTCTTCCTCCAAATCACCATGAAGGAAGGCGGTTTTCACATCCATTTGCTCAACTTCCAAGTCAAGACTAGCTGCTAAGCCGAGTACTGTACGGATCGATGACATATTTACAATTGGAGAGAAGATCTCATCAAAATCAATACCTTTTCTCTGACTGAACCCTTTGACAACCAATCTAGCTTTGTACTGTGGTCGTGAAGAGAACTCATTTGGCTTCTTCTTGTAAATCCACTTGTTCTCCAAAGCTCTTTTTCCTTTAGGCAGCTTCACTAACTCAAAGGTTTGGTTATCATACAATGACTGCATCTTATCTTGCATGGCCTCAACCCACTCTGTCTTGTGTTCATCTTCCATGGCTTCGGCAAAACACTAGGGCTCTCCCCCGTCAGTCAATAACACATATTGTTCTGCTGAATACCGAGTGGAAGGATGTCGGTCTTTGGCTGACCTCCTGGATGGAATCTCTGGTGAAGTCTCTGGCACTATCAATTGCTCATCAGTCTCAACATCTCCCTGAACCTGTAAGGGAACATCCACATCACCTCGACCCTGGTGGTCTTCTTGAACATCATCCTCAACTTGAGAAGAAAAATTCTTCAAAGGAAATGGATCCACATCAGTTAAACTGTCACCCTGCTGAGACATAGGTTTCTCTACCTTCTCAATATCCTGAATCGTCTGATCTTCTACAAACATGACATCTCTGCTTCTCACAATTTTCTTCTCAACTGGATCATAAAGCTTGTATCCAAATTCATCTTGACCGTAGCCAAGGAATATACACTGTCGCGTTTTCTCATCAAGTTTGGACCTTTCATATTTTGGAATATGCACAAATGCTTTGCACCCAAAAACACGTAAATGATTATAGGAAACATCCTTACCTGTCCAAACTCGGTCTGACACATCAAACTGTAAAGGAACACAGGGTGTAAGATTCAACACATAAACTACAGTGCTCAATTCGTCCCCCCAAAAGGATTTTGGCAACTGGGCTTGTGAAAGCAAACATCTCACTCTCTCAAGTAGTGTTTTGTTCGTCCATTTTGCTATGCCATTCAATTGAGGAGTTTTTGGAGGAGTCTTTTGATGCCGAATACCTTGCTGTCTGCAATACTCATCAAATTGACCAGAATACTCTCCACCGTTGTCAGTCCAGATGCACCTCAGTTTCTTCCCAGTTTGTCTTTCAACTAGGGCTTGAAATTTCTTGAACTCATCCAACACTTGGTCTTTTGACTTCAAGATATATACCCACAACTTCCTTGAATGATCATCTATGAAGGTCACAAAGTATCTGGAGCCACCAAGTGTTCTCATCTTCATAGGGCCTCACACATCCGAATGTACTAAATCCAATATCTCTAACTTTCTTGAATGAGGGGAACTCTTGAAGGAAACTCTGCTTTGCTTCCTTGACAAACAATGAGTACACCTTTTTAGAAGTGTACTTTTCAGTCCATATAGTAGACTTTTCTTCCCCAGTAGAGCTAATCCTTTCTCACTCATGTGAGCCAGTCTATTGTGCCACAACTCTGCTATACCATTATCCTCCATCGCATTAATAATGTCGTTGGAGATCTTTGCTTGCAGAATGTACAATGCAGAGTGCTTCATGCCTCGAGCCACAACCATAGCACCCCTGGTGAGCTTCCACTGGCCATCACTGAAAGTGCTGCAGTACCCTTCATTATTAAGTTTACTTGCAGAAATCAAATTCAAACGAATGTTAGGAATATGCTTCACATCTCTAAGAACTAAACTCGTGCCATTATTTGTCTTCAGATACACATCCCCAATTCCAATGACTTTAACCAAGCCATCGTTTCCCATCTTTACTGTTCCAAAGTCACCAGATCTATAGGATGTAAAGAAATCCTTCCGAGATGTAGCATGAATGGAGGCACCACTATCAATCACCCAACTGGTCTCATGATATGCAACATTTATCATCTCATCATCATAAACAATGAGGAATTCTGCAGGAGTGGTAATAGCAACTCTATCATCATCATCTTTGTCATCTCCATTCTTCATTCCCTTCCCTTTCTCATTCTTGTTTTCTCTCTTCAATAGCCTGCAATATTTCTTGTTGTGTCCCTTTTTCCCGCAATGATGACACTCAACATTTGCAAACTTGTTGGACTTGTTTCTGCTGTTATCTCTGTTCTTCGGACCTCTGCTCTTACTTCTCCCCCTCTTTTCTGTAACTAAGATCTCTGACTGTGAAGAGGACCCCTGTGTTTTTCTTCTCATCTCTTCATTTAGCAAATAGCTCTTGGCCATATCCATTGTGATTACATCTTCTGGAGCGGAGTTAGACAATGAAGTTCTGAGCGTCTCCCACAAGTCTAGTAATGAACCAAACAACCATAACCCTTGTATCTCATCATCAAACTTAATACCCATTCCAGCCAACTGATTAATAATTCCTTGGAATGTATTCAGGTGATCAGATAAAGGAGTCCCATCTTGGTACCTCAAAGCCATCATTTGTTTAATCAGAAACAACTTATTATTTCTAGTCTTTCTAGCATATAATTGTTTAAGCTTATTCCATAGAGAACGTGCATTTGTTTCTCCACTAATATGGTTCAAAACATTATCATCTACCCATTGCCTGATATACCCACACACCTGTCGATGTAACAAAGTCCATTCCACATCAGACTTTTTTTCTGGTTTTTCAGCACTAAATACCGGTAGGTAATAATCTTTCACATAAAGAAGATCCTCCATTTTTCCTTTCCATATGTGATAATTTAAACTATTGAAATTAATCACTCTACTAGTATTTGCTTCCATAACTCAAACTGCCAACCTGACAATCTGGAAACCGGGCTCTGATACCACTTTGTTGGGAGAGATATCAATAAACAACCACAGCGGAATAATTCTTCTGCCTATATACAAGCAAATATAGTGTATCTCTACTTTTATACATGCTGGAAATAAGAAGAGAAATAATCAATCATACCAAGCCACAAGAACACAAGCAGTTTTTTACGTGGAAAACTTCCTTGGTGTGAGGAAGAAAAATCACGGGACCTAGTCCAGTTAAAATCTCCACTATCAATCAAATAATGGATACACAAAGTCTTCTCTAATCGTAATTAGAGGATACAAAAATCTCTCATCAAGATATCTACAATCTTGGCAAATACAAAGAGAATTGGAGAGAATATACCAAATTCGCGATTACTGTTCACGGGCAAAAACCCTAACTCCTGAGCTTCAAATCCGATCTCCACCGTTTAGATTGTAGCTCCTTGAGTCGTGAACCTCTCCTCAAAATCGCAGCTCGATCGGACCACAGAAGAAGCAGGATCGGACTCTTGATGAAATCTGGGCAGCATGAGAAAAAACCACGTTTTTCTCTCTTTCTTTTGAGAAGTGACGGCTCCTCTCTTCTCCCCTCTCTTTTTATAACTTCCTTTAGGTTTTCCACACTAAAAGGGCTGGGCTTTGGTCTTTTAATAAAGCCCACTTGGGCTTTCCTCCATATGGAAGGAAATAACCCAACACGGTTCCCCCCCCCCCCCCAAAAAAAGAATCGAGTGTTTCAAATGTAAATGCCTTCATGAACATATTTTAGAAATTGGTTTAAATTCATGATTCTCTGTTCTAGTGTCAACGGGTGCATGTGCGTGTGGGTTCTTGCATATCTATTGAATTTGATGATTGTTAGGTTCAGGTTTTTCCAACTTCCTGCATCTGAGGGCACTCTCTCTCTCTCTCTCTCTCTCTCTCTCTCTCTCTCTCTCTCTCTCTCTCTCTCTCTCCCTCTCTCTCTTTCTCGCTGGTTGCTTATTTCCTTACCAATTTATTTGCAAAGTCTTACATGAGAAAATTCTTGAGCTTTAGCTATCCACGAACAAGTTTTCTCGTTCGCTCGCTTTTCTAGAGTTTATTCTTGCTCTTATTCTCTGGATTTCGCATGTGCGGGGAGGGGTCAGTTCGTGATTCTGAAGTTTTGCGTTGCTTCCTCCAGAAGAAAGCTTGCTTTCTTTTAGTGCAGATCTGGGAGATTTGTCTGTTTCCTCTTGGATTTTTGATTCTGCAAAAATTTTGAGCTTGTGATGGCTAGGCGTTACAATAGCAACCCCTTCGATGAAGAAGATGAAGTCAATCCCTTTGCGGATCAAGCTAGTTGGGGCAAAGCATCAGGACGGTCAGCCTATGGTGGAGGTTAATTTTATACAACAAATCCAGGCAGCGTTCCCTCTGCTGTAAACTAAAGGCTTGCTCCACTTCCACATGAGCCTGCAAAAATTTTGCCTATGATCGTGGTGCAACAATTGACATCCCCCTTGACACTACTAGTTCAAACTATCAGGATTTAAAAAAGAAAGACAAAGAACTTCAAGTGAAGGAAGCTGAACTGAGGAGGAGCTCAAGGAAGCTTTCCAGGTTTTTGACAAAGGACCAGACTGGCTTCATTTCTGCAACCAGCTCCATGTTAACACCCTCTCACACACTGTAATGCACGCTGCACACACACACACGCACCAAAACACACAACTGTTGTACAACTACACACACTGCCACACACACTTACACGAGTTTTTTCCCATTTTATTATTAAATATAAATAAAATATAAAATAACACTCTGATTGGGAAAAATTTTCCCAAAGTAATGCTCACGTAATCTCGCAGTTTCATGCTGCGAAATTTAAACTCATGGGCTGCTCTGCCTTCGACACGTGGCAACGAGAGAAATAGCGGGCAGGTGACGCGTGGCAAGGCTGGAGCAAATCTCGCAGCTTGGAGCTGCGAGATTTCAAGAGAGTATCTAGCTGGAACGTGACGCGTGGTGGGAATCTCGCAGGACTAAGCTGCGAGATTTGCCCCTAGAATCCATTCGCGTTTTGACACATGGTAAATCTCACAGGACCAAGCTGCGAGATTTGGTCCGTCTGCTCATAATAAAAAATAAAGGCTAAAGTAATATATATAAAAACTCAACCTGAGTTTTGTCAGTAATAATGATACAATTTTTTTATGGAATACTATATAATATATATATATATATATATTAATTTCTCAATATAATATATGAATTAATTTAAGGTATTCTTTAAAAATTAATGGGTGCTTAATCAATTTAAGATTAGGAGTTTAAGTTATTGGACTCTTTTCCTGTTTAAAGTGTAGCAGTCAACATTTTTCTTGTTTATTATTTCTATTTAAAATTTTTCAATTTTCAAGAGCATAAAACTTGTGTCATGTGTGAAATGAATAAGCAAGCTCTTCTAGACTGATTTATAATTAATTAAAAAATGTTACCTAATTAAGTCAAGTTCAAAAATTATTTTATTAGGGAATTATATTGGTATTGAAAAAAAATAGCAATTATTATATGCATGTGGACTATTGTGTAAAAACAATTTTAATAGAAATTCAATTTACAACCCCCGAGTCATCAAGGATGGGACTGTTAAAAAAAATTTGAAAATCGATTTTAAATATAATTAAAGCGTGACATAATAATTTTTTGCATGTAGTGGTAAATCAAGTTAGAAATTTTTGAACGATGGAGGGGAAGAGAATATTATTATGAGACCTAACAAAACAAAGTACTAATCTATTGGAATTTAACTGAGAAATGATTAAAATTATACGAAAATTACCTTAGGATACTATCATATGGGTAGGTAGATTATTCTTATTTAATTTATTATTTAGAGATAAGGTATAAAATTATTTCATTAAAAAGTTATTTATTAAAACTCGATTACAGTTAAATACAATAAATAGTCTTAAACACCTATGACACTAGTTTCCACACACACTTAAATGTCTAATTTGTTTTCATAGTCTTGGAAAATTATACGAAAATTAGCTTAAAAAAAAGTCAAGCTATTTTTTTTAATACACAAGTAATCTTACTTTGACTGCCCACGACACTAAATACACGCGAAGAGTAAAATCCATTAACCAAATACCATACAAATTTTAGCGATATGAATTTTGCAGTAAAAGACAATTCAATTTAAGGAATTAACTTAACTAGGCATGCAAATTTTAGCGATACGAATTATGTGTCATTTTTTATATTTGGTAGTATTGAATTCTTTAGAGATACGAATTATTAAATGATATATACAAAAGAATAAAAAAAATAATCAATTATATACAAATGAAATCAAAACAATCAATGATATACATACAAATAAAATGCAATTAAAATAATGCTAAACTACTCCGTGCCGCAGCGAGGTCGTCTCCGGGGTCGTGGTGGCTGCCGTCTGCGTCTACCCTCTCCTTGCTGGTCAGCATCATCAGGTGTCCTGTCCCGTCATCCTAGATGTGGATCCTCTCCCCCAAGAGGTGTTGCATAATCATCATCATCCATGCGGAGCGCACGCGGTGAGAACTGATACGATGTCTCGGGACAAGAACGAGGCGGCATAGGGGGTGCATCGACCTCCACCCCATCAAAAAGATCGTCCAATAAAAATGACATCGATGGGGTAGCAGCAGAGTCGGATAGGGCATCCCTTGGTCTGCTCGACGGTCTGGCAATATCAGCTGCAGTGGAAGATGCATAAGGCGCTGACGGGCCGAACAAGTACTCTGCCTGTACGGCCGGTGGGGAGGACATGGGAGTCCCTGGACGACTAAAGGAGGCATGTCGTCCTCCTCGTACTGGAGCTGCTCGACCTCCTCATGCTGGTACATCAGGTCGACCTCCTCGTTCTAGGATCCGTCGACCGTCCTCGTGGACGAGGTCCAGTGCAGCACTCATCAATCGGTGGATCGCAAGATCCAACGAGATCTGGTCTGCCTCAATGACTATGTCATCCTGCAGGATATGAACATATTTTATTAACGCATTCAAATCGGAATGTATATATCATAAAATGAGTTGTGGCATTAGTCTTCTTACGAGGCTCAAATATACAGCAGTGGTCCTGTCGACGAAGCGGCGTGTGATATACCTATACCAAGTGAAGTATGGGTTATCTAGACGCATCGGACCGTGCTCCGCCACTCCTCGTATGATGTAGTCTCGTCGATGCTCCCACGCAGTGACAAATTTCGCGTGCATACTCGACCAGTCAGTAACCTCTTGACCGCGCCCATCCATGCCGTGGAGATCGTCCCCAACAATATCTACCCCCGAAGTCATAAATGGGGCGAGAATGACCTTTCGAAACCCGAATTGTCACATGACTCGATCGGGGAGATACCACTCAATAGTATGAAAGCATATGAGTGGCACTCGAGCTACCCACAGGTCCCTCCCATCTGCATAGTCAGGTGGCAGGTCAGCTAAAATCTCTTCCGTGTAGGGCATCCATAAAAACTGCACTTAGACAAAACCAAAAGATAAGTAGACTATAAACAACTGAAAGAAAGAAAGAATATCATGTGCTATACTTTAACTAATTTATACCTCATGCTCCCGGTGCATGTCCAACTCGAACCTATACCAGGGCAATGTGTGAAGCACAACCATTGATGCCCTCAAAGTCATCCCTCCATCTATATAAGATGAAACATAAGTTCCCAAATGCAAGAGTACTACGTATTACAAATTAGTATTCGTAATAGTTATAGAGTTAATGAGGAGGGATAGATAAAATTTGTACTAACCGGTATGCGAGTGGGAAAGGATCAACCGGACGACCGTCCTGACCCCTCTCAATCTGCAGGAAACCTCACCGCGTAGGCGCGAATGAAGGAAATCTCTCCCAAGCCCAAACCTGGAGTAAGCGAAGGGGGCCCGCTATCTGTGTCTTCAAGTGGTGCGCGGTGTGACATATCTCCCTCTACAACCACGCCAAAGTGGCGGACCCCCAACTGTACGAGTGACACGCTCTGAAGTCCTCAACGAGTGGAAGGAACATCAAATGCGCATAACTGCCGGAAACATCAGAGAAGATCACCCCACAAATCAAACGCAGCAAGTGGGCTCGTGCATGGCATGCTATCGTCTGAAAATCTGCATCTACCGGGAGCTCACAAAACGCATCCCCCTCGAGGAACCGCATAAGGATGCATGCACCAACCAACGCGCTGTCAAGTGGAACGACGCCTAACAAACACTCGCACATAGTACATAGGGCGAGTCAACCCTGACGGCCTGTAGGTCCCTCCACTGGTCTGGTAGTGCGACCAATGACGACTCGCCCATCAATCGGCAACCTGAACAAAACAGCTACGTCCTGTAATGTGACGGTGGCCTCGCCATGAGGTAGGTGGAATGTATGTGTCTCGGGTCTCCATCGCTCCACCAATGCTGTGACAAGATGCCAATCAAGTTGGATATGAGCAATCCGATAAATGCCATAAAACCCTGCATCGTGTATCAGCTGGACGATGCGGGGGTTTGCCTCTAACCAACGCTCCGCAAACTATGCGCCCCATCGGACGAACAGGGGCTCCGCATGCCTATCAGCCCACGCTCGGCTGGCCCTGTGATGATCGCCCATCGTCAAGACGCTCGGATTAGACGACTCTGGATCAATCCTGTAAAATGCATCGTCGCATCAGAATAGTTATATACAAAAAAAGAAGGGTGTGAATGAGTCTTAAACTGCATATGACATCAACGCGACGGTCCAGCTGCATCGCCCGAGTGGGTCCTTCTCGGACACCTTGTGCGATTATGTCCTTCTTGATGACATATACTGCACGTGCTCCTCTTCCTACCTTCCCTATTGTCCATCTCATTGTGTATACGGGAGCTCCTAGGATGACCTTTATGTCGAGCATACGCTGGATTTGCCTGTATAGTCAGCAACGACGATGCTGGCCAGTACGCCTCGTGCATAATCGGCTGAAAATCTGCCGGATATGTCGCATAATGTTCGGCGGTGCTCCAACAAGACTCAACGTACTGCATGGCGTTCAGTCGTGTCTCTGTACATGCAGCGAGAAGGTGGGAGCATGGAAAGTGCAACGCTTGCCACTTCCCACACGAGCAGACGTGCAAATCCTGAATGCGCAGGGTTTTCACGTTGTTTCCTTTATGAGGTCCTAACTGCGCAGTCGTGATGCTAAAAGTACCTCTAGACCGATTGAACGTCGTCACACGATGTCCGGTCGCTTTCAACTTCCTTCTTTCCATCGCAAGCAATATATGAGGAGTTAATGCATTTCCTCCTGATATTGCATGACGAGCAGCCTCCCGTCGGCTGTTGAAATAATGTGCAACGCGATAAAATGTCAGTTGCACAAGGGCAGTGATTGAGAGGCTACGAGCGCCCTTAAGGACGGCATTGAAACATTCGATGAGGTTTGTCGTCATGTTCCCATACCTTCTGTCACCGTCATGGCACTGAGTCCACATATGAGGAGGGATCTGATCAAAGAACCTCTTCGCGGGTTCCCCACCCTCATCGAAGATCCTCTCCATCCATATGTTAAACTTTATGACCTGATGCTCCCTTCCCGCTCGCTTAGCCATTCACTTAAGATTGACACTGTGCACTTTTGTGCTAAAGTTGCTTACCACGTGTCGAAGGCAGAATTGGTGGTGCGCACGTGGTGGCTGCCAATCAGGATTGTGAGACACTGCAGCGATGATCCCTAGATGCCTATCTGATATAAGGCAAATGTCGTCCCTGTCGGTAATGGAACGAAGACAACACAGAAACTAATTCCATGTGTCCAAACTTTCCTCTTGCACAATAGTGAATGCAAGGGGAAATATTTGCCTGTTTGCATCCGGGCACGTCGCAATAAGGAGTTTTCCCTTGTACTTACCGTACAAGTGTGTCCCATCTATACATATCACAGGAGGACAGTGGGGTAAACCCTGAATAGATGCTGCGAATGCCCAAAAGACTGATACAAATGTTATGGTCTGATTGCTGTCTGGTATAGGGTTCAACCTCCACTTAACGACAGTACCAGGATTATAAGCGCACATTGCTTCCATCCACCTAGGCAAAGTCTGATAAGACTTCTCCCAATCGCCGAATACTTGGGAAATTGCCTTCTGTTTGCCCAACCAAATCTTCTTATATGATATGGAATACCCAAAACGATGATCTATGAATTCTTTCAATGTAGCGATTGAGGTCGACACATCACCCCTTATCATATTCACAATCTCCCTAGCAATAAGGGACGATGTGATTTGGCTATGGTCTTGTGAGACGAGTTTATTCAAGCATGTGTGCGGACCACCATATTGAGTGATTTCGAAAAATTGGTGTTTATGACGATACATCGCACGCAGTCTCCAACAGCATTCAAAGTTCTTACACCTAATAACCCATAATAGTGGGGTCAACTGCAAGACGTGGAAGTCATGGTGCGTTTGAGCGTGGTATATTCGCACAGTAGCTATCAATTGATCTTTCGACCCGAATAGCATCCCTTTACTCAGTTCTGATGATTCATCCCAACGAGTTACCCGTATAGGAAGCTCGTCACCATGGGACAAATCTGCAGCATCTATGTCAATTACACCATACATAGGAGGTTCGTCCATGAAATCTGCCGTATACGTCGCATCGTTTGATTCAAGGGGGGGTGGGTTGATATCATCGGGGAACTCGTTCGTCCCTTCACCAATTTCCTCCTCGTACGTGTCATCTTGTAAATGAACATCGTTCGTGATGTTCATCCCCTCGTCTAGCGCGTTGTTCGCTATTGCGAACAACGATCCTGGTTGTTCTGCTGAAACTTCTTCGCAAACACCATGATAATTCGTATTAATAGTAGGTCCTTCGTACGTCTGTGGCTCGAATGACGATCGTGGACATTCGTTCATATCCACAATAGGCATCCCACCAACATCTGGATCTTCTTCCTCCGCTTCAACCACGTGCTCAATAGACGTTCCCGAATGCCCATCTGCGGCGACACCCATATAAGGAATGTTTTCGACATACAGTTGCACAGTCAAATATGTCGTCCCTACGCAGTGTGCATCCAACACCATGCGCAAACCGTAATCACTAGTTATAGGAACAACCTCATAGAAGATTGTGTCATGATGCCCCTTAATCAGGTATCTTGCGGTTACCCGCAATGCATATTGATCCTGCAAGTACTTGTATATCTTCGTATACAATTTAGTTAATTTACACCTATGACCAATTCTAATAAGTTGAATTGGCGGAATACTATAACTAACACCGGTTTGTCCAGTTATAATGTTACCCCCCATGTACAACAATACCGGAACTGGAATACTGCTTGAACTTCCTGCCATCTAGATTGACGCCCGGGGAATATAAAAGACCTATGCAAAACAACAATTTTATGCATAAGTGATATGCTAAGTGAATAGTAAACAAAAATTATTTTCACTACGTTCATGTGCATGCAATATTCTCTAAATGTTTCACTTGTCACTTTGAAAATATTCTTGCATGCAATTCTGACTTTTCTACGAAAAGTTGTATCGAAATTTCGGCAGCATGCCGGCTGTAATTTGAACATTTACCCATTTTTACAATGACCCTTAAACGTTTGCAGACAATATAATAATATAGTTTAAGCATGCGAGAACTTATGATATTTACCAGCATGCAATTCACATCACTGCATTAGCCATGCAACAGGCATTTAAATTCGCGCTTAGAAAAAAAAAGAAGACTTCCTAGATATAATATATAATATCCAAAATTACTAAAGAAATTATTCATAATTATTGAGAGTTGTAAAAGTTGTGTATTTGTATTCCCTGTTCATGCACAATTTTATTTTGTACTTCAAAATGTAAAAAATATTGAATTTTTAGATAAATATTTGAAAAGTTGAAAGTAAAAATATGTTCTTACAGTGATTTTCTCTAAAATAGTTCTATTTATTTTTTTCTAATCTTGTGTTCCAGAGATTCTTTGAACTTGAATTTAGAATTATACAGATATAATAAATATTATTCAAATTTACATAAATTTAAATTGAATACTTAAAATTTGTGCTTTAAGTGCAAGATAAGAACAAAATCAATAAAATAAAAATATCAATAAAGAATGAAAACGTTGACTTTGTACTCTTTTGTAATCCTAATTATGCATGATACACTTACTATTACATTGACCCTACTATCAAAATGACAAAAAATGATATCATTGGTCATATATTTTTTTCATTTATTTCACTATGAAATCATCCTATTTTCACATTGGAAACAAACCGGGTAAATGATAATATTAAGTGTAAAAGACATTCAACTCATTGAAGATTCAATAAAAAATAAAAATAAAATTTCCTAGATATTTCAAAAGTTTCATCAACCTCTTCTAAAATTTCAAAGATCATCCCTAAAATTTGTCAAAAAAAAAAAACACACAAATTTTTTTATTTATATTTTATCAAATTTCAAGGGAGATTTATGATTTAAAAACTCAAGCACATTTTGTTAGCTTTACCGTGATCCCAAGAGGGGGGGTAAATTGGTATTTTTAAAATTTACCTCCTAGGTATTCCTCCTAACACCAGTATGTTCACAAGCCTAGGGTCAATCTAGTGCAATTAATGTAAATATACCAGAAATTAAATAAAACAGTTTAAACAATCATACAAGCACTAGAAAGTAGTAAAGAGAGGATGACACAAAGATATGTTATCGAGGTTCGGCCAACTGCCTACGTCCCCGCCTTGGCTAACCAGCACAAGGATTATCACAATAACTTGTTCACTTAACGGGTGGAGCGGCACCTATACAAACCAGGTCAAATTATCACAGGGCTGACCTCAACCTTCACACCAATCCTTACCGGACTGGATTACCGCCCCCTCAGGCCACACCTGGAATCTCTCAGATATACAATCAAACGGTACAATATATGGATGCTTTCACGTAAAGCAGATTTGTACCACTAATGCGCACAAACACAAAACACCACAGATGATTTAATAATGTAAGCTTTGTGTGGTCTAAATATGTCAACTCTCAACAATGTTTTCTATCAGTGTAGCAAGTACGTGAGAGTATCAATAATAATAATCTGTATACTTCAAAATATTTAGTCAAGCGTGTTCACACAGAGTATCAAACAAGCCTCAACATTATCAATCAATAGAATGTGTCAATCATACGAATGTGTATATGCTTGGATTGCAAAATAGATAATCTTTGTTTTCGGCAAATGATATGTATACTTGTAAAAATAATACCACAAAGATTAGTGTAACAAGCACAAATATCTTTTCACAAATTGTTCAATAAATTCCACAAGATATTTGAGTAAGCTTGAAATATGTTTTTGCAAATAAAAAAAAATACAAACTTCCAAAGATATTGCAATGATAATGCAACACTCAGAAGTTTACCACAAGTCTTCTTAGAGTAGGCTTATTAGCAAAGCCTCCTAAGAAAACTTAGGTTATGCTCTCGAAAGAAAACTCGATTCAAACGCTCTAAACAATGAGAGCAAAACCTATTTAAATATACACTCAAAGCACTTACAAATGATTTAAAACTTGAAGAAGAGAGCTAGAGTGCTTTTTGGAAAGATATGAGCAAATAGGAATCAAAAGAAGGTATTTTTGCTTGAGAGAGATTTTCCTAATCCTTTTTGCTAATCCGTACTTAATCCACCAAATGAAGGAGTATATATAGAAATACTGAAAATTTTGACCGTTGGGGACTTATTAGGGTTTATTGGAAAAGTTTAATGACACTTAAAATAATTTAACCCAGTTTAAAAAATTATTAACCGCGGTAAAAATAGGAGCAACCCGAGAGGTTCGGTCGACTAGAAATGGTTCGGTCGACCAGGACTCAAGTAGCTCGGTCGACCAGGGGTATTTTGAACTGAGTGGTCGGTCGACCGAGGCAAGGCGATTTTCCAAATTTCCGAGGTTTGGTCGACCGGGCCTTTTTGAACTGTGTGGTTCGGTCGACCAGACCTGTGGGAATTCTCCCGAGACCCTTTGGTCGACTAGGTTGTTGGAGTACAAAGTTGGTCAGTCGACCGAGAGGTCAAAATGTTGACTCCTTGGTGGTTCGGTCGACCGAGGTCAAATGAACTATAAGGTCTCGGTCGACCGGGCCTTGGTCAAACTATTGACCCAGGGCTGGTTCCGTCGACCAGGGCCTTTTGAACTACAGGTTTTGGTCCATCGAAAGTGCACCAAGTGTGCATTTCGGTCCCGTATTGAACCAAACAAGTCCTATTCAAGTGCCTAACAAATGTATGTGAATATGTGTGTGTCCTATGGTCACTTGGGGTCCAATTTGGAAACACCAAAAAAGTCCGGTGTCGGTCGACCGAACCCTTAAGGTCTTTCTAAGGTCCTGTCTCATTCATGGTTCGGTGTGAGCTTACGAAATAAATCATGCATGTGATGTGTGTGCTTATTACAAACCGAATACCCTAATTACTATTACAGACAAATTTCACTTAGAGATATTACAATTTGGAATATGAAATTGTCTTCAAGCTTTTGATTTGTTACGTGCCATTAATGATCTGCTAATATGGACCTGCACATGAACTAGATATTTATTAAATACAAGAGTATTTGTCATTATCAAAACCAGGGCGTGACCTATAAGGTCAACACATTTCTAAAATTTTTGAAATTTCAAGAAAAATCAATACCTTTTTTACCAAATCTAGACATCAGTGCCCTTTGCCCTAATATTAAATAGTTAAAATAAATGTTATTTTATGTAATTTACTGCAACATCAAAATTAAACAATTAAATTCAACAAGTAAATATAAATATATTACTTTATTTTATGTATTCATCAGTTTCAGAAGAAGCAAATTAGGATCCCGCACAGACATACAATTAAACAGCAATATCTGCACAAATTATTCAACACATTTAGTTCAGCACCACCCAGAATTAAATGAAACTTGGGAAATAGAAGACCAACAAAACAGAACTATCCATTTTGTAAAATTACACCGGAACTTTGAGAAGAAGTAAGAACCTGTTCTGTTGTGGAAAATAGTTTTTATTTTTCATTTCTAATTTTCTAAAAATGGAATCACTAAAATGTCATATTGTTTTCTAGTTTTCCAAAATTTGTAAAGAAAGATGGAAAACATCTTTTTGTTGTTTTTCCAGCTTTCCTATTAGAGAACTGGAAAACAAGGTGCCATTTCTGTAATTATTTAGAAACCTAGAAATGGAAAAAAAATTTATTTTCAAGAACTAAACAGCCCTAAGTATACAGCAATACCAAGTTCTACAGTTCATTATGCACACAAAGTATATACACATACTAACAGAGACACAAACATACATGACATGGGTAATTGATTTGTGAAGAAAACTTAGGTTTATAAATATAGATATACTCATGGATCTTATGATACTTCATTGCTTTCACTAAAAGTGCACGTTAATGAAATTGTTAATTAAAAAAACTAACCTTCCTCTAGATGCAGCAACGAACCCAAATAATCGGAACGAAAAAATGAAACGAATCCAACTCAAAACATAAAATTTCTCAGTAAGTAAAATAATAAATTCACATTTTTGATAAATAAAAAAAAAACCTACCCCATTTTCTCCCTTAAATAGCCTCGCCTTCGCCCGAAAGGTCACCTGCCACCTCGAACGGTAACCTGCCTCCTCGAACAGTCCTCTCTGCAAGCTCAGCTCGAACAGTCCTCTCTGCAACCTTTTCTCCTCTGCGATAGTCTTCTGAGAGCTCGGGAAGGTTTTGAGCAGACGAAGCAAATCTCATAGGATAGTCCTGCAAGATTTACCACGTGTCACAGCGCGAATGGATTTCAGGCACAAATCTTGCAGCTTGGTCCTGCGAGATTTACCACGTGTCACAACGTGAATGGATTTTAGGGGCAAATCTCGCAGCTTAGTCCTGCGAGATTTCTGCCACGCGTCACATTCCAGCTAGATGCTCTTTTGAAATCTCGCAGCTCCAAGCTGCGAGATTTGCTCCAGCCTCGCCACGCATCACCTGCCCGCTATTTCTCTTGTTGCCGCGCGTCGAAGGCAGAGCGGCCCATGAGTTTAAATCTCGCAGCATGAAGCTGCGAGATTATGTGAGCATTACTTTGGGAAAATTTTTCCCAATTAGAGTGTTATTTTATATTTTATTTATATTTAATAATAAAACGGGAAAAAACTCCACTTACACACATACTGACACTCACCTACACACACTCTGACGCACACTCCACTAACTCTCTCTCACACACTCACACACACACCCACTCACGCATGCATGCATGCTACCCTCACACACACACACACACAAACACATGCACTCACTTTATTTTATTGTTTTAATATTTGTTTAGAATCATGATATCCATGTTTTTATTTTGCTTTTCTTTTGCTGTCACTTTTGTACATTATTGATTGCTAACTTGTTATTTTGATTTTGTAGCATTTGTGGGTTTCTCTTGTTGTGGTACCGGTTAATGTTTTAATATTTTTATTATGCCTTATAGTTGTGATGCTCGTAAATAATAAATAATGACTATTATTATTGTAAAATTCTTTATTGGTTGGAATTCATTAACATTTGAGTTAAATCTTGCCATGGTTAGTGTATATATGTTGGGTGACTCATATTATAGTCGTAGGTTTCCACATTACAGTTGTCATTTTATTGGCCTTTTAGACTTGACTTTCGTTTTTTTTTTTTAATTATCTTTTTTATATTTGAGATTAGGGAGAAATGGAAAATTACAAAAAAAATAGAAAAGATAAAAATTGAAAAAAGAAAAATGTTTTGGAACATGAAGACCATCCTGAATACACACAGCTCACGCATACGACAACACGTGCTGAGTTATGGTCTCGACCAAGACCTTAAACTGGTTTTCCCTTGGACCGGTCAACGTTTGACCGGTTCGTCATCCCCCAAACCAGTTCACGCCGGTTTTCTCCATTTCAC
This sequence comes from Malania oleifera, assembly GCF_029873635.1. Lineage (NCBI taxonomy): Eukaryota > Viridiplantae > Streptophyta > Magnoliopsida > Santalales > Ximeniaceae > Malania > Malania oleifera. Next base: position 43,592,818 of record NC_080418.1, read on the forward strand.
TTGATTATTATTTAGATTCACAGAAATCACCGCATGTTGGCTTGACGGTCTCGACCAAGACTTTAAACTGGTTTTCCCCCTGAACCGGTCAACGTTTGACCGGTTCACGCTGGTTTTCTCCATTTCACTCGTATATTATTATCTAGATATTCAGAAAATTCACAAAAAAATCACAAAATTCTCAAAAAATCCCAAAAAATATTTTCCTACTTTGATTTTCATGGTTTTATTTGGTGTTATTTTGAAGTTCGGGAAAAATAAAAAAAAATCGTAAAAAATGTTTTCACACTTAGGAAAAATATAAAATATTTGTTACGCACAGAAAATCATTTTCATCCCGAACAAACTTCAAAAACCTCCCAGAATAGTATTTTCCTACTTAGAAAAACCTACGGATTTCAAAACCTCCGGGAGTGTATTTTAATATCCTATTTTCTTGATTTTCCTTTCCGATGATTGCAACAAAGGGCATGGACCCTCCTGAGTATTGGATTGCCTCGGTTATGAGGGAATACTTATATAATATTTTATTTTGTGCATTTTCTTGATTTTTGAAAGGGAGTAATTTTGAAAGGATTATTAGGTTTATTTTGGGATAATTTTTTATTAGTCTGGTACCATTTGTAAGAACGGACGCATAGGGGGTGCTAATACCTTCCCCTCACGTAACTGTACTCCTGAGCCCAACTTTGGTAACGCATACTGATTCTACCCATGATGGGGTAGCAATCAAGTGTTCTAACCGCACTTCAAAAGGTTAGTGGCGACTCTATCGCACATTGTTTTTCCACGAAAATATCTTTTTTTCAAAATCACACATCTCATTTTTTCCAGTTCACAGCCGAAGCCCATTTTTGCCAAGAGAGTGGTTTCTCTAGGTCGGATCTACAACGTTGCGACACAACCAATGGCACCAAGTCCTTTGTACTAACAAAATTATTTCCTATGTCACTTTACACAAAATGCAAGCAAAAATAGGCAAAATTTGGCACAGGGTGATGATCTAAGGAGGATAGGATGAGATGAGACTAAAATGTATTCTTATTTCATTAAATTTCAAAATGATTTAAATGAAAAGTATGGATGCATTCCTCTTTATCACCCTCAGGTAATCAGACACATCATTTTTGTATCACGTGAGCTCACTTATGAAGTTGAATACCAATCAATTCTTCAACCCAATGGCATTTGCAACATTTCAACTATGATCGGGCAACGAGTTCCCATGATTCTAACCTTTCGCCTAGAATAGAGAGATAATTTTTGTTCCTCTCAATGATGGAACTCCAAATCTTTAACTTTGCCACCTCAGCACATCAGTTTTACTGAAAATTGGGATGTGATTATCGACTTATTGGAGATGACTATGCATGCATGGTTATGAAATTGAGCATGAGATGCATGATTATGTTGTGCGATGAGTGTTTATGTATGGGTGTAACTAGTGTAAACATACATATAAACAAGGATATGAACATGCATGTAGCCTATCGTGCATGACTATGCGTGAAATTATGCATGAAGTGCATGAATGCGATGTAACCTAAATAACTATTTTGCCAGAATTCTGGAAAAATCTCTATCGACTAATGGAAGGTGTAACGAACTGAATAATAATGAGATTTAAATAATAAAAGGAAGGGAAATGGAAACCGGAACAGAAGAAGGCAGTCGACTTCGTCGACGACATTGCATTTTGGAAGGAAAAACAAAAGGGGATCATTAGGGCTTCGTCGACGAATCCCCTGTATTCATCGACGAAGGCTTAAGAAAATTCGTCAAGGAATACAAAGATTCGTCGATGAAGAAATACCGAGAGGGGGGTTTTGAGCCGACTGAATTTTGTCGATGAAATTAATGAAGGATTCGTCAACGAATGACGTGGCTTATCGACGAAATTCCCTCTTCTATAAATATGGAAAATCCAGATTTTACTTCTAAACTAAGCCAACTCACTCCTATCTCTCTCCTCTTCGGCTCTCTCCCTTTCTTTCCTCGATTTCGGGTTAGATTTACGCCGGATCGACAATCTGAAGTCACCACGACGCTCCTGGGAAAGTTCTCTCCAAATCTGCCGGAGCGGATCGTTAGTGAAAGCAAGTTGGGAATCATCCCTAAGTTGAGGTAAGAATTTTTAAGCCAAACTAGACTTTACGGTAGTTATAGGAAATGATGTACGCATGAAAATACTGATGTTTAACACTGGAAGTTTTGAGTTTTAGGGTATTGATCAGGAAATCATATGGGGGTTAGCCTAGGATATTTTGGGGGCTTTCTTAGTAGCCAGGTAAGTGAATAAATTAAAGCAGTTAATTTCCATGTAAATTATGATTAATTATGAGTAAATTTATTTTCAGAAAAGCTTATGTTATAACTGTTTATTACAAATCAAATGTATGATTGGGAAAATACTCCTATGATGATTAAAATATATATGTATGTATGATGTCACGACTAGCTCATTTTCCTCATTTTTTTTATTTTTTATTTTATATAATAATAATAATAATATCAGCATCATACATTCCAGTTCAGTAGATCACAATCCACCTGGACCCGTGAGTACTAGGGATACATCAGAACACAAAACGGAAGCCTAAGCAGTAGAAAATATATAATCATATACATACCTTCATGTCATACATCACAATACCAGAGTTACTACAATTACGGTATCTCAGTATATACATCCCAAAATCAGATCTAGGGACATTCCTCACAAATTCTAACCGTCCCTACAAAACACACCCTTCAAAAGGGCAGATAAAGAGCACTATATCAGTAAGGCTTTTCCCGCTCTCCTATCTGGAGCTCCTAAAAAGTTTATAAGATTTAGGGGCGAGACACCTCTCAGTAAGGGAAATAAACTAATACCAATATGTGGTAACATGAGTATTCTGTGTTCTACATATACCATACATAACATATTCAGTACTGTTTCGTCAAATTTGGAAAACATATATATATATATCAAAACATGGCAAAACATACTGCATTTTCATAAACATATCTTATCTCATACAATAATAATATCACAAAAACATTCCTGGTAGGATAGCTGGCTGTTGTCATGTATTACCCCCCACATGACTGGGTTGTGTGGCCCAAAGGCGGGACCTGACAATGGTTGGCCGACCACTACCAAGTCAATCATAAAGTCTGTAAGTCCGATGGGTTTGCCAGACCTGGTCCGTACACCAGGGGCGATCACAACACACTTCTTTAATAACCACATCGACCATCCAATCTCACACCACTCCGTATAGCGGCGTTAACACAAATATTATGATCACGAAGACCATGGACACATAGCAGCGGTACCATGCAAGTGCTAGCCTAGACCAAGCCAATTAGGTTATGATATTATATAACATATATTAAAATCGTGATACATGAATATTCCATATCATTACTTTTCACATCAATCATATCATTTTGCATATATACGTGTATCATGAAAATCATCGGCCCGTACGCCGGTATTACATATTTTATCATAGCTCGGCCCGTACACCGACAAATCACATTATAGCACGGCCTGTACATCGACAAACATATCATAGCACAACCCGTAAGCTGGAAAATCATATCATAGCACGGCCCGTACGCCAGCAAACATATGATAAAAAAATCTCGGCCCGTACGCCGATTTTTCCGTCATAAAATTCATATCATAATCACATTTCCAGAAAATAGTATCTCATAGCCATTTCTACTTATGCCACACTAAACAAGTTTTCCATATTCAACATACGATCATATTCAACAATATTTTCCAAATATAAATCATTTATCATATATATAAATATATTTATTTTTCAGGAATCAAGTGCTATATATATATACATACATTTTCTTAAAAAGAATTAGCTTAGTTTATCCCCTTACCTAGCTACTGAGAAAGCCCCCAAAACAATCTAGTCTAACTCCCGTAGGATTTCCTGACCAATACCCTGAAAGTGAAAATTGACAGTATTAAACTTTAGTATTTTCATGCGTACATCATTTCTTACAACTACCATAAGATCAAATTTGACTTAAAAAGTCTTACCTCAACTCAGGGATGATTTCCAACTTGCTTTCACCAACGATCCGCTCCGGCAGATTTGGAGAGAACTTCCCCAGGAGCGTCGTGGTGACATTGGATTGTCGATCCGGCGTAAATCTGGCCTGAAATCAACGAAAGAAAGAGAGAGAACTGAAGGGGGGAGAGAGAGAGAGTTTGCTTATAAAAGAAGTTAAAAATTGGATTTTCCATACTTATAGAACAGGATTCGTCGATGAGTCACGTCCTTCATCGACGAATTCTCATTAATTTTGTCGACGAAATTCAGTCAGTTCAAAACCTCCTCTCGGTATTTCTTCGTCGACAAAATTCAGTCTTCGTCGACGAAGTCGACTGCCTCCTTCTGTTTTCGATTTCCATTTCCCTTCCTTTTATCATTTAATTCCCATTTTTATTCAGGTCGTTACATATGAGATGTCAGAAAAGCACGATTTTAGAATATGAAGTATGACTTTTAACAGCACATGTGTGGCATGAATATTATTTTACGTAAAATGTATTATGATATGAAAGATTTTACGAGCAAAACATGGTTTCAGGTATTATGAAAAGATGAGTTATGTTGTGATGATTTTGACGAATATATGATAATTGATTTATTTTCAAAATGTATATACCTGAAATGATTCTGGCGCGAGGCCAAGTATTTATGTTATCGACACGAGGCCGTATTTATGTTATCGGCACGAGGTCATATTTATGTTATCGGCGCGAGGCCATATTTATTTATGATTTCGGCACGAGGCCGTACTTACGAAATTATGAAAGATGCTATATTGCCATGTACTATACGTTATCAGAACCCGGATGTTAGTTTAGTTCAGTTCAGGAGATCGGTACCGTAACTATATGTAGATCAGATATCTACGTTCAGATTAGTGCTAACCATCCCACTAGGGGATGGGAGATGGATAGTCGATGTGGCTTTCAGTAGAGTGTGGACGTCCACCTAGCAGTCTAGACCAGGGTGTGGCGGGCCCATCGTACTTACAGACATATTTGACTCGGCAGTGGTCGGCCAGCCATTGTCAGGTCCCACCTTCGGGCTGCACAACTCGTCATGGGGGGTAATACATGACACCAGTTAGCTATTCATCCTGGGTATATTTTTAGTATTACAGTTATAATAGATGTTTTATGTATGTTATGATTTATTAACAAATATGAAATTATATGATTATTCAGTATGATATGATGAATGTTTACAAAGTTATTAAATGTACTGTATACGTATAAGTGCCTTAAATATTCATGTTGCCACACAGCTGTATTTAGTTTATTTTCCCTTACTGATAAGTGTCTTACCCCTGACCATTAAATGATTTTTAAGAAATCTAGAGGGATCGACGGGTCAAGGCCGCCATTGAGGGGGTTTAGCTTCCCTACTAGAAGGGTAAGCGTTGAACTAGGATTAAGAGATTTTGTCGTATGATCCTAGTGTTATTTTTGACTTTTTGGAAAATTGTAAATAAATACAGTATTTTGGGAATGTAAATAACTCTGGTATTATGCTTTTTGGATAGATGATTGAGATTTTATTTTACTGCTGCTTAGGTTTCCGCTGTGATTGACAGGTGTCCTCATTACCCACGGGTACGGGTTGACCATTCCATTCATTATGTTACATTTCATGTTAAGAAATCGAGGTCGTTACAGAAGGTTTCATGATTAAGTCGACCATTGATGGACCACTGATTCAATTCAATTCCTCCCTCGACCATTCCTTTCCTTGATGGTGGCTCATGTACCTTAGATCCTACGAAATATCAGGTTATGATCTGGGCTTGGGATTAACTCGAGCGAGTCAACCCAATGGGTTGGTTCAACGCAGGCTTGTGGACTTTGATGTACACTTGGACCTCAGGTGTTTCAAAATATGAGCTTCAAGCTATTTTCTGATGGGTCGATGCCCGAGTTTAAAGAGAGTTAGGCTTGGATGCTTTAAAAATATTGGCCTGGATTTTTAAGTAATAGGGCTGAAGCCCCCTTTTGAAATATAGGTTTGGCCCTTTTTGAAAATCAGGTCTGGGCCGAGTTTTTTTTTTTTTGTTTACAAAAAGGTTGGGCGTAGATTTTTTTTTAAAAAGAGTTGAGTCTGAGTTATTTGAAAAGAATTAGACCGACCCATCTTTTAAAATGCTTAGGCCAAGTTTTATTTTTTTTAAAGGATGAGTCATGGTCTCATTATTGGGTTCTTTTTCAGAATAATGGCTAAGAAGTATGCATGTCTAAAATGGATGCATGATTCATAACACAACACAAAACATATGTACAAAAGACACGGATTAAGTCACATGGAGAAGGATGAGGATCTTTTCCTAACCCAAGGTAGATACACCTATTTTATAGGGTTTCTCCATGACTCTATCCTAGTTAGGGAAAACTATAGACAAGTATGCGTGGGTAGGCTGTGATACCCCATGGATGAAAGACTTAAAAGATTAGATGTTATTACCCATATCAACACGGTGCACCTTTCTTTTCGCGAGCCTTCCCATAAAAACTCCATAGTTAAGCGTGCTTCGCTTGGAGCAATCTTGGGATGGGTGACCACCTGAGAAGTTTTCTCAGAAAGTGTGTGAGTGAGGACAAAACACACTAAAAAGGGCACGTGTTGGTTTGTGGGGCCAGTCATTAGTTTGATAAGGCCCGCCCCCTGTTGTCTGGTCCAGGTGGAGGATGAGAGACGCAGTGCTCCTTGTCAGACCCAAGTTGGGGCGTTACAAATGGTATCAAAGCCAACACCTAGCCGGAAGTGTGATGAGATTCACATCGCCTGGGTTTTGAAATGTGGGTTCGCAACGAGGACGTTGCATTCTATAAGTGGGGGAGAATGTGATACCCCATGGATGAAAGACTTAAAAGATTAGATGTTACTACCCATATCAACAAGGTGCACCTTTCTTTTCGGGAGCCTTCCCATAAGCACTCCATAGTTACGCGTGCTTGGCTTGGAACAATCTTGGGATGGGTGACCACCTGGGAAGTTTTCTCAGGAAGTGTATGAGTGAGGACAAAACACACTAAAAAGGACACGTGTTGGTTTATGGGACCAGTCATTAGTTTGATAAGGCCTGCCCCCTTGTTTTCTGGTCCAGGTGGAAGAGGAGAGACGCAGTACACCTTGGCAGACCCAAGTTGGGGCATTATAAATGGTATCAGAGCCAACACCCAGCTGGAAGTGTGATGAGATTCACATTGCCTGGGTTTGGAAATGTGGGTTTGCAACGAGGACGTTGCATTCTATAAGTGGGGGAAAATGTGATACCCCATGGATGAGAGACTTAAAAGATTAGATGTTACTACCCATATCAACAAGGTGCACCTTTCTTTTTAGGAGCCTTTCCATAAGAACTCCATAGTTAAGCGTGTTTGACTTGAAACAATTTTGGGATGGGTGACTACCTGGGAATTTTTCTCAGGAAGTGTGTGAGTGAGGATAAAACACACTAAAAAGGACACGTGTTGGTTTGTGGGGCCAGTCATTAGTTTGATAAGGCCTGCCTCCCTGTTGTCTGGTCCAGGTGGAGGAGGAGAGACGCAGTGCTCCCTGGCAGACCCAGGTTGGGGCGTTACGTAGGCTCTATTCTTATTGACAAAAGGTTCCCAATTTGACCCCCATCCTCACCCAAAAGGGGTTTGGATAAAGTTCAAACTGAGTGGAGTGGTTCGCGGGTCCCCACAAGCCCTGCCACGTGGGAACAAACAATATTACACTCCTTTCTAATTTTAGCACGTAAAGTCAGGGTAGAAGGTGCGTGAAAGTGTGTGATTTCAAATTTAGTTTAGTCCATCTACCCCCACCTTTATTACATGCTCATTCAAACAAGATATTCACAAGTAATCACATGCTTATTCAATAACAAGGGAAACAACATATTCACAATTAATCACATTTTTATTCAAACAACAAAGGAAATAAAGTGTTTACAATCAATCACATATTTATTCAAAATATGGAAACAAGATATTTACAATTAACACGTTTATTCTAAAAATTTGGAAACAAAATATTTGCAATTTATAAAAAATATTTGGAAGCAAAATATTTGCAGTTAAAATTTAGAAATAAAATATTTGCAATTAATAAAATTTGGAAACAAAAGATGCTTAAAAAAAAATTTTGGAAACAAAATATTTGCAATTAATAAAATTTGGAAACAAAATACTTGCAATAAAAATTTGGAAACAAAGTATTTGCAATTAAAATTTGCTTATCTAAAAAATTTGGGAATAAAATATTTGCAATTACTATGCTTATCTAAAAAAATTTGGAAAGAGAATATTTGCAATTAATATGCTTAAAAAATTTGGAAATAAAATAATTGCAATTGCTATGCTTATTTAAAAAAATTAGGAATAAAATATTTACAATTAATATTCCTATCTGAAAAAAATTTGGAAAGAAAATATTTGCAATAAAAAAATTGAAACTAAAATATTTGCAATTACGATGCTTATTTTTTTAAAAAAATTGAAATAAAATATTTACAATTAATATTCACAAAATAAGAAGCAACTAAAAGATTTATTAAATTTGAGAAAAGTAGTAGTGACGAATTTCAAAACCGTCACTAATAGTAAAGTATTAGTGACAGTTTTAAATTCGTCCATAATAGTATATTATTAGTGACGATTTTGAAATTCCTCACTAATATTATACTATTAGGGACGATTTTGAAATTCGTCGCTAGTACTCTACTATTAGTAACGGTTTTGAAATTTGTCACTACTACTTTTCTATTAGTGACGATTTTGAGTCAAGCCAATGTAGAATTTAAAGTGACGGTATTAGAGTTTTAGTGACGGTTATAATCTATTACTAATATTCTATTATTAGTGATGCTTTTAAAATTCGTTACTAATAATTATTAGTAATTGCAGTAATGACGACTAATTCAAAACTGTCAGTAATACTTACAAAACCATCACTAACGGTTTTGTAAGTATTAGTGACGGTTTTGATCCTTCACTAATAACCTTATTTTTTGTGATTGAATGATAAACTCCTATCTTGAGATTGTTCTTGTTTGATAAATAGGTTAAATAGTTGACCTAATTTTTAAATATCCAATTCACCCCCCTCTTGGGATTTCACCAAAATTAACATTAGACAACTCAAAAATTTTAAAATTGACAGGACTAGTTGACTGCCTATAGAAGCCAATTGACCACTTGTAGGTGGCACCAACAAACACTTTTTGAGGTGTTGCTGCCAAAAATGTCGATTTGACCTCTGGCGAGTTTTTCGATCCCGATCACCTGAAAAGGATGAAAACACACGCAGCTTGGAGGACCCGAGGCGTATTCCGAGGGATCTCTCCGATGCTTAAGTAAGGGAGTGCTTTAGAGAGGCTGTAAGCAATAGTGAAATTGGATTAGAATGAGAGATACCTTAGCCTCTCCGCAGTACTCCTTTTATACAGGTCATGTTTGACCCTAGTAAATCTGTCATTTATAGCGCTTAGCATAGATAACTCTATCATTATGGTGCGGATGTGGATTACTCCGGTCAATGTCTGGCCAACATCAATAGCTTTGATCGAGTGATTAACTTTGTAGGTGATTTCCCCCATTAATGATGGACACATGTCTTCTCTTTAGGATATGTCATATATTTTGGGTATATCAGGAGGGAAAGCTGGTTGATTACCAAAAAGGGCAAGTTGACCGTGCTAAGTGAATTTTCTTCTTCTTTTTCAATTTGCCTAAACTTTTCACATATTCAAATGAACCCTTATTTTGGAAGATATATATATTTATCTCTGTGTGTGTGTGTGCGTGTGTGAAGAAATTTGATGAACAATAGAGTTGATTTTGTTTTATTTCACATTATTTTTATAGGCATTTTAGATATTTACATTAGTTCTCTTCTAGCTAGAGGTTGATGGTGGGAGCTATTTGAGCATTTAGTGGACAGTGCATGTGGGAGGGCTCCAACCAGGTTTCATGTTTCCCTATCCAAGTTCATGTACCTGCTTTATATATATATCAAATAAAATAAATAAAAGCACAAATAGTGTAAATAATTTAATATACAAAAATATTATTATCTTTTAAAAAAAAGATGTACACATATTTAAAATAAGTAAATTTCTACAATATATGTATATAGAAAGTAAATTCAACCAAAATTAGGTAAAATTACATTCATAAAATCTATTAAAGTTATTTTTTTATAAAAAAAAAACCCTATTTAGGCAAAACAAATTATAGTGTATATATACACATCATAAATAAAAGTATAAATAGTGCAAATAATTTTGTATACAAAAATATTATTATCTTCAAAAACAAAGCAGCATTTGAAAAAAAATAAATTCAATAATATGAGAAAAATATAATTTAAATTTTTTTATTTTAAATAGGATAAGATTTGGGCATAAAAAAGCAATTTCCTTTAAAAATAAAAAAAATGCAATTGTATTATAAATGTCAAATAAATTGTGCATCCCAAAATAAAATAGTAAATTTCTCTTATATCTTTAAAAATTATCGTGCAGTGTCTGACATCATTTAGACAATTAATAATATATTTTTTAAGATATAACTTTTTGAAATAAAATTGTGGACCTAGAAGTGCCTGCAAATAATACATTTTAAACTATTTGAAATTGAAAAAAAAAAAAAAACCCCATTAATTGATCATTAAATAAAGATAATAGTAATTTAGAGTTTAGGTTGTAAAGTAGATTTTTGAATTTGTGATAGAGTTATTAATATTTACTTAGGAAGAAGTTATATATTGAGATTTCTATAAAATAAAAAACAGTGAAAATTCTAGTTATGAATGTTTTTTATATAACGTTTTGTAAGCACTAAAATTCAATATTTTTTGTGACTTTAATTAGAATATTCTTATATATCATATATTTTAATCATTTTTCATTTTACTATATGTACATGGTGTCATAGTAATACCTCATGTTGATGTTGTATTTTATAATTTTAAATAAAGTACTAATTTTTATAAATAATTTTAAATATTCACACTTTACTATTTGTAAACAATATATTGATGATACATTGTTGATATAAAAGTAATTAAACGATTATTTGCATATAACATCCAATGCAAGCGATATATTTACTAGTTATCATGAAATGTGCAAATAAAAAAAATTTGCACAACCAAAGAAGGTTTTATTTTCTATAATTTTAATAAGAAACTTAACAATTTTAAAATATACTGAAAATTTATATTTATTTAGAAACTAGAAATAATATATACTAGAAAGATTATCCACGTTTTGCAATGGGATAATATAAAAGAAATAAAATAAAATACATATGAAATAAGTTAAAAAATAAATCTACATGTTAAGACTAATGTTAACAATACGAAATTCTTTGCGATTTGATAATATAAAAGAAAAGAAATACGTATGAAATAAGTTAAAAAATTAATCTAAATATTAAGTATAATGTTAAAAATACAAAATTGCAACAGTATATAATTATAGCATGGAATTTGAATGTAAACACAATCTTACTATTAGTAAAGTTGTATAGGATAAACATATCTAGAATAGACAATTTTGTTAAAAAGCACTTTTGAAATAGCGCAAAAAAAATATTTAAGTATAATATTTTTGTATGTTTCAATGAGATAAATTGTAAATTCAATTACGACAAAAACATATCAACTAAACTTCCACGGTTAATAGAGAACTTGAAAATTTCAAAATTGAAACAATGTATTATTTTAGCATGGAGCCAAACATTATGTTGAAACTCAAAGAATAATTAAAATCAAATCTATATTTTTATCAAATGTAAATATAAACAAATAATAAAGAATGTGGAAACTGATAATTTGAATTAGTTTTATAATATAAAAGTATTGAAAAAGAAAGTGAAAGAAAGTTGTTGAATTTGACTTATTTTTCAAAAAATAATATTTAGATAAATTCATTAATATTGGAATTTTTAAATTTTGTCTATAAAAAGAGAAAAATATTTTAATTTTTTTAAAATTAATGGAAATAACATAGAGAGAGGAATTTAGTGGGACCATGTGGGATCGAAAAGGAAAAGGTTTAGAAAATAAATTTAAAAATAATTAAAAATTAGTGGGGCTTACATATGCCCTTGCTGAGAGAGAAAGGAAGGGAAAAGAAATACAAAAAGGTTAAACGTGGGTCTGGCATTTGCTAGAAAAAATATTTTTTTTTTAAATAGTGGGGGCTCATAAGAGGCCCCCACTACTATAAAAGATACAAGGAAAAAAAAAAAAATTCCAGCACTACATGTCGGCGTTTGGTTGAATCTCTAAGTTCAAAAATCAAGAAGGCGAGAGAAAAGAGAAATGGTGAAAAGAAAAAGACATGAAAAAAATAAAAATTAAAAGAAAATAAGGTAAAAAAACTTGATGATGACACATGTCCCTGCAAGTTCCAATTTTAATGCATATAGATATCTTTAACCACTAAATTGGGTCATACATTTGAGCTTGTGGGACAATACTAGTTGAACTATCCTTCCAGACACAATTCCCCCCTTTTGCTCTATTCTACATCAAAATTCACGAGCTTTTTTAATAAATAATATTGTAAAATATTTGTGGAAGAATTAAATGATAACCTTTTGGTGCTCCTTTTTGTATTTGTTTTGTTTTTTAATTTTTAATTTTTCTTATTTTTTTTAAAATTTATTTTATTTTATTTTTTTACATATTGAAAACAAAAGGAAACACATACATACCCTTAAAAGCTACCTTAATAGCGGGGTAAAATGGTTGTATAAAAAGTTTACCAAAATCACTATACATTAACACTTGATAAAAAGTTTACCAGAATCAATATCCTTGATACATTGTATTGAAAAAGGAAAAAAATGGGCAAAAGAGATTTATGTAATTGATTTAGTCAGTACTTTGTTTTGCGACACCATTAACACTTCTATCTTTAGACTTCAGACTTTTATGCCCATATTTCACAAAGTCATTCTCTCCTTATAATTTTATGTTTAAAAATTAAAATATTTTTTTTATCTCCCATCGTGTCTATACCACAACTTGTAAACATGTGTTTTTTGTAACATTTCTATCCTATGGCTTTAAAAGTTATGTTTTTATTCTCCTTGTTATATGTGTTATCGGACCTCTCTTTAGTGCTTCCAAGCACACAATACATGTGATTAGTAATTACGTTTGAGCAGATTGGATTCGTAGAGCTCTAGGTCACATGACAACAACCCAAGCTGCCATTATGCAATGCTCACCTTCAAAAATAATTCAAAAATAGAATTAGAGAGAGAGAGAGAGAGAGAGAGAGAGAGAGAGAGAGAGAGAGAGAGAGAGAGAGAGAGAGAGAGAGAGAGAGAGAGAGAGGTGATTTTTGCTAAGAGAACAATCTATGAATTTGACAACTTAAATTCACAATAGATAATTAAATTAAGGCAGAATAATTGCACAAACATATCGGGAGAAAAAAATTAGGAAAATATAAATTTTCAGAAAAGAAGAAGAAGAAGAAGAAGAAGAAGAAGTCATGTAACATAATTTTGAATTCAGTGGTCATTAGCCAAGTTCTTGCATTATTATTTAGAATCCTCGACCTCGACCTTAACTTCCTTCCTAGAAAAATATATATGTATATTACATTAAAAAATGTTAATTAAAGAGACGTATTATTTTCTACATTTTACATTTTTTGTTAAGATATTAATAAATAAAATAAAGGAGTGTTTTTTTTTTTCAATATCTCACTTTATATGAAATCTTTTAAAAAATAAAAAATAAATAAATTATATTTTTAATCGGGTTCTTAATGGGTACCCGTTTATGACTTGTTTATTAAATGAGCGGATTTGAGTTTATATCTTAGTCACACATTAGTAAACGGGTCAATCCAAACTTGAACCCGTTTACGACCTACCCAAACCCGTCCCACTAACCTGTTTTGTCACGCCTATCAAGTTTCAATTTTAATGCATAATAAAGATATCTTTAACCACTAAATTGGACCATACATTTTTACTTGTGGGACAATACTTGTTGAACTGTGCTTTAGCTATTATGGACACCATTCCCTCCCCCCTTTTGCGCCATTCTACATTGAAATTCACGAGCTACGAATTAACTAATAGATTTGTGGGAGAATTAAATAATATCGTAAAATATTTGTGGAAGAATTAAAAGATAACCTTTACAGTGCTTCTTTTTGTATTTTTTTTTTTTTGTTTTTTGGCATAATGAAAACCAAGAGAAGCATATGCATACCCTTTAAAAGCAGCCTTAATAGAGGGGTAAAATGGTTCATATAAAAAGTTTAGGTCAAATGGTTCATATAAAAAGTTTACTAAAATCACTATACATTTTCACTCTGTGTGCTTTCTTCTTGAATTAAATAATAAATTTGTAGGAATTAAATAATATTGTAGGAATCAAATAATAAATTTTTGGGTGCTACCATTCATAAAGCCATTGAAATCGGCTGATCCTTTTCCATTTGTGTCCTTGGCCAAATATTGGGATTGGAAACATACCAATCTTGCAAATTCTCCAATTAATTCATAGAATCATTCAAATTTTATCTTAGTTATTTAGTGGTAAAAGAGCCTGACTTTATGTTTGTAGAGACATTGAATTCGGATTTGTATTGTATTTGAATAAGATGTAATATACAAATTATATTAAAATTTTATCTTATTGCTTGATTTCTTTCTGAATTGGTGTGTAGGTACTAGTTGTGGTTCACAAAGATCCCTTGAATATTCCCTTCGACTCCTTGCATTTTCTTTTGCCCCCTATGTTTCTATATTTCTCCAATATTTCTCTTCACATCCTTATATTTCCCTATATTATGGTGTATTCCCTTGTATTTCCCTTTATTATGGTGTATTTCCCTATATTCATTATAAATATTAATTAAAAATCTTGTTATATTAAAGGACCGGTTAAAACTGGGTGTCTGTATTGTTAATATGACATTATACGGTTAGTGGATTTCAAATCCTTTGTGAGAACTATTATTTTGATTATATTTACCTCTCTATCTCCAACTTATTTAACTTTTCTAGTTAATGATCTCTCTCTTTCCTTATCCTATTACTCTTTTTTTTTTTTTTTTTCAATTTCTTTATGAATGTTGCATATTTGAAACTTTCACAGTAGATTGGATCTATCACTGGAATGGAATGGAAGAAAAAAGAATAAAATAAGAAGTTAAATAGAGAAGAAAAAGAAGTTGCCAACTTGACTACTCTAGAATTAAATCTGATTTGTATATATATTCTTTCTATTTCATCTTCTTTTATTCATAGATATATCCTTTCTATCAACTTATTTTATTCATATATTTGTGATTTAGAATTGACACGCACTCCTAAGTTTGAATTTACTGCCTCTTGCCCACAAAATAAGGGGAGAAGCCATCATTTTTTTTTTCGATTTTCATGTCATGTACTGTTAACTAATAGACAACATTCTGTATATATATATATATATATGTATGAGCTTTGAAGCTGAAAATTACCAGTCATAAAAAAGCATCGTATTCAACATGAATACCCTTGTGCTTTCGTCATTACTATTGTTGATTTCCTCAGTCTCTGTTCATATGAAACCATCATTCAATCTGCCAAGACTCGGTGTAGCAATACGAGAAGAAACCCTGCGCTATCCCCGAGTTGTACCATCAGCATCTTCTTCGAGCGATTTAAAAACTTTTTTCTACAACCAAACACTTGATCACTTCAATTACAATCCAGACTGCTATACAACTTTTCCACAAAAGTATATGATGAGTACCGAGTATTGGGGCGGTGCAGCGGCCAATGCTCCCATCTTTGTTTATTTTGGGGCTGAAGCACCGCTGGATGAAGATAAATATTTTGTTGGGTTTCTCTCAGATAATGCTAGACATTTTCAGGCTCTTATTGTTTATATAGAGGTAAGAATCGAAGTGCACATTCTACCCTTTATTCTCATGTTCAAATTTTTTATTGCTCCTCACTAATGGTTGTATGCACAACGTAACATCAAATCTCATTGATGAACGCACTGATTATATAGGTTACACTTGGTAGGGAGATTTATTTATTTATTTGGAGAAATAGTTTGTTTAAATATTTTCCATAATTTATATGGTGCCATGCATGATATTAACCAAAAAAAAAAAAAACTTTCCCTTGGCTTCTTTAAAGAAAAAAGTATTTAATACTTGCTTAGGGTCTGTTTTGATCAAAGATTTTGGATAGGAAAAGAAAAGAAAACAACAGGGCTATGTACCAAATACTACTAAAAATCAAAATTTGTTCTAATATGATTTAAAATTAAGAAAAATAAAATATTAATGATGTGTAAAATTAAAGTTTTGTTCATTGATGAACGCACTGATTTATTTAGTTTATTCCTCGTGATTTATTATATTTACTTTTAATTAAAAGGAGATCAGGTAGCTTTCAATCTATATCATTTTTTCATATACTCTAAAAGAAAACCCATAGTAATATTCACAAATTATCATTTGCTGATAATATTTTTTTTTAATGAATAAACATGTAATTTGATAAACTAATCCCAATTTAGAATTTTTAAAGTATCTCCATAATTTTTCTCCTTTTCTAATAATGTGTAATTTATAGTTTAGTTTTTATTTTTGAATGCCTAAAAATAAAAATCACTATATCTTGATGGGTGGAGGGGACTCACTCGATCACTGGTTGTGATTGAAATTCAGTGAGGAATTGCACTCAATTGATTTCAATCTGAAAAGTTACAGAGGAATTCAAAACACACAAACACTTCTTCCCACTGATTAATGTCTCTCTCTACACCACTTTAATACATCACACACACACACACACACACATTTATAGCAAAGCATCTGACGATAAGTGAAGATTATAATCAACAATGGTGGCTGAAGTTAGTGAGATTTTGTTGAGGTTGTTGCCAACTCCAGCCCAAATTCAACAAATGTGGGCTGTCGGCCATCTCCAGTCAAGCTTAATTTTCAACATCCCCCTTTAAACTTGACTCTCCTGGTTTTATCATTCCGAGCATTGTCTTCAGAATTATAAAAATATCATGCTTGAGTGGCTTTGTGAAAATGTCAGCAATCTGATCATATGTTCTGCAAGATATCAACTCCATTTCTTTCTTCTTGACATGCTCCCTAATAAAATGATACCAAGTATCAATATGTTTGCTTTTTTTTTTTTATGGTAAACTGGATTCTTTGCAAGTGCAATCGTTGATCGGTTGTCAATGTAGACTTCTATGGGGTTACCTTGAAGAAATCTCAGATACTTCAGTACATTCCTGATCCATAGACCAGGGCAAATAGTTGAGCTGACAACAATATACTCAGCTTAACATGATGATAGTGTTACAATGGGTTGTTTCTTTGATGACCATGTAAACGTTGTATTTCCCATAAAGAATGTGAATCCAGTTGTACTTTTTCTTTCATCAAGATCTTTTCACCAATCGCTATCGATCTGAATAACTGATAAGTTTGCAATCACCTCTTAATGAGCAAAACATACCATTGGTGATGGTACCCTTGAAATAGCGGAGAATCCTCTTCACTGCATTCAGATGGGACTGGTCAGGAGTCTCCATGTACCCGCTGACAAGTCCAACTCCATAGAGTATGTCTGGTCTTGTGCACGTCAAACACCTCAAGCTTCCAACCAAACTCTTGAAATATGTGGGATCAACATTTCCTTTCTCATTCTTTCTAACCTCCAATCCCGTTTCAACTAAAGTTGTCACAAGATTGCATTTGTCCATCTCAAACTTCTTCAGTACTTCTTTTGCATAATGGCTCTAAGAGATGAAAATTCCCTTCTCGCTTTGCACGACTTCTATGCCAAGAAAATGAGTCATCTGAGTAATATCCGTCATTTTGAATTCTCTTATCATGCTCCTCTTGAAAGCGACAAACATCACTGTATTATTGCCGATGAAAATTAGATCATCAAAATATAGGCAAGCAATCAACATGCTTCCATCTGTCTCCTTCTTCATGCATAGAGCATGCTCGTAGGGACACTTCTCAAATCCATTCTTCTGGAAATAGTCATCAATCCTTATGTTCCACGCACGAGGTGTCTGCTTCAAGCCATATAGTGCTTTGTTCAGTTTGTACAATCTATCTTCTTTTCCATTCTTCACATATCTAGGAGGTTGATCGATATAGATATCTTCTTCCATAAAACCGTTTAGAAATGCTGATTTCACATCTATTTGGTAAATCTTTCATCCATTTTGTGCTGATAGTGAAATTAGTAATCTGATGGTTTCAAGCCTGGCAATCGAGGCAAATATTTCTCCATAATCAATCCCTTTTTTCTGCATGTAGCCCTTGGTGACAAGTCTTGCTTTGTATCTCTAACCTTCTCCTTGAGCGTTCTTCTTAGTCTTGTAGACCCATTTCACACCAATAGTTTTGTAACCCTTTAGGAGATTTGTTAGCTCCCAAGTCGTGTTCTTCTCGATGGATTGAATCTCCTCATCCATCACTTTTTTCCATTTGTCTTCTTTGTTAGCCTCCTAAAAGCTAACCAGGTCGCTGGTCAACAAAAGATAATATAGTGTAACATACTTTTCTATTGGTTCTGTAGTTTCATATAGATCAACTAGATTTTGAGCTCCTCTAGGCCTTATGTATAAGATTTCGTGCTCAATTGGTGGTGGAGATTCATTCATTTGTGGTGAATCGTGTGGAGGTGTCTGCAGCTCGGGAACTTGTGACTCAATAGCCACTTCCCTTGTCTATGTGGGTTCTTCTTTTTCAAGCGTCAATTTTGCATCTTTGGAAGATTCAGCCTAGTTCCACTTCCAGGATTCATTTTCTTCAAAAATGATATCCAAACTTTGAATGACTTTCTTGTTGATCGGATTGTAGAGTCGATATCCCATGGTGTTGTTGCCGTATCCAACAAGGCTATATTTCTCTCATTTATCTTCCAACTTTGCCCTTCTTGCCTCTGGGATCTTGGCATAGGCAATGGAGCCAAACACTTCAAGATGTCTCACACTAGGTTTGTGAGTACTCTAGGCTTCATGTGGTGTCTTTGTATCAAGACTCTTTGTAGGACATTTGTTAAGGTGATAGATTGTACATGACACTGCTTTTGCCCTAAATTTTTTTGTCATATTCTTATCCTTTAACATGCTCCTGGCCATGTTAAGGATCGTGCGATTCTTTCTCTCAGCTACACCGTTCAACTGGGAAGTGTAGGTCGGTGTGAACTATTTTGAGTCCCTTGTTGCCTAACGAATTCCAGGAATGTTTTATCCTTGTACTCTCCCTCTTGGTCAGACTGGAGTGACTTGATGCAATAGCAACTCTATTTCTCCACATGAGCTTTGAACTTTTTGAACTTGTCAAACACCTCTGATTTCCTTTTCAAGAAGTAGACCTAAGTCTCCCTACTGTAATCATAAATAAAGGTGAGGAAGTATCGATTTTATCCATTTGAAAATGGCCTCAATGGACCACACACGTCTGTGTGAATTTTCCAGTCGGCTTGCTTTCCAAAGTTATTTTTGTGTTGCTTGCTAAGAACACAACTTTCACATATCACATTTGGATGGTGGATGTTGGGTAAGCCTTGTTAGGTAAGCCTTTCACCATCTTCTTGCTTCTTAACTGTTTTAAACTTTCAAAGTTCAGATGTCCAAACTTGAGATGTCATAGCCAGTCTTTGTCTTTGATGATAGCACTCAAACACCTTGGCGTATCATATTGAATGGTGAATGGAAGCATTCGATTCTTTACAATTTGTACTTGAGTAACGAGCTTACCTTAAGCATCTTTTATCACCATCTACTTATCTATAAGGCTAATTCGATAGCCTTTCTCCACAAGCTGTCCGAGACTCAATATAT